>NC_056728.1:1503420999-1503718499 GCF_019279795.1 Protopterus annectens
TCCACTGTGGTTTTCTGTCCAGGGACTGTGGTCAGGATTTGTATATCCAGTGTGATTACTCTATGGTCTGGTTTTACCAGTGAGCAATACACTTCTCGTCTTGCCATCCAGTACCCATGTTGCTGATTATCACATCCAGTATGCTTAGCCCTCTTGTGGGAGTAGTACATTGTTCTGGGGCATTTTGGTTTATGGATTCTATGAACTTTTGTCCTACAGTGTTGGAGCTAGTATAATGCTCCCAGTCTATGTCTGGGTATTTTCAGTCACCCAATATAATGTGGTTTGGAGGACTTGATATATTCATGTATTCCAGCATAGGCCAGGTGCAGTTCCTGGTGTTGGGATGGTAGTCTGTAGCAGGCTATAAACTGAGGGGCAGTTTTAGCCACTGTTACTTGACCATGGCTAGTCCATGCTGCTTCTTGTGGTACCAACATGGGGGTGTGGTTATCCTTGACAATTATTGCTAGTCACCCTCCTTTTGTAGCTTGTTCCATGTTTTGAGGCTGTACAGCACAGTATGAGGTGTAACCTGGTAGTGTTAGGGTGCTGTTGTGATCCTTGACCCAGTTTTCTGTTACAGCCCAGATATCAACATTCTCCATACTGGGTGAGTTTAGACTGCATGCATCTTGCTGTTTTGACTTATCCCTTAACTTATTCTTATCCCTTCTGATACCTATGGAGGTAGGTTTGTGTTTTGAGCCTTACCTATTCAGGGCACACTGTGGGTAACAACAGCCTTTGCCAGTATCCATATGGCCTGCACTGATAGGTGCACGCCAGTCCTAGCAGGTGGAGCATCATGTCATGCTCAGCATGTCATCCCAGGCTGGCACACATTGGATCCCCTTTGACTAACTACGATACTTCAGTCAATTATTGCACTTGATCATCTCATTGTCATATTGTGGCATGATGCTTGGTGAGGGTAGGATGTTAGTCAGGGTCCTCAGGTGTGCATATAGTACATGGTGTTACATTACTTAATACATGGCATTCATGCCTCAGGTGGTGCTGCAGGGCTGCCTCTGTCAGATGTGCATATTACACTTCCCTGTACATGTTTGTGAGCAGGTCATGTCATTTTAGGCATCCATGTTATTATTTGAGTGAGTCAGAGTGGGTATCATTCCCAGGGTTCCTACTGAGCCAGTGTATGTGCTATGCATTGCCTCTTTGCCAAGGCCAGGGCATACTGGGCGTGCCTCCTTCTGCCTACTGGGGCAGGCTCAGGTTGTTCCTCCTCCGAGTCACGCTCTGCCTGTGATGGCCTTGGCAATGGTGGGGGGCTGTTTGGCCCAGCCCTATGCTGGTCTTGCTGCAGCTGTTTTCGCAAGATCAAATTATGTAGCATAGCACATTCCATGACAATTTGGGTACATGTAGTTGGTGTGTACTGCAAGGCTCCACCAGATGTGTCCAGACACCGGAACTGTGACTTGAGCAGACCAAACACATGCTCTATTACATTACGTGTTTGTGCATGTGCCTCATTATGGCGTTCCTGTTCAGGTGTGTGTGCGTTTCTGATGGGTGTCATCAGTCACAGCTCCGGTGCATAACCTGCATCCCCCACTAGGTGTCCGTGTGGGATGCCTCATTGGCAAATGTCTGGTACAGCTGCGTCAAATGCCAGATGTGGGAATCGTGGTAACTCCCAGGGCAGCCAGCACACACATTCATTATTATGCCCTGGGCATCACACATGACCTGGCAGTTGATGGAGGGGAAGCCCTTGCGGTTGATGTAGGCCCTACCCCACTCACCGGCTGGTGCTTTGATGCATATGTGCGTGCAGTCTATTGCACCCACTACCTCATGGTATTCCGTTATTTGCTGGAAGAGATGCATATTGCTGGCCAATACCTCACGGGCATTGGGGAAATATACATAATCACCGACATGTGCTGACATGGCATCCAGGAACTAGTGCAGTACCCTGGAGGCTGATGCCTGTGATATCCCCATCATATCACCAATTGGTCTCTGGAAGGTACCTGTTGCTAGTATTCTTAGGCCAACACATACCTTGGTTTCCACTGGGATGGGTTGCCCTCTGTTGGTTCTGTGTGTGAGGCGTGGCCTGCACAGCTCTACTATTTTCTGCAGGAGGTCTCTGTCCACTCTATAGCGCTCTACTATCTCCAGCTCATGTAACCCATGGTAGGTTACCCTGGGCCTGTACACTCTTCTCTGTCTCCTCACTGTGGGTTGTCTGGCACCATCTGCATTGTCACCACCCTCAGCAAGTCACCTATGTCTCATTATGACAGCTATGGCAGCCCCTAACATTTCTGCTCTGAGTTCAGCTTTTTCAGTTTTCACTTCTAATAGCTTACTACTGTCTTGCAGTGTCTCTTGAGAGAAACATCTTGCACTGCTGTTTGCAGATTTTTAAGTGTTGGGCTGAGCTACTATTCTGCCTGTGTAATTGCCTGCTTCTAATTGTTTTCACCTCCTAGCTCCAGCAGTATTCCCTGGTAGCTTCCTACTAATTATGTTGCTTCCTTTTTCCTTTCTGTTTCCTCAGGGGGGAGCAGCGTGTATACCAGCAGAAACACACTCACAGTGGCTTACACGCGCGCATACATGCTTACACCATTCAGAATCGTCTTATTCGGGTTAAAACGCACGCACACCAGCTCAAACAGTGTTACAGGTCTGCCAACAGGCTTCTACATGCTAAGTCTGCCCTACACACGCGCACACCCGCGCAAACAGTGTTAAACAGCTACCAACACGCTCCCACATGCTCAGTCTGCCTTACACGCGCACACACTGTCTTACTCATGCTTCATGGTGCACACACAGGTGCATGCATGCCCAGCAAGAAACTTTGGTGTAGGCAACAGTGTACACCTTCCATTTCTTGACTTTCCCATGCATATGTTGTGGCACTCCTATTTCCATGATATCTGTCTGACATCTGTCATGTAACTCTGACCTCCAATGAACTGCATTTCTTTCTGCCATTTCCCCCTGTGATGTCACCTATCTCCTACTCTGTTCCTCCCCCTTCTGTAACTCTTACACTACTCAGAATGTGCTCATTTGCTATGTGACAGTGGAATTCAGTAACCTAACACTCATTTGCATCAGATTGCCTACTAATGCTTAGTTACATCTCTTAAACTCAGCTTCCCCCCTTAGCAACCACTACACGGTGGCCATGTTGTTTTTGGTCTGCTGGTCTCTGCATTGAAAATCCATGTATTGCATAAAACCCACATTTGTGGGTTTATAACCTTCATTTTTATGTCTTATACAGCGCAGCCCGTTTGCGCGGGGCTGCGCTGGGTTTAAACATCGGCGATCACCGAAAAAAAAAATATTTTTATTACTTTTGCATCAGGTTACCTTGCCAATGGCCACATATTTGGCCATTGGCATGCTGCCTGACACATATGCACCCTTTATTTGGAGCTGACATGGCTCCATTGTGGTTTTTGCAGAAACGTACTCAGTTGTCAACTGAGTACATTTCTGCAGCTAAAACGGCTTTTCCACGGGCTGTTTTGGGCTTCCTGGATCGCTAATCATCCTCATTTGCATGCTATTCAGCTGCAAGTGAGGTGATTAGCTTATCCAGGCCCACTCTGTGTAAGAGACATTTTAGCTGGTCTCTTACACGGACTTTTGGTTATACCTGGATCGCGAAGGCTGCATGGAGTCTTACACTACTCTTAGACTCCGTGCAAGCCTTCGTGAATCCTGCCCACTATTTTTCTTAGATTTTGTTGGTTAGCCTCTGTCATAAAATTTAAACATTTGAAATGCAGTGTAGATAAATTAGAATTTGTTTTGGCTCTCACAGAGAAAGAAACCAAGAATGGGAAAGTAGCTGAAACTTCTACTCAGTCTTTGATTCTGAATTCAGATTTCAAGTTCAATTTAATTTATTCAAGTACCTATTATTGGAATACTAATTACACCCCAAGGGATATAATAAAATAAGCTATAGAAATATAAAATGCAACAATAATAACCACAGGGATTCAAGAAGCTAGGAGCAAGGACGGTTTTAGCCTTGCGCCGAGCATCCTCACTACAGACGGTGCAGCAGCGCCATATGAATATATATGAGGGCACGTCGCCGCATCCTCGATGTACACAGGAAATGTGTGCAAGTGCAGGGGGCATGTACAAGTGCTGTACGGAGGCATAAACATACCCTGACAGTTGCACAACCTACTATGCCTACTAGTAGAGCCCGTCTCCAACAGTAAGACAGTAATTCAGTGTCCATGGATACCGAAATGTATGCTAAGCATACAAGAGTGTCCATGAACAGTGAAATAAATTTGAAGTAGTAAACACACAAGCATGTAGTGGAATGTTGAGCCCTGTCCCTAGAACTTTCATAATTAGATCCCCCTTGTCCCTATTATACATTTGAATTGCTGCGATATCGAAGGTGTAAGCAAAGCACAGCGTGTTTGCGCATCACTGCCCTCCGCCGAGCATAGCTTACACATCAAATTCATTCAAATAGAGAAAAGCATGCAGAATCAACATAAACGTCAATAGTGTATTGTTTAAAGCATCTGCCTAGCGAACAGGCATTCACGGTTTGAGCCCAACAATAGCACATGTCTTTTTCCATGTGGAATGAATGTCGTTTTGCTGTAAAACCGACATGAGTATCGCATGAGATATTTAACTAAATGCCATTCAATCAAAGTGGCACTGTCATAATGAATAAGGCACTGGTAAGCAGGTGTAAGCACAAATAAACAGCAGTAAACATATATAAGTAGCAGTAAGAAAGTCTGAGCATGCTTGCACAGGTCTAAGCAGTGCCCAGCATAGGAAATGTATATAAGTATGTACAGATATATTATATACATTATATATATATATATATATATATATATACATATATATATATATATATATATATACAGATATGAAGAAAGAATGACGCAAGAATAAAGCATACAAAAGGAATGAGAAGGGAATCAACAGCAACTCCAGTATTATATAGTGCTGTCAGCGTATGTCATATCAAGCTTGGCAGGAGTGAGCAAAGCACTGCTACTCACACCACAGGCAGGATAATACCAGTGGGAATAACACTGTTGATCTGCTAAGTCTACTTTACACACAAAGGGTAGTCCCTGGTGGGACTACCCAAAAATTGATAGACTATTTGGCCATCCGACCATTACACAAGCAAGGGCAGGTATGCTCAAGGACTAAATGGTGGGAGAGCTTGAGAATATATGGGTTGGGACACTATACATCTAGGGCCCCTAACGCTCGGGAGAGGGCAATGTGTGGAGGTGTGTCATGGCTGTGATAGCAACTGGACAATGGATGGTATGCATGTATGTTGAACTCGGGTGGGGTGGAGGAACTATGGGTATGAAATTATGGATCCAGGCGTGCCAGGGTTGGATGGGCTGGTTCTAAATGGACTGCCCCGCGAAGGTCAGCGAGTTCGTTATAAGTATATATGCATGCACACATGCAGACATCTATATGTAGAAGTACATTCTCTGTAACACATTCATTCCATTTGCAGAAATAAATAACATGAATGTGCCCTTACAAACCTCAACAGTAGATAGAATAAGAGATTGTGCATAAGAGGGAAGGGATGAAACTGCTAAAACCCAGAAGTGTGTACAATGTCTGAAGTCAGTGCTGTTCTGAAAAAATCAAATGTGAGGACTTTCCCATATGTAATCATTCCAGTGATCTGCCTGCTAAGGCAATGCCAATTACTAAACCTGTCTATTTGTAAAAGAAATACACCGAACACATACATAATTAGGCTCCCATATGTAACTTGTGCGTTACCACATAGTCATACTTATTAATTTATTGTAGTGTCATGTTAATGGGAGTAAGGATGTAATGAAGTATAGACTCTAATCTTGACATAAAGACATGCTTGTCCCATGTGGGACAACCCAAAAATTGAGAATGGTGTCCTTTTGGTCGCTCATGTCACCAATGTTTGTGGACTAAATGTTCGGGAGTTCTGAGGATACGTGGAGTGAGTCAACCAATGGGATGGGTCTACAGGAGTAGGGAGTGGCCAATGTTTAGTGATGTGGATACACCACGAATCCAATTGGAGAATGGATGACTGCAGTGTTAGGGAGACATTGGGGTGGGTGTTTGGGAAGCCAGGAGCCATGGGTATATGGGTATATATGCAAATGAAGCAGCACAGCAATAGTGTATTGGTTAGAGCAACCGCCTAAGGAACAGACATTCCCATTCCGAATCTCACTGCATCACATACCATTTACCATCGGTAATGTGTACATGAACATATTTCGACATTTGTTCACTGTATAACCCGCAAAATAACAATTAAACGTGAACTGGAGCGAAGTGTCAGTGTCATAATGAATAAGGTACTAGTAAGCAGGTTTAAGCATATATAAACACCAGTAAGCGTGTGTAAGTGCATTTGCGTGAGGTATACATTGCTTTACAGACACACACACACACATATATATATATATATATATATATATATATACATATATATATATATATATATATATATATATATATATATATATATATATATATATATACATATATTTATGTGTGTGTGTGTGTGTGTGCGTAGATATACACAGATATACAGCTATGATAGGAAACAGCACACACGAATGACATATGTTTACAGGCTATGCCAGTGGAAGTGAGGGGCTCAAGCATGAAACATGTAGCATGACCTTCGACCCCCCCCCCAGCGGGACACGGGAAACATACACACAAACCCGCAAACCATGTAAATAGTCCACTACTCCCCAGACCACAGGCAGGATACAACAGCGGGGGGACATAGTGCACCAGTGAAATCTAATCTTGGAATACAGAGAGGAGCGTCCCTTGCCAGACACCCCAAAAATTGACAAGACCAAAAGAAGGTGATACAATGAACATTCTGGATGGGGTGTATACATACCTGGAATACAAGGGTGGAAAAGCCTGATGACCCATGGGTCGAGACAATTGTATGACATGGGTCCCATGAAGTGGAGAGTGGGCAGTGTGTAGTGGTGTGTTCAGAACCGACCAGGACCCTGAGTAAGTATGGGTGCTGTAGAGGAGGTGCGGGTGAATGAACTATTGGTAGCTAGTTATGGTTCTGGGTGTGCAGGTGTTGACTGATGTGGGCCTATATGGACAGCCCCAGGGATATAAGTAAATGTGTTCATTGGGCAGAGGCGTCACCCAACAAGCAGCCACAACCTCTACGACTCCAACTGCAGCAAAATGTAATCTATATGGCAAGGAATGGAATAACCATATGTGAATGTATATATGTAGAGGTATGTGTGTGACTATCTACCCATAGTGACATTGAGATAAGCCTCTCCCTCTACATAGTACAAATGTATACATACAGAGACAGAATACATATACATACCCACATATAGATATATACATATGCAGACACCCATAGACCCATATGTTGTTAGATATCTATCTATCTATATATATATATATATATATATATATATAGAGAGAGAGAGAGAGAGAGAGAAAGAGAGAGAGAGCAATATATAAATATATACATGTATGCATACATATACATATATATCTATATATAGTAATGTGTGTGTATATATTATATATACATATATATATATATATATATATATATATATATATATATATATATATATATAAAAAACTGTAAATATACACATGTATATAGTTAGGATATGATACAGCAGTTAAGAAATGCATATGATCACAGGCCGTGCATATGGGGGAGAGGGGGTCCAATAAACAAACATGTAACACTTAGCATCAACCCCCCCCAGCTAGGCCGGTGAGACATACAGACACACAATAAAAGTAAACACACCACTGCATCCCAGACCAACGGCAGGCTACTACCAGTGGGAGAGACCTGTCAGGTCTAATCTTGAAACAAAGACATTGATATCCCTTGTGGGACACCCAAAAATTAATGATCATTGGAGTCAGTCCCAGTAATGATTCATCAAACCAGGCTGTAGATGTACATGGACTAGTAGGTTGTGCAAGCCTGATAACCCATGGGTCGACACAATGTATGACATGTGTCCCGACACGCGGAGAGTGGACAGTGTGCAGTGGTGTGCTTATACCCCACCTGCATCCACAGTAAGGATGAGTGCTGTAGAGGAGGGTTAGGTGGGGGAACAATGGGTATGCAATTATGGGCCTAGGCATGCAGGTGTTGACTGGCGCAGTCATATTAGGACCACCCTGAGGATGCAAGTAATATTCCGAAATGGGCATAGCTGATGCCCATACCTCTCAACCCCTAAGAGCAAATCCACTGGACAGGATATAAACCACTTGAGAACAAATGGGGACCATACCTCTGAACTGTCCCCGATTTCCAGGGACGTCCCTGATTTTGACTCAAATTGTAACTCTGTCCCACTAAATCCCTCCTAAAACTAGTGACTTTTGGAGGAAACGTGGTGAATTACACATAATGAATAATGACAACAATTAAGAATTATAAACATCATTTACATCAAAAACTGTGCATGAATTCATATGCTCTAAGTCTGTCAATGTGTCAGGTTAATAGCACTAATAATTTAAATGTGTCCCTGATGTTGTTATGATGTGTCCCTGATTCAGTTGATATTTGTCCCCAATTGTTTGAGAGGTCTGATAGGGACAGAAAGCACATATTTCACTTACGACCTTAGAAAGATGATAGAATATTAGGTAAGCAGTAGCATGACTTGGCTGAAGGATGTGGGTTCCAAATCTCAAATACTTGTTTGTATTGAAGGGTGTCAGTTCCCATGTATTAGCCAGACAGGTGCAGATTGTAAGAGGAACATACCAATAATATGAATCAAACTCTGGAGAGGCCGCAGATTCCGTACAGTCAAACAGCATGCTTTTGCCTAATGGGCAGCCATTCCTGGTACTGTAGGTATGTAATCCAATGTAATAGGCATCACAAGGTAATATTGCAGTCCTTACTCCCATCCAGGGGTGTTACTGTCAGATGCAAACATCAAATGCAGTTCATTTGCAAGTGCGGGTGCAAGCGGGTGTAAGCCTGTTTGGCTGCCGGTATGCGAGTATTACACTGGTGAAGCAATGTAGAGGCTAACTGAGTGTAAGAAACTGTCACCGAAGGTTAGCATTGCTTAGTGCCTCACAAACCCAAGCACACCTGCTTTAATGTGCCTTAATCACTCCGTATCCAACGGCCTTGTTCTGCCCAGCAACAAAATAAACGGCCTCTGCAAGGCTCAAAACTATGACCCTGCACACACAGGTAATGTGATTTACTACTAAGCTATGGAAGATATACAGACATTGGATGTTATCACAAACATATCATCCAGCACAGTCATTCAACAGTATAGAAAATGTATTCCATCATGTAGATGTATGTGTGTGTGTTTATGTCCAGATATAGATACATACATATATATATATATATAGATATATCAAGAACATCCCATGTGACAACAAAGCATTAAAAAGGAATGAAAAGGGAAACACCAGCAGCACCTGTATTATGTAGTGGTGTTGTGCTATGTAATATCAAGACTCTTTCAGACAGACATGTGTCAGTCATACATACAAACATTTCTACATTGGCCAAATACATCACTCTGTGCATTTTATTTACATTACCACAACAGTTCCTGTCCAATCATTATGTGAGAACAGTACTCTTGCAAGGTGCTGTGTGTGATATCATCATCATGAAAAAGGTAAATGTAGTAACCATAGAGGGACCGATACTGTTGTGTGTACACTGGGGTCATCTGCATCACGTGCACCTGGAACCTTTAGGAGTCATGGGCATACCAGGATCGTGTGCCTGAGAGACAGGGGTGAGGACAACTGGAGTATGTTGTGATGCATATTAAAAGGGTTACATGTGTTCAGTCGACACATTGTGAAATGGACAGCTATGTATGAGGCAAATGTACAAGCAACTGATTGGCCTTTTGTTTCCGTAGGGTGAGAGTGGAATGTGGGGGAAGGAAAGTAGGTATGCTCGTGGAGGATAGGTTGGGTAGGATGACAGACAAGACAGCATACAGGGTCAGTATATGACACATGTGGGAGGATACACCTTGGATGGGGAGGGGTGTTCGGCAGTCACAAGCCCATTTGCCCCAAGATGGAAACAGTGGGACAGAGGTCCCCAGCCATGGGCAGCCACCACTTCACCAAAACAGCCACATAAGTGGCTGTGCTGGGGGCTGTCTAAGAGGGGCAGGCTCACCCTGTAAATGTGACACTCTGCCCTCGAGCTGGCATATCTGGCCTCATAACCCCTTATTGAGCTCCCTATGTACCACGTCCAGGACTGCACGACAGTGGACAAGTTCCTTTCTGGACCTGCTCCCAGGGTAGACAAGCCCAATCCTCAGTGGTGGTTACACCAGAAGGTGGTGCAGAGCCAACAGAGGTGGAGGTCCAAGGCTGGGCCCCAGATGTGCTGGTGCCCGGTGCCATGGCTAGCTGAAGTAGGACAGGAGGTTCTGCCGGGACCTCCAAACCCATACAGCCTATGTTGTTGCAGTTTTAACACAGATATGGCTTAGTAATAGTCAACAGCATTCAGGATTACCTATAACAGTATGCATAGATATGACCATCAACCCAACACAACAGATGGTATACATTTGCAGAGGGAGCACAAAACTTGCGTATATACTGCATGACATCTGTACAAAGTGTAGATGACTTGTGACTGCAGCTATGAACAGTGGCCCATTATTGGCATGTCACTGAGAACCCCAGACAGTGACTGTCATACGACTGTTTCATGTGACATATGTCCAATCAGGGATGTGATGGCAGTAACTCTCATCACTATCACCATGTACTGACTGCAATCCTCACACTATGCTTCTGCAGTTCACAGATGTGTGTTCAGTGAGTAACACAGGAAAAAATGGTTCCACACACTGATCAGTCCACAGATGGTCCTACAGATGGGGGTTCCCTCACAAACAGAGCACTGTCTTGTCAGTTTTAAAACATGCAGAATAGCCATTACCACACACAACTTGTTAAACTGGCTGTAGTCTCAATGAAGCATAGCTACACTTACATGCTGTAGTCATGTCTGGCACATCACCCTCCTGTCTTTAGGCTGTTTTCCACTGTGCATGTTGTTTGAGGAACATCCAGATATCATCTGTGATTCTGTTTACCAAACACCAGATCCCAGTTCCACTCACAGCGACTGTCATGGGCAAACACCAACATGATGTTCCTAGACATTGTACTGTGTTTCCATGTGATTGGCTATGGGAACATCACCACAGCTGTTCCACATGCAATCAGCTAGAGGAGGACTGCAATAGGTGAGATCATGACCATCACTTACAAAACACAAGCTGCTGCTGAGCAGGTGTACAACTCCACATCCATCAGAGAGTGTGTTGGAGGGACAGACAGAGGCAAAGTACATCAGAGAAGAGCCTGGAGACTAAAACCTAAGCATCGTCTGTTACACACCTACCAGTACAGGGGTTCAAACCCCTGTTTGACTAGTTATTGCTACTACAAGTGGATGCAGTTACTCCATGTGCCACAAAGCTGACATGTTGTTGTGCTGTAAGAACATATATGGGTGCTGGTGAGCGACATCTGCAACAGAGATATAGTAGACATACATTAGGTATAGCACACATGGCTGCCAACATAAATGGATGTCATTGTCAACACAACCACACTCTCTAAGGGGCTCAGACACATTGTCACACTTTGCCAGGCCCACAAATACACTTCCTAACTACTTAGTTTGCCACACTGCAATAATGCACAGGTACTACATGCACCACAGGGGATATCCTGAGGTTCTATGGGCTAGGGCATGTGAATGTGTCTGACATTAGTCAGTATGCCAAAGGGAGTTACACTGGGTGTGACTGTGGTTGGGAGCATCATACCCCACACGCAGACACAAGGTGCCAGTGCTGACATGCATGTGTGCATTGTTTCATGGGTGTGTAATGGTTGGCTGTACAAGATGGCTGTATAAGGTTGGGTGAGGGGTAATCCTTGGCATCACACCACCCAACAATGGTGTGCAGTATGGTACAGGGGTGTAGTGTCTGCAATGTCCCACACAGATGGGTATTGTATGAACTGTCCTGACATCCTGGTTACCATTGTGTATGGCCATTGCTTTGCAATGCATGCCATGTCTGTGTTTGATACTCCTTGACATGGACATTGCCTGGGATGTTCATGCCCCACAATAATGTACAGTGACATGTACAAGTGCACTTGCTTTGGCTGGCACATGTTGTGTACACAGACTGTTATCCTCAGATATGCCAATACTGGCAGAACCTGCTTATAGACAGCAGGTTGACCCTGCACCTGCATTGATAGCATGATACAGGTATTCCCTGGTGTTGGTGGCATCAGTCCATACAGGGCATGTGTGTAAGGCATTGTATGGCCTCTGTGGATCACATTTGATGGCATCACATATGTTGTAGGCATCCAGTGGGGAACATAGTGAAGGGACATTGTCTGCAATCATGTACCTATTGTACTGCTGGACAGGGTACAATGCCCTCTGCAGCCCACTGCAATAACACCATGCCTACTATCTGTCATCAATATGCAGGATACTAGCAACATAGAGGGATATTCTAGGCAAGTGTGTTTGTGTATGACACATGGGTACAGAAGTTATTCTAAGTAATAGCAGCGTTGCATACATTGTTCACCAGGCCTTTTGCCAGATGTAAGGGCATGGCTTGCCAACACAGTCCCTTGGCTGATTGACATCTGTACTCCTCATGAGGTGGAAATTGTGACATATGATACGGACAATATATAGGAAAACTACAAAATCCACTCCCCAATATGTCCAGTGGTTAGACACCCACAGCCACCTCCACACAGACTCTGACTGTCAAGCACACACACATACTTGTCATGTTTTGGAACAGAACCCCTACCTAACTGGTTTATCACCCTACAGCATTCCGCAGTTACAGCATGCGCTACAGAGATTACTGGGTTACAGCAGTCCCAGAGGTGTATTACTAGGTGGGTGACAACAGCAGGATTGCCAAAGGTGGTTATGCGAATTGTAAAGAGTGTGCATACTCTAAAAAGCATTGTTTCTTTCTCAGGCACATGCACACAGTTGGCCTGTCTTGTAATAAAACCCCTACATCACTAGTTTATCACACTACAGTATTATGCAGTTACAGCAAGTGCTATGGAGATTACTGGTTTACAGAAGTCCCAGAGGTGTATTTCTAGGTGGGTGACATCAGCAGGATTGCCAAAGGTGGTTATATGAATTATAAAGAGTGCGCATACTCTAAAAAGCATTGCTATTTTCCTCAGGCAGACACACACACACACACACACACACACACACACACACACACACACACACACACACACACACACACACACACACACACACTTGACTTCTCTTGGAATAGAGCCCCTACCTAACTAGTTTATCACAGTACAGCAATACGCATTGTGGGTTCAGTCAGTGTAGCCAATGACAGACATGAAGGGGATGGTATGTATGTTTGTAATATTGTGAAAAATCTTGAACATGATTTCAGAATTTATAATTATAGTAGGACTACTGTGAGTACTGATTGGGCAGAACTGTTTTCAAAAGGGCTCAACTTTGTACCAACAACTGGAAGTGATATTGTTAACACCATTTTGGTGTTCAAATTATTCACTAGGAAGTTGAACTTAGAACTTTTTTTCTCACAGGACGGGGACGGATTATGTAATTTGCAGGGGAACTCAGGCTGACTAAACAGACCAAGTACCTTTATTCCCCCCGTGCATCTGACAGCACAAATATATGAGACCCTTTGTGAAAATGAATTCAGGAAAGTGGTTGCCAAAAATAATAATAAACATCTACCTGACAAAAATGGGGCTAGTAATTTAACAAGTCAGGAAAGTTCATTGCTCCGTGACATTTTGGAGAATGATGAAATCAAGATTATGAAACTGGATATGCGGGGAGGTATTGTTTTCATGGATGTGTGTGATTACAACAGTAAAATTACTGATTTATTGTACAGTGATACATACACTGAGGTTTCCAAACATGAGTTGAATATATCCTACAAACGTATTGAGTTAGACATTGAACAACTTTTATTGAATGAACAAATTACTGTAGAAACCGCAAGATTTTTGGAAACAAAACATCCTAGGATTCCTACCATTTTTGGAATCCCTAAAATACATAAGAATATTTCTGATTCCCCCCTACAACTAATTGTCGATGCAAAAGCTTCAAAAACCTACAACCTGGAAAATTATATTGACAGTACTGTTAAGCATACCCTCGACAACAGAGACCTGGTGATCAAGGATTCCTGGGACTTTCTTTCTAAAATTAAGAATGATATGTACCATGAGTACTTGATTTTGGTCACCATTGACATCTGTGACCTCTTCTCAGTATTACCCCATGATATTGGACTAGAATGGTTCTATGACTATTTATGTTTAAACAGTTCATTGAACCATGATACTATCCTTACAATCAGGTCCTGTATGGAGTTGGTTCTGGACAACAATTTTACTACCTTTGAGGGACATCTATTCAAGCAGGTGCATGGAGTGGCAATGGGTGCATGTTATGCACTGTCATTTGCTAACATTGTATTAGCCCAGTGGGAAGAACTTTACGTAGTGAACTCTGAATTTAAGGGCATGTGGGTACTATATGGATGGTACCTGGATGATTTGGTCCTATTTTGGCATGGGAGTGAAGATGACCTGAATAGGTTCGTCACTTATATCAATAACACTACCAATTTTTTGAAATTTACTATGACTAAGGATCTTGATACCTTGAATTACCTGGATGTTACTATCAAGAAATACCACTCTAAGGGTAGGTTTACCTCACACCTTTACAGAAAATCTACTTATTCCAACTCTCTGTTGCATTTTTAGAGTTGCCACCCTCTGCACCAGAAAAAATCAATTGTTAAGGGTCAATAT
Organism: Protopterus annectens; assembly: GCF_019279795.1. Taxonomy (NCBI): domain Eukaryota; kingdom Metazoa; phylum Chordata; order Ceratodontiformes; family Protopteridae; genus Protopterus; species Protopterus annectens. The sequence continues at coordinate 1,503,435,988 of NC_056728.1, forward strand.
GTAAGATTTGCCAGGATGGTGTACTATCAGCACAATTTTGTTAGAGAATGTGATGTCCTAATGGGAATGTTGCAGAAAAGAGGTTACCCTTACAAATTTGTCAATGACATAACTGAAGAAGTAAAATTAAAAAGAGCTTGGGGCATTTACTCTACACTTTTGGAAAATCCTGCAGGTCTGAATAGAACCTCTGGCTTGGTTAAAACTGATAACTTTATTAGGGTATGTGTATTCCTCTTTAATAGAGATTTTTTCAACTTTAGAAGTATTTATGACTTTTGGACCATGTTTTGTATGGATGACAAGATCAATAAAAGGTTGGGGGAAAAACCTCTTGTGGTTTACAAAAAGGGCACCTCTTTGAAAGGCCTGGTGGTGAGGAAAAAGTTAAAGGCAGGCCTAGGTGGAACTTTTAAATGTGGGAGGTGTGAACAATGCCCTTTTATATTGGACACAGATTTAATCAAAATTAGGAATTATGGTAAATTACTACTAACAGGAAGTGTTACTGTTATACCAAGAGAGTGGTATATATTGTAACCTGTGTGGTCTGTGAGGGGTACTATGTGGGGAAGACAATCAGAGCCCTTAGACAAAGAATATACCAACACAATTATGACATTCAAAAAAACAAAGATAATAATGCTTTATATAAGCACATAAAGGTACATCCAACACACTCCTTCAAATTATTTGTATTAGGAAAAGTAGATTTGGGTCCACGAGGGGAGCCTGATGATGACTTCCTTGAATATTTAGAGTTCAAATGGCAGATTAAATTAAATGCTTGTCAACCAGCTCGGCTCAATGATAAGATTTCCATCAGTTCTGTGCTAAAATTAAAATCAGCTTTTTTATGTGATTTTATCAAGATTTTTTTGTTTTAAACCATGCTTTACTGTATAATATAATATTGTACATGGTTGGTAGGGGTCTTTGTTTTGTTGTAGTGTTCAGTCACTGTGATTTTTTGTTACTGTCATTTTAAATAACTTAGTCATCTTATAGGTAATGATGTATTTATTGGTAACTGATGGTTGAGAGGGTTAGGGTGTTTTCTGAAGCTACAAAGTGCATTGCAGGTATTGTCATACTGACCTGTGGGTAGTCAACATGTACATATGGGACACTAACCGCAAACACCGACATCCCCTGGCACATGCAACTACACCTGAAAGAGGAAGGCAGAACATCAAGATCAACATGCTGTTAGTGTTGTTACACATAATACATACTGTCAAAAGTACAAAATGCATTCTAAAACTGCAATACATAGTATGTCTGCTGCCTGTCAACATTACTCAACAATATTAATCTACAATTGTCTACTTAGTATGTTCACACTGTACATCAGACCATATGAGCATGGCCCTGCACCGATGGTGTGGATGACAGGGATGCGGCACAGGCATCATCATATGCACAGGGTGATAATGTTTGCCAGAGGCCTAGGCTGCACCATTGGATGACATCATGTGTGTGTTAGGGCCTGTGATATCATTGGGCATGTGTGGATGTTATGCGTGTGTGTGTTGGAGTGTCCTACATTTGTTTCCAATGTGTGTGTGTATGCATGCACACAGGTATGGTATGTGGCTGGCCTACACAGGGGTATTATTGACAGCTGCAGAATGTACAAGGCAGGTTTCACAGTTCACGGTGTCTGGCCACAGCCACATGACCTGTGCCTGCCAGGGGTTGCACGGGCACTACCAGGCAGAGGTCCATATTGGGTACTGTCTGATGACACATGTCCACTGGAATTGTGTCCCTGTTGGGACTGTCCAGGACCATGTGCATGTGGCCTGCTTTGTCTGTTGTGGACTGCATAGCACCAGCTGGACTGCTGCTGCTACCCCCACTATGGGAGCGGGCATGTTCATAGGTTCATAGGTTGGTGCTAGGCTATCAGCCCTAGGGCCTGTACAAGCCTAGCCATAACAATTCCCTGGTTATTTCTTCCCACACTATTTACTTCCCTGGACCCCTATCTAGCAGGATGACGGATGTGATCCCCGGGGTGAATTTCCTTTCTCCCATCCAATCGTCAAGGTTCCTTTTGAAGAGGGCCAAAGAGGCACTCTGCATGACATGTATGGGCAATCTATTCCAGAGTCTGGGGAATCTCTGGGTCAGGAGCCTATCCCTCCAGCATGTTTTGTTTATTGTGATGACAAGGTTTAGATCCCTGGAGCGTGTGGCTCTGAGGGATTGTTTTTTTTTTTAAGTGTAGCATGTCCAACAGCTCTGGGTTTGACATGGCCTTGTATGTTAAGCAGAGATTGCCTCTGAGTAGACGATATGTGATAGAGTATAGCTGGAGTTTTTTAAGGCAGTCAGCATAGGGCATCTGCTTTAGGCCTGTGATTCTTTTAGTGAGGTATTTCTGCAGCCTTTCCAGTTGTTGCAGATGTCTTGAGAGGTACATACCAAATGGGTCGTTGTATTCTATAATGGGTCTACTGAGGGATGAGTACAGTGGAACAATGACCTCCTTTTTTCTGGATGAAAAGCCCTTAGTGATGAGGTGTGCCACATAGAAGGATTTCCTGACTGTTGTGGTGATGTGGTTATCGAAGGTGAGGCCAATGTCCACCTGTGTCCCTAAGTCTCTTATCACACTTTCGGTGTTTAGTGTACTGCCACCTATATGGTAATTCACAGGTACATGTTTCATCCCAAAGGGGATAACTATGACTGTTGTGGTGATGTGGTTATTGAAGGTGAGGCCAATGTCCACCTGTGTCCCTAAGTCTCTTATCACACTTTCGGTGTTTAGTGTACTGCCACCTATATGGTAATTCACGGGTACATGTTTTATCCCAAAGGGGATAACTATACATTTTTTCGCATTGAGGCTGAGCCCATGGCTCTGGTACCAAGCATCTGTTTCTGTAAGGCCCTTTTGTAGAGTATCCACATCATTTGGGGATTCAATAATGACTCCCAGTTTGCAGTCATCTGCGAACTTTGTTTGCCAGAGTCCCTTAGTGCTGGCCTGTACTTCAGAGAAGTAGATGCCAAACAAGAGCAGTCCCAGGACTAAACCCTGAGGTACTCCACTTATCTGCAGCTGGATTTGGAGTCGACTACATTTACAGTGTGGGTTCTATCAGTAAGCCAGTTAGCAACCCATTGGGCGACATAGGGATTAATGCCCAGCTTAGTAAGTTTATCTATGATTCTAGAGTGGGGGATGGTGTCAAAGGCCTTGGCAAGGTCTAGATAGGCTGTGTGGACAACTTTGCCCTTGTCCATGGCTCTGGAGACTGATTCAAAGAAGTCAATCAGGTTCAGGAGACAACATCGGCCCTTCACATACCCAAACTGGGTGGGGACCAATGTTTGAAGGTTGCCAATGTCTTTGTTTATTTATTTATGTATGTATGCATTTATTTATTTATTTACATTTGTTGAACGGGAGTGTTCGACTGGACGTAGGTCCATTTTCAGTGGAGGCCCTGGGAGAAAAGCTCCACAGTTAAAATAAACAGACAGCAGTTACATTGGATTACATAGCGATTAACAATTTAACATAGTAATTACTTACAACATATTTACAGATGAAGAACATAGTACATCAGTAGACAACTAGAATCTTTATCTGTGAAGTACATAACAGACATTAATAAATGTTACAATAAGAAGTTCCTGCTGTATAATAAGTACTAGGTTTATGAGCTTGCTATAATCAAGGTAGTTAGTGGAGTGGAAAGAAAGGTAGTGGTTGGATGGGGTGGGTGATATTAGAGTGGGAGTTGCAAGGGCATAGCCAGCATGTTTTTAGGTGCGCTTTTAGTAAAGTTTTGAAGTGGGTGCATGAAAGTACGGAGGTCATTATGAGTGGAAGGGAGTTCCATAATTTGGCTATGGTGCAAGAGAATAGTGCTTCACCAGCAGAGTTATTGGCTTTAGTGATCGGCAAGTGATTTTTGTTGCTGGATCTTAGTCGTCTGGTGGTTGGAGTAGATTCTGGAGGGAATATTGTTTATAAGTTCCATGATAATATGCTCCATGGCCTTGCAGATTAGGCTCATCAGACTGATGGGACAGTAGTTTCCGGGATCCAAGGTGGATCCCCCCTTGTGGAGTGGGATAACTGTAACTCTGCGCCACTCAGTGGGCATGAAACCTGAGGTGAGGCTATGATTAAACATGACACTTAGGTGAGGTGCCAGTTCATATTGTACTTCATGTAGTACACAGCCCGGGATGTCATCTTGTCCCATGGATGCTGTATTCTTAGCTTTGGAGAGTGCATTTCTTACCTGTGTGGCCGTTATTACCGGAATTTGGCAATCTGTCGGTATTGAGATGGGCCATTTAGGGGGTGAGAGGGGGGTGAAGTTGGCACTGAATCGATCTGCCAGGATATTGGCAATATCCTTGGTATCAGTATATTTAATGCCTTTCTGTTTTAGCTCAGAGCAAATCTGGGCATTGCCATTTAGATTCTTGACATAGTTATAGAATGCCTTGTGGTTGTCTTTGGAATCTTTGGCAATTTTATTTTCATAACTAGCTTTGGAGGATTTTTTGAGGGATCTCAGTTTCTTACTGAGGCTGGTAAGGGAGTTTTTTACATCCTGGGATTTTCCTCTTTTCTGCAACAGTTTCTTCCTTTTGTTGTAAAGTTTGTTTATGGCAGGGGACCACAAGATTGGCTTCCTTTTTTTGGATGAGAGCATCTTGGTTTTATTTGGGATGGCACGATTCAAGCATGAGTGGAAGTGCTCGTACAGTGCCTTAGTGTAGGATTCAGCAGTTGAACTTTCAGTTCTCGTCTGCATGGGTGTCATGAACTTTGTCACTTCGAGTAGCATGAAGTTGGCTTTGGAGAAGATTTTTATGGAGGTTTCCTTACTGGGGGGTGGGGGTGGGATGTGGATGTTAAGGGTGATTAGCTTATGGTCAGACCTGACTAACAAGGGGGTGACCATAGGTGTGGAGCATCAATTTCCCATGTTGGTAATGACCAGGTCTAGGATATTGGAGCCCCTGGTGGGACTATGGATTAGTTGATCCAGGGCATTGGAATTTATGAATTCCAAGAACCATTGGGCAAAGGTGTTGGTACAGAAGTAGTTTTCCCAGTTAATAGCAGGGTAGTTAAAATCACCCAATATTAGGGTGTTTGGTTCTATCTTAATATTTTTCAGTATGTTTAGAAAGGTGTAGTGAGAATCTTGGGGTATGGTGGGGATCTCTAGCAAGCTACAATTTGGATTGCAGTCTTTTCTAGTGTTAGTTGCACCTGGAGAATTTCAGACGCATTGTGTTTGGCAACTAGCCTGGTGGTGTGAATATCCTTGGTGAATATTGACACTCCTCCACCTTTAGTGTTTCTGTCCTGGTTTGGTGGCCGAAAAGTGTGGTAAGAGTTGTAGCCTGGTATTGCAGGGGAGCTGTCTGGAGTCTTGAACCAGGTCTCAGTTACTGCACAGATATCGATGTTCTCCATTTTTAGGAGTGCCTCGAAAGTGCATTTTGAGGTTTAGACTTCTAGCATTGAGTAGCATTACCTTCAGATTTTGCATGCTTATACCTGTTATGGTGGTGGTTTTGTCCTTTGAACTTTGCCTAAAAAAGGCACTATTGGGTGGCAAGAGCCTTAGCCAGTAACCTGAATCCCAGGGGCAACAGGTGTAGACCATCTCTGGCAAGGCATCGTGGTCTGTCGAGCATGTTGTCCCAGGCAGATAGATACTGGATCCCCTTTGAATGACACCAGAAGCTTAGCCAATTGTTGAAGTCAATCATTTTGTCCTTATATAGTGGTATCATTCTGGGCGAAGGCAGGATGCTACTCAGGGCTAGAGTCATACCTGCCTGGGCCACATGATCCGAGAGCTCTTCCATGTCTCTTTTCATGTAGTCCAGGGAGGTACATCTCAAGTCATTCACTCCAACATGGACAATGACAGCGTCATATTTGTACTTGTTGTGGAGTGACTTGAGTGCATGTGTTATGTGGCAGATCCTGGCACCCGACAGGCAGCTGACTGTAATTTTCTCCTTGTTCAACCTGGTGTGTGGGACATCAGTGTGCCGGACTATAGAGTCACCTATGACTAAAGTGTTAGGCACGTTGTCTTGCCTTAGGGGCTGTTGCTGTGTGGCACACTGGTGTTGTGAACTATGTGATACTTTGGTTGTGATTGGTGTTTGTTTGCATTTCAGCTTCAGAGGTTCTTGTTGCTTGTGCAGGTTACAGTTAAGGTCCTCTGCATATGTGGATTTAGTGTTGCTATATGTGGGTGTTGGTGGTGTGGGTTTAGAAGGGCTATGTGTTGCTTGAGGTGCAGTGTGGATGTTAACCTTCCCCTCTTGACTGTCTAGCACAATCTTGGGTGGAGAGAGCTTTGCTTCCATTTTGGCTATGTAAGTGCATCTCTCACAAGTTGTAGTGTTTGGTAGTAAGAGGAGAGGGTTGTCTGTGTACATGAGGCAATTGCTGTATTGCCCCAGTATGCCCAGATTCCCCAGGTGGACAGGAGAAATCACTGGAAGCTAACCCTTGGACATGCCTGGTTTGGTGTTTTTTTTTTTTTTTTTGTAAAGTACAGGAGCTGATTTCCCTTACCTTAGCAAGGTACTTTGCAATTATAGGCTGTTTAGTGCCTACTGTTACTTTCTCCTTATTAACAAGGAGAGTTTAGTGCTTGTATCAGTTTAAGGCTTCCTAGTACTTTCCAGCAGGTATTAGAGCAAGTGCTAGTCACAGGGATGCTTAAAGGTAAGATGAAAAAAATGCACACTGCAGTGTGTACTAGAAAAGTTAGATGTGAAAGTAGATAACTTAAGTTTTACCTGTTTAAAAAGTTAAGGTTTAGTGGAGAGTTACTATTTTTAAAACACCAAGATGGATTGAAAGGGGTGGTCACTTTTGTATTCTGGTACTACGGAATACTGTAGGATGGCCAATCAATTTAAATAGTTGAAGGGGAGGGATTTCAAAAATGATTATTTTGTGATTACTCACACAAGACAGTGAAAGTAGAGAGGAAATTACATATGTGGCCAGATTAACATAAGAGGCAGGCAACTAGATAGACAGTGGTATTTAACAAGACAACTGTAACTGGGTGGGAGGGTGGAAAAAAATTCTGCCTGACACAGAAGAGACAGAGCTGTGGTCTCTTTTGAAGTTTTAATACGCTGTTAAAGCAGAATGCAAGTAAAGCACAAGGTAAAGAAAACAAACCACAGTATTCAAAATATAAAAAGGCAATAAAGTAATACAAAATACAAAAAATAAAAGCAAACTAACCTTTCCTTCACATCAAAGTGTTCCAGAGTCTGGATGAGCCTTTCTGGTAAAGATCCAAAATGTTTTATTTTACCCCTTAAATAGAAGGTTTAGTTCCTAGCTCCACCCCCTCAGTTCAGAAATGATTAATCTTAAGTGACCTCTTCTATCTTATGAATGAGTCCTTAATTGATCAGTTCTAATTTCTGCCTGACTCAGAAGAGACAGAGCTGTGGTCGCTTTTGACGTTTTAATATGCTGTTAAAGGTAAAGAAAACAAACCACAGTATTCAAAATATAAAAAGGCAATAAAGTAATACAAAATACAAAAAATAAAAGCAAACTAACCTTTTCTTCACAGCAAAGTGTAGCAGAGTCTGGATGAGCCTTTCTAGTAAAGCCTAAGAGTGCAGTAACATGTTAATGTAGACCTTCAACAGGTGATGTAGCTGACATACGTCCACGTGCCCGAAGCCTCACCCACCAGGTATTCCAGCACAGACATTCCACGCTCGAGGATTAACATTCCACGGTCAAGGACTCACACTATGTCACCCAATCATTTATCCAAAACATCTGCAAGATGATGGTGAGCATTTGCAAGTGCCTGGATGTTGTCAGTTAATGAATGGACAGCAACCCTCTAAAGCCTCGACCTTCTCTGTTGTGCCATTCAGCACATGCCTGTGCCTCCATTACAGTCCAAAACATGCATCTGGTGACTCCAGCTGATGTGCTTTGTCTCACAGGAGTATGTTGGCCAGTGGTCCTCCTACAAGCAGCGCTGGGCGCATGACTGTGTGGGACATCACCAGTCAGTTGACTGCAATCATGGTGTGCAGGCACACCTTCCATAGTCCCCACACTTTCTTGTTCCATGCTACCACCCGCCAACTGTCCTTCTTCTATGGCCAGTGGTGATTTGGTATATATAGGCAGGGAAACTGTGTGCAAGGATGAGGGGGATACAGTTGGAATGGCAACCAATGGCACAGATTCAGCCCCTGACAACCCTGCCTGTGCCTCAATCATACTATCATTATCATTGCTAGTGTCTGTGGGGACACCAACATCAGGTGAACCGCAGGAGGGCATCACACCTACATCAACAACTGTGAGTGGAAGACAAGAACTGTACATTACAAGTTATACCAGACACTCACTCAAGACACACACACACACAAGACACACACACTCACATACAGACACACACACACACACACACACACACACACACACACACACACACACACACACACACACATGCACACACATGCACAAACACAGAACGACACACACACAGACAGACAGACACACAGACAGAGACAGACAGACACACACAGACACACACACAGACAGACACACACACACAGGCACACAGGCACACAGACACACACTACATACAGGTGATATGGCAGATGGCATTCGGCTTAGACAATTATAGTTTCAGCCTAGACAATTATAGTGGTAGTTATCATACATCCCTGAGTTGCACACAACAGCATGCATGTGTTATAGCATACAATTATACTAGTGGTTAGCATACGTACCTGTATTGCATCATTTGTGTTAGTAGCCTATGCTCCATACCTGCAACACAATGCATGCACTTTGCACCATTGCACCACACTGCCATGGTTTGTGCAACATACAGCACATGTTAACAGACCATCGCTGACCTTTGTACATCTGCCACTGATGCTTTGTGTTGGCCACTGCCCCTATATGTGAAGACATGAGCAGAAGGGTATGTCGACTGCATACTGTTTGCCTGAACCATAGCTTGCATATCTCCCCCAAAGAAGTCCCTGTCTGTTCAACATTATTCCGCCTACCCCTGTGCTGAGTCTAGACACTGTGCATGTGGCTGTACACACATGTTTGACATGGATGTTCCTACTTTGCAATGGTGCCACAGACCAGCATAGGTTTACAGTACACCGGCCTGCTGTGTGCCGTATGGCCTTGCCAGTTACATGTAGTATGACATGTCTTTCGCTGATGTGTTGAATTTCATGCATACATGTGTAACACAATGATGTCCTTTCCAATCTACAGTATGGTAATGGTGTCCCAATGCAGGGACATGTTATACTAACATGGACCTTCAGCTGATGCAATGTTGTCTTTCCACCCTACAAATATGCAGTGACATACTACACATTGAGCTGATGTGCATAGCCATTGCAGGGCATCATGTGGCTTCACAATTGCTATACAGTGTGAGCTACTGACACAGTTCACAGCCATGACTATGTTCACATACAATACATATCTAATGTGGAATGTGACCCACATCACTTAGGTGTATACACACTAAACCCTAATGTGGAATGTGTGACACAGGTCACAGAAGAGTATACGGATGACACCCCTGCACATCTGCAACCGTATTACTGATGCCTGGAAACTATGCCCATACATAGTTAACTTAGCAGTACTCTGTGTCCCACATGCCATCCGTGTACCTCTCACACACAAGGAGCAGGCATGACAGTGATGTCTGACACCAGAAAGGTGAATGTATTGTATCTGTGGCCTGATGTGGTTGTATGTGTGTATGTTGTGCAACACATGTATGTATTTGGATACTGTATAGGTGAATGCTTTCATGTCGTGACACACTCAAGATGTTCAAGACATGTTATGTGGTGATTTCATGTTAAGCCTACACAAGCTGTGCACAGGCCTGTATGATGTTTAGTGTTTCACATCTGCAATATCACCATTACACAAAGGCCATAGTTGTATTGTGTCGAGCCAATGTACAATAGGATGTACACTCATATACATCACTTCTACTGTGTGTGTTGCTTCATGTCTCTGGCCATCCTCCATGGCCATGTGTACACATGTTCTGTCCAATGGCTGTGATGGCCATCTTATTTCACATGTCAGTATTATCCCATATGACATACACCCATAGATGTCATATGCTCCACTGAGGACAGGGTTATGCAGACAAAGGGTCATATCTATGGGCTGTTAGACATCATGTTTTGCAGGATAGTTGAGCAGTGTTGCAGTCAGCCCACTACATGTCATGGACATGTCAGATAGCACATGACATTGTGTGACATTCATAGCAAGGGTATAATCCACAAGGATGTATCCTTAGGGCCAGTCATACTCCAGCTCCAACACATTTAGAGTGTGTGCACACATATGCTCTCTGTACAGTACTATTTGTATTCCCAAAATGTGTAATGCTGATATGTAGTACCTGTCCCTACAGTGAAACTCACCTCCACCTTTGCATTCACTGTTGTCCACACATCTGGCAATGACAGTTTGGAAGGTTTAGTGTAGGTTTTTCATATAGTCTTCAATTGTTTCACATGGGTAACCACTGTGATACATTGCAGGTCTGACCAGTGTCTATTAACAGGACCACTATACATTATGTGTACGTGTGTTATGGCAGATAGCATGCAATTAATATGATCTGTGCATTATCAAGCCTGGTAAATAATAACAATCTCACCAGACACAGGCTGCTGTTGCTGCAAAATGCCAGAGGTACCTAAACAGGAGTGTCACAGCAGTAAGATCATTATCTACACCTGTGTTATAGCTACAGGTAGCAATATCCATGTTAGCACATAAGCCAGTACAATACGCTATACTGTAGAGTATGCACATCTGTGCATACATAGAGTAGCAGACTATAGTATGTGGCATGTGTGCATACATGGCTTTGCATATGATGTTACATTACATATTGTACAGTAACACATGTAACTATGTGAAATATAGTTGTGTTATATGTGCAGTACTGACTTACCAGGCAACTCCAGGCTCAGTGGTTGAGAGATACCCACCTTCACAATACCAGCTAAAGCTTGTGGATGGAGGTCTGCAGGTGTCTCCAGGTTGGCCAGTAGCTCATCGGTACATTTGAGTGGGGGCTTGGTGAGTGGCCCCCCACCTGTTGCACCTTGTTCCCTGGTGATTGCATTAGCACGCTGTTTTGCCTGTCTTATGAGGTCAGTGCAGTGTCGGCGCACCTGCTGATAGGTGCAATTGTGACCACCAACATCATTTACCCTCCTGCAGAGTTCTTCCCACAGGGAATCCCGCTGCTGTGCATCCTATGGCACATGGCTGAAAAGTGTTGTATGGTTGTTGAAGAGGTATGGGATGAGGGCCTCATCCTCCAAGTAGCTGTACACTGGCAGCCTGCTAGTGACATACCTGGAAGACATAATGATGGAGACAGGTCACAGTAACTCACAGAGAAGTATAGAAGTATAGCTGAACATACATGTGTATCACATTTATTAAGATTACAAATAAGTATTTGCAAATCTACATGACACTAACACCACTGACCTGTATAAGTCACACACATTTGACACTTACTGGTGATGGGATGTTATCACCATATATGTGTGTGTCATGTGATGACATTGCTCATACTCCATGTGGATGTTGTCTTGACGTTTGCATGTCTGTTTGCCTGTACTGGTGTCTTTACCTATCAGCACATGCCTGGATGTGTTCACATTAATGCAATTGACCTTAATGCTGTGTATATGTCACATATATAGTCATACATAGGCATTAGGGACATGACCTGTGACCCTGCATACTTGCAAGCATGTATGTGTTTTGCTATATACATCTACATGGCACTGTACAGCTGTGTAGCATCCTGCCATGTATTGCCTGTGTTGCACATGTATAACACATGGGACAATAGCTAGCCTGATGGTATTTGCAGGGTTGGATATCAATGACAGCATGTATGGTCATAACGATCTAGTAGGCTATATGCCCTGTGCCATTTATGAACTTAGGCAGACAGGTTTCCTAGCTGTAGGCAACAGACAGGTAAGTTTCAGTGGCCAGTTCAAGCAGTGCCACAGAACTGATCCACAGGGTTACTGATATATTTGGCATGCGATCATCACACCATGTCACAGAGAGGGGCGATGTGCAGCTTCGCTGGACAGAGATGCATAGTATGGCAAGAGTATGTTAAGTGTATGGGACAGAGATCTTTCAATCATGTTGTGATCCTTGTACTAGAAAGGTGGATGTCTATGAAGTATGTGTTTATTTGGGATCAGGATATGTTAAGTGTAGCATGTCCAACACCTCTGAGTTGGACATTGCTTTATTCAGGGTAGGCTGCATGCTACATAATGCAGCTAGGGATTGGGAAGGGCAATGTTACCCATCTATACATGGGCAATAACCCTTAAAGGAAATATGTGCTCTATTATGGGTCACATGGGTGTAGAGTATGGCTGAGAAATTATCTCTATAGTCCTGGATGGCACCCTGTCATGATTAGGGGTGCCACATATGACTACCTGTCTGGTGTGGTGAAGTAACTATCAAAGGAAAGACTACTGTCCAGCTGCATCCCATTCACACAGTTGCCATTATGTTGACCATTGCCTAGGTGGTAGTTCATGGGTACAGGTTTTTTAACAAAGAGGATGACAATGCAATACTTATCTGGCAGATTGTGGCCATACTTCACACACCACACATTTGACACACTAAGGTCCTTCTGTATGTTGAACACAGCACACATTGAGTCAACTATTGCTCCTAGTTCATAGTCATTTACAAACATCAATAGGCTGATGCCTTTTGTGTTAGTCTGTGTTGTATAGATAACAAAGTGGGGGAGTACCATGAATGAACCCTGTATTACTATGGCTTGCACTATTTTGATGTGCATGTATTAGTCAGACACCTTCTGTAGTGTTGGTTCTGCCAGCGGTCCAGTTGCCAACCACTGCTGTGACATAGGAATATACACCTAGTTTACTGAGTGTAGCTGGAGCACAGTATGAGTGATGGTGTCCTATGACCTGGCAAGTCCATGATATGCAGTGTGAATCAACCCTACTGTCATCTACATCTGTACTGAGTACATCAAATATGTTGATCATGGTTCATGGCCTTACAGACCAGACTCAGCAGGGTAGTTGTGCACTATTTCCCATTATCAATGGTGTCTCCCCCTTTGTGGGTTGTGATAACTGTTGCTGTGCACCACTCAGTGTGTACACAGCCTGACATGGAGCTATGATTGAACATGATGTGTATGTGGATACCTGATTTTTCTTACATTTGTGTAGGATACACCATGGGATGCTGACGGGTCCCATGGAAGCTGTATTTATGGCTTTAGAGAGTGCAGCTTGTACCTGCATAGTCATTATTACAGGGGGCCTGTAGTGTACATGGATATATTACAAAGTGTACCTGTTGGGGGAGGTGGGAGTGGGTTTAGGTTCTCCAAGACCTTATCTGGATGAACAGGTGCTATTTCTGTAGGTGCAGTACTTCCCATGCCATAGTGCTGTGCAGCATGGCAGGTCTTGTCGTTGCCATTACGATTAATGATTCAGCTATAGAATGTTCTGTGCTTGGCCTCATAATATGGGGCTGATTAGTTTCACAGTAGCTTTGTGTGGTTTTATATGGTGTATCTGCATCTTACTGAGTCTGACCAGGGATCATCTACACTCATGTGTATTCACTCTTACAACAGTTACTACCTTCTGTGGTACAGTTTAAAGCATGGTACCACCAGTTTGCCTTCTTGTTTGTGTTTGGTTGAATCCTGGTTCTGTTTCAATGGCACAATCACTGCACGTATGTGACTGCTTAAGGTTCATTTGTGTAGGATTCAGCATTTGCACATGCATTGTCCATCTACATGGGTGCCATGACAGTCACCACTCTGCTCTTAGGAAACATAACATTGGCAATGGAGACTGACTATGTGTATCATACTGTTAACCCTGTTTGTGTGACTACTGTGATTCAGATGATTGGGGGTTAATGGAATCCAGCAAGCATTGAGCGCAGGTGTTGGTGCATGAGGAGTCTTCCCAGTTCATAATGGAATTGTTGAGAGAAGCCATTATTATGGTTCTGTCTCAGACCTAATCTTCCCCATTACAGCACATTATGACAGGTGGGAAATACGCGACATAGTGGGCGATCTGTCACAAGGTGCAATTTGAATTCCACTTTGGCACAAAGGTAGTTGCTCAGCATAATGCATCTGAAGTTATGCAAGTGCAACTAGCGTGCGGGTGTACATATTCTTCAGGAATAAGGACATACCTGTGGCCAGTGTGTTCCAATAAAGGATAATGGGCAAGAGGTGAAGTATGTGTTATAACATGGTCATGCAGGTGTGCTCTCTGAAGGGTTGAAACATGTCTCAGCCACTGCACAGATATGTTCTCCATGTTAGGGATTGACATATGTGTGTCCGTATAGTGTTTCTGACATGTATCATTGAGTAGCGAGACCCGCAGTTTATTGCTTAGCTGTCCTGTAACAGCAGTGGACCTTCACTTGAACTATGCATGATGAAGGCACTATAGGGAAGCATGAGCCCTAGGCAGTATCCAGATTCCCAGGGGTGACAGGTGGAGGCCCTGCCTGGCAAAGCATCATGGTCTGTCAACCATGTTATCCTAGGCAGACAGATAATGGATACCCTTTGACTTGCATCACTACACTAGACAATTGTGGAATACAATCCTTTTGTCCCTGTAGTGCAGTATCATTCTGGCCAAATGGCAGAATGCTATCCAGGCCTTGGGACATACCTGCATGGGCTGCAAGACCTGACAGTTCCTACATGTGTTTCCATGCAGTCCAGGCTACTGCATCACAGGTCCTGCACAACAACATGGAATATGCCAGAGCCATGTGTATAGTTCAAAAGGTAGTCTGAGTGTATGGGTGTGTGGCTAATCATGGCAGACAGGCAGCTGACAGTATGTATGCCCTCATATAGTTTGGTGTGTAACATAGTGCTAGAGTTTGCATTCACAAATGAGTACTGCTGGGCATGTTTCCAGCCAGGTGTTCTGAGGTGTGGCACAATGATGCAAACTATGTCATACAGTTTGTGTATTTCGGTGTCTGTCTCTTCCAGATTGGGAGGTCACTTGTTTGGCCAGATACTTAGAAGCATCTGTGAATGTGTGTGATTTCTGGTAGTGTGTGTGGATGTCCTTACTGTGTTCTGGTAAGGGTATGTGTTGGTTGTGTTGATGAGATGCATGGGTTAACCTACACCTCATGACTGTCCAGTCCAGTCATGGCTGTAGACAGGGCTGCCTTCCAGCTTACCCCTGTAGCTGCATCCAAACAATGTGTGGGGTGTGGTGTTAGGTGGGTTTGGCAGTGTACATGGCATAGAGATTACATTCCCCCTGGATGGCCACATACACAAAGCTGACATTAGTAAACACCAGTAGCTGACTAGTGGACATGCCTGTATGAGCATTCAGTACTACAAGTACCAAGCACTGTATTCAGTTTACATATTGCTTATGAAGATGGTTTAGACAGTGATGCTCACATTTAAATATTTGTGTTATGGACGTGACAACAATGGCTATTACGGAAACATTGCAGCTAACTTTAGCAGCAATCCTCCTCTGAGGAGCACATCACATCCTGTTAGTTGATTACAGATGATGCAAGTGTCTACAGGTCTGTTTCCTTCTCTGGGTATATACTCACATATCCACCAGGACCATGAGTTCTGTTGGGCACAGACACCCACTCTCCAAACAGAGTCATGTATTAATAGACTCTGATGCCACTATCAACATGATCAGGATATAATTGGATAGGGTAAGCCATCACCTATGAAGCGGCTATTACACATGGGCAGCTGTCTCCTACATCTTACACTCCTACTGCAGATGTTACACTGGAGTTAAAGATGATATGCAACTTGTTTCATTACCAGTGCTGTGCACTACCTTACATACAGTATGTGCAGGCGGCTGTAATGGCAATGAGTGGTTGGGCTACACAAACCTGGTAGTTCAACCAGTGTGTCTGTACTCTCAATATCCACTCTATGTAGGTGTGTGTAGCCCAGCCCTGTAACAAGGGTTACTACACATTTGCATAACATGTGCACACACACAGCTGTTATTGCTTGCAAATGATACTAGAAAGGTCCAGCTCTGTAACAAGGGTCACTACACATTTGCATAACATGTACACATGCACAGCTGTTATTGCTTGCAAACGATACTAGAGAGGTCCAGCCCTGTAACAAGGGTCACTATACATTTGCATAACATGTACACATACACAGCTTTTATTGCTTGCAAATAATACTAGAGAGGTCCAGCCCTGTAACAAGGGTCACTACACATTTGCATAACATGTACACATGCACAGCTGTTATTGCTTGCAAATGATACTATAGAGTTCCAGCCCTGTAACAAGGGTCACTACACATTTGCATAACATGTATACATGCACAGCTGTTATTGCTTGAAAGCGATACTAGAGAGGTGGATATTACATGTGTTATGTGCATGGATAGTTACCTGGCTCTTCCAAATATCTTTGCTATCATGCTGCTAAACTGTCAGATGAATACAAATGATATGTATCCTGTTATTGAGTATTGTAATTGCCAATAGACATAACTAATGTTTGCATAACAAAACAGAACTGCTATGTAGAATAGAATACAGATCTGCCTAAAATATTGTACATTACACAGTTATTGAGACAATATCCCACAATGCACACTATATTTGCACAGTATGCCCACCTTTAACATGTTCATCTTACTTATACACCGATACATATGTCGACTGTTACAATATATCGACATATACTATTCCCTGTTATAGCACATACTTGTTGGACCAGTCCTGACACTGACAGTGGCTGGAAGCAAATTGGTGAGTTCCAAGCCCATATCATCCCATGTGATGTATGCGGAATTTGTCTTGTGACCTAAAGCAGTACACACATAGAATACTACAAGCATTACTACTGCTCAACAATACATTGCTACAAGATAGCTATTTCCACTATATGCATTGATTACACTGGAATTCTTACAGAACAGGTACTACATCCACAGACATACTACGTTATACATACCTTCTTAGTAATTGGAGGCATTACTCACTAGTATAACACTCATTTTTGGTTCATCTTTCAGTGTTTTGTACTGTCCTACAGGTAGATACAGACGGTTTGAATGTGTGACAAGGCAACCTTTTATAGTTACAGATCAGTAACATGTGCTATCCCGATATCCAGTTGGTGTTCCTAAGTAGCTAATTACATGCACATCAGCTGTGCTGCTACTGCCTTAGTCAATACCATGGCAACAGTGGAGTATACTTGAGTACTCCACTTGGGCATTGTCCCTTTGCCTTACTTTTGAGGAAGACAGCGTGGAAGTGTTGTTTGGAATCTGTTGCAACAGCTGTATGGCAATGAACAGTAATATATTGTGAGCAATGCCTAGAGGATTTGGTCTAAATGTGAGTACTGCTGTTATATTTCTGAACATTGCTACTTGTGCAGGGTTTGTCTGTACCTAATACTTCTGCATATGTTTCAGTCTGGCCAGGTTGTTTGACCAACTCAAGGCTGCATAGCTATGCATATAATGTTAGGGGGTTTACAGTGTGCTTACCAGACATATTTAGTTTGGTGTTACTTTGTATCATTCTGTACTGATAATCAGTACTCAGTAACACTTCCTGGTATACAAACCTTTCAACCCTCTGAAATGGGATTAGCTCATGCTAGGAACCCCTTTTATACAATGTCTATATGTGTGTGGGTGTTCTTTCCCTATGTAAACACCTATCCCTTAGTGGACTAATACTATGGTAATTGCAGTCTGATGCATTAAGGCACTGTTTAATGCTTCCTGTATAGCATGCAGCTATTGTTAGTCCTTGAATCCTTTTGGCAATACATCGGAATGTAATAAAGGTTTACAAAATGAAAGCTGTCTGTGTATTTTTGTCATAGATATTTGCAGTCATTGCAGTTGTGTTGGTGACTGGGTCCATAGAACATATTTGTAATAGTGTATTGAAATATACTCTTCATATGTTATGTTCATATTGTTTGGGGGGGGGTGGAATGTGTGATTGCTATGGTCAACATTATACTCAGATATGAACACTTTGGATGCTGTCTATAGACATGTATGTATGTGTGTGTGTGTGTGTGTGTGTGTGTGTGTGTGTGTATATATATATATATATATATATATATATATATATATATATATATATATATATATATATATATATATATATATATATATATGGTTCTACCTCACTTCACCGAACATCGACAGGAAATCGCGAGCCAGAAGATCGACAGCGAGAAGACCGACGACGGGACCAAGAAGATCGACAAGCAGAAGACCGACCGACGGATGAAAGCACCGGGAGGATGCCGAAATGGGAAAAGGCTGTGCAAGTATGCGGTAGTGGGACGTTAGGGTAGGTAAGTGGGGATAGGGGTGGGTTAAGTGAGTTAGGGTTAGGGGCCGGGTCAGGTAAGTGTGCGGTAGTGATTGTGTTTGGGTTAGGGGCGGGATAAGTGAGTTAGGGTTAGGGAGCGGGTCAGGTAAGTGTGCTTAGTGTGGCGGACCTTAGGGTTAGGGTTTGGGTCAGGGTTGTAGGTAGTTGTGTATGTGTGGTTTAGTGTGGGTTTGTAGGATTTTGGTGTGCTTGTGTTGTGTATGTGGTTTTTGGACGGGGAATGTGTTTAGGTTGTTGATTGTGGTGTGTGAAGTGTATGAGGTTTCGTGTTTGTGTACCGTCGGTTATTTCATTGTCGGGCATGTGGGATTTCGTGTTTTTGTACTGTCGGTTATGTGGTGTCGGTGATTGCGTTGTCGGTGTTGTGGTGTTTCGTTTATGTGAGGTAGAACCATATATATATATATATATATATATGTGTGTGTGTGTGTGTGTGTGTTCAGACATCACTGACGTATATATATATATATATATTGTTGCTTCTTTCGGCTTTTTCCAGTTAGGGGCCGCCACAGCGGAACTCCGGTCCACTAATGATTGGCAGTAGATTTTTATGTGCCGAGTTGCCAGCCCTGACACACAACCTTCAACAAAGGTACGCCCATTCATGCATGTTTTCAGACAGAAGATGATCTAGCTGAGAATCGAACGGGACAACATCTTACTGTAAAGTGGCAGCACTACCACATCACCACCACCATAGTATATATATAGATATAGATATAAATATATATATATATATATATATATATATATATATATATATATATATATATATATATATATATACACAATATATATTTTGTATTCATTTGCAACAGTAATACATTTGTAGACTGGAATGTGTTGGTTCACAAACTACAGTACATTACAATGTACTGTACATATGTATACAAAGTGACTGTCCCATTTGTGATCATTACAGTGAAATGCATATGGTATAAAGATGGCTTAGTGGTAAGTCCCATGACTATAGTGTGCATGGTCCAGTGTTCAGCACCTGTTATGCTTTACAAATGTTTTCTACTCCAGAATAAGTCTCATTTAAGCAGTTGTAAGCATGTTTAAAAGTATTTGTGTGACATTATAGCAGTGGTTAAACACAGTTAAACAAACTTTCTAACGTATAACCTGTGCGCACACACACAGCCACATCTGCTAACTACTCAGGATATATACATTTCAGTGAAGTAACATCTCACTATGTGCTTACATAACATTACATTCTCTGTTGACTCTACTCTCCAGCACACATGGGTTTATATGGGTATTTCGAATGTTTATTATACAGACGATTACTACCTATATATGTAAGCTGTGGTTAAGGTATACTTTTGACCATGATAAACATCCCTGCCTTTATCAAGATTGGAACCTCAAATGGACAGATACTATGCAGATGCTGTGACCATTACACTATTGACATTAACGTTGCTTCTGCCTATTTCCTATTTAGATGATTTCTATGTGTAAGTTAGGCTAAGAAAAGGGCGGTGGCCCCCAAACTCACTGAGCTTCACTTACTCTTGAAATAACATATGGCAAATGTACTGTGAGACAATACATTACATTCCTAACTATATTAGGCATAGCCCCTCACTGACACCCTTCAAGGGAAACCTTGTTATGTGAATGGGTAACAGAATATACACCCCTGGGATCATGTGTCCCAGAACCATACAGCCAGGGGGTGGGGGAGCCTGTCCAGTTTGATAGCTGCGAGACCTGTTGGAGGAATTGAATGGTGTTGAATTGTCACATTAACATGCCCTCTTTAGATCACTAAGTGCCCCTATCACCCTCCAAAACCACAGTCTTCAACAACTTCCAGCAACTCTGCCTGGAATTGCGTCATTGGTTATGCTTGACAAAGGCTCAGTTACTTCATCAATGGTGCGGAGAAAGCCAACACACTGTATCTATGCTTCTAATTGTCCTTGGGCAGATAGGTAGTAGGCTATCTGTGAACCTTTAAAGTGCAGGCCATCACAGCCATAATATATGAATAAACAGACCTTCAGATCACACTATACAGTGAGAAATCACTATGTAGTCAGGAAACAGTTAAGTACAGCAAGAACATACAGAACAGTGATACTTAGTCACTCCAAAAGCTAGAAGACTTGTATAAGTTTAAGGCTTTCTGTTGCCTATCAGTTGGTTACCTATAGGAGAGATGAAAAACAAGCACAGACGGGGAACATGCATGCAACGATACCATACCGCCCTATGTGTCAGCCTTAGGCTTTGGAATACTGGCTAAGGCTATTGGCACCCCCATGGCACCTTATTTAGGAGAGTCTTGAAGGTGAATACCAGCTCTGTAAATGGCACAACAGCAGATTCAATTAGGGTTATGCTACTCAACACCAGGGGTTGTGATCACAACATGCATGCACTCACAGCACTCCTCAGGATGGACAACATCAACATCTGTGCAGTAACTAAGATCTGTCTTAAGGCTCCTGAGAGCACACCAGCACTACCAGACTACAACCCATACCACACATTTCAGCCACAGAACATGGACTGACACAGACATGGAGGGGCTGTATCCATATTCATCAGGGATGCCTACACCTCCAGGTTAGTGGGGCAGCATGACACCTCTGAGATCATCCATGTGCAGCTAACATCAGCCACAACTGCATTGTAAACTGTGGCCTGCTACAGATCCCCCTCCATGACCCAGGACCACCACTCTACCTACCTGGAGACAGTGGAGAACATGACAGTCCTAATGCACACCTTGGCATTGGTCAATGTCAACTACAATACCATTAACTGGGAAACTTACTCCAGTACTCACTTCCAGGCCCAGCGCTTCCTGGAATTTATCACCTCATATGCTCTGTATCAGGTGGTAACCTCCCTAAAAAGGGGTGGAAACTACTAGAAGTGGCCATCACCATCATGGGCAATAGGTGCACCACAGTGGAGGTTAACCGGTCGCTGGTTAGATCTGACCATGAACTATTCACTGTTTCCACACCCAAGCATCTCCCCCACCCATGGATACCACAGTGTATACCTTTTCCTACAGCTAAATTTACACTACTAGTGACAGGGATGGGGGTTTCACCACCCCCACTCTAAGGGGAAGCACTGCTTAATATACAGACAGATTTACAAATGCAGTCTATAAGCACCTACATGGATGTATGGATTGTGTCATCACTGGTAAACCAAGACTCACTCCTCCTAGACAAGGACATCCGTCTGGTGGACCTCTGCAATAAATAGGCCATGCTACAGAAGTAGGACAAGGTTCTAGACAAACAGCAAATTCCATGAAGGGCGGACATCCATGACCACTATTAGTATGATGCGTAGGTCCCTCATGACATCATCCAAGGTTAACATCAGCAGGAGAATACGCAAGTATTCAAAAGATAACCACAAAGCCTTCTTTGGATATGTCAAGGATCTAAGTGGTGACACAGATTTGCACTGTGCCGGTGAAAGATAGCACAAAATATGCTGACCCTCCTGATATCGCCAACATCCTTGCAGATACATTCAGTGCATACTTTACCCCCTAAAGAGCCCACAACACTACCCAAAAGGTACAGTATCCCACACATCAGAGACACACAGTTGGAAATGGCCCTCTCTAACAGCAGAACACAGCATCAATGGAGGCAGATGTTGCCCCAGACTGCATCTTGCAAACTGTACAAGACAACCTGACCCCCCACCTAATTAAGCTTTCCAACCTCAGCCTCTCCACAGGCCACATGCCCATACAATGGCACGTGGCAATGGTTATTCCACTTCATCAAGGTGGAATCACAACTGACCATGGTAAGTACCACCTGATAAGCCTGACTAGCCTGGTCTGCAATGGTATGGTTCGCATCCTCACGGCACTCATTAACAAAGACATTGGTAACCTCCAAACATGTGACCCAACCCAGGTCAGCTTGTATGCATGCAGTTCTTGCCTACTGAACCTGTTTGACATCTTACATACAGTCACCAAGATGTTAGACGATGGGGGAGGTGGTTCACACATACTACCTGGACCTCGCCAAGGCTTTTGACACGATGCCCCACTCAGGTATTATTGATAAACACACCAGCCTATACATACACCCATATATCACAGGTTGGGTTGCCAACGGGCTTACACACAGAACCTACATGGTACAACTAGCGGTCTCCAGGTCCAACTCTTGACCAGTCACGACTGGTGTCCCACAGGACATATACATCTCAGAGTTACAGGCAAACACAGGTGGACTATGGCAGACCATGTTTGGCAATGACTGCGAACTGGGAGCCATGATTGTTAGTCCAGCTGACACAGACATCCCTCAACGGGCCTCACAGAAAGCATCACAGGGTGTCAACGTCATGGCCTCCAGCCTAGTGCTCTAACTGCATGGTCATTCCATTGTGGAATATTAAGCACCCACATATTAACACATAAGTGGCAGCCACTTTAATACAGATGAGGTAATGGGGTATCTGGGGATTAAGGTAGATAGTGATCTCCCCTTTGACAATCATATCTCCACAGTAGTTAGGACATCCTTCTATGTAGGCCATCTTATTACTAAAGGATTCCCACATACTGGGGTCATAGTGCCCCTTTACTCATCACTCATCAGTCCTATCATAGGGTATAATAACCCATGTGGGTTGGACCTCATAAGACACTTCAAACAGCTGGGAAGTCCACGAATGTACCTCACCAAGGGGAATACTGGCCTCCAACATATGGCCGATGCAGCCAGACTGAATAAACTCCTGCTTTACTCAGTGGCATCTCTTTTACCCAGAGATGATCTCCACTGGCCAACACAGCCATGTCAAACTCAGGCTTGATGGATATGCTCCACGTATGGGAATCCATGTCACAGTGAGCCACACAGTGTAGTGAGCTGAACCTTGCCACAACAATAACTGGAATATGTGGAGGGACAGATTCCTGTCACAGACACTCCCCATACTTTGGAACAACATCCCTAACTACATTATACAAAGCCCCTCACTAACACTCTGCAAGAGAAACCTTGAAGAGTGGATGGGGCACAGTAGATGCACCCCAGGGATCCTGCCATTGGCTCTGCTGCACAGAGGGACAGTTAATGAATCAATGTGGTGGCAAAAGCTGACAAATTTTGGCTGGGCTTATGAATGGCCTCTGGCAGTTGGCCAAGTACCTGCCTATGAATCTATACATATAGTATCTGCATATGCTGATAGCTTAATTTACTGTTCAGGTGTTGACTTACCTTGTGCAATGGCAGTTGTGTGTGCAATAGTTGAGGGCTGCCTATGTTGGATGCACACAGTAGACTGCCTATACTTGACAATTTACAGGTAGTCTTGTGTGTGTGCCATCCATTTTTACTGTGTGTGCAGTTGGAGAAAGGTGTCAGTCCCTAGGTGCCTACACTGTCAGTGTGTGTGCTATACGTTCCCTCTTTGCCAAGGCATGGTCATACTGGGCATGCCTCAGTCTCCCTACTGGGGCTGGCTCAGGGTGTTCATGGTCTGAGTACCTCTGTGCCTGTGGGGCCCTTGGCAATGGTGGTGGGCTGTGAGGTCCTTCACCATTATGTCCCTGCTGCAGCTGTTTCCACAGGACCATATTGTGTAGTATGGCACACACTACGAAGATGTGGGCACATGTGCCTGGAGAGTACTGCAAGGCTCCATAAGATATGTTTAAGCAATGGAACCATGATTTCAGCATCCCAAACACACGCTCTGTGATGATTCTGGTTTGGGTGTGTGCCTCATTATGGCATTCCTGCATGGGTGTGTGCATTTCTGATGGGAGCCATCATCCACAATTCCAGTGCATAGCCAGCATCCCCCACCAGGTGGCCATTTGTGATGTCCCCCCTGGCAAATAACTGATACAGCTGTGAGGCATGCCAGATGTGGGAGTCGTGATAACTTCCAACGCTGCCAGCACACACATCCATGATAATGCCCTGGGCATTGCACATGACCTGGCAGGTGATGGAGGGTTATCCCTTGCGGTTTATATAGCGCCTACCCTGCTTACTGTTTGGTCACCTGATATGTATGTGTGTGCAGTCTATTGCACCCAGTACTTCTGGGTATTCTGCCACATGGTGGAAGAGACACATATTGCTGACCAACTCCTCCTGCATTCAGGGGAAGTATATGTGCTCATTGGCATGTGGTAACATGGCATCCAGGAACTGGTGTAGTACCCTGGATGCTGATGCCTGTGAGATCCCCATGATATCCCCAGTTGGTCTTTGAAAGGTACTTTTAGCTAGTATTCTCAGGCTTACACATACCTTCGTATCCACTGGGATGGGTTCCCCTCTGTTTGTTCTGGCTGTGAGGCGTGGCCGGCACAGCTCCACAAGTTATTGTAGGATATCCCTGTCCACCCTGTAACACTCTACTATCTCCAGATCATGTAGCCCCTGGTGGGTTACACTGGATCTGAAAACTCCCCTCCTTTTTTGGTGCCTGAGGTTGTCATGTGCATCATCCTCCACACCACCTTCAGTCGCATACACCTGCTGGTGGATCAAAGCTATGGCAGCCCCTAACATGTACATACTAAAAGTTCCCTGTCTGTATACACCACTGGTGCAGAGTGTATGGGAATACACAAATGTGTGTGAGGTGCTTTCACACTTTATACTATTGTGATATGGATGCTGCTTATGTCAGTAGGTGTGTATGATCTATTCCAGCTGCAGCGTGTCTTAATTATCAGTTTTGCAATGAGTACTGCAAGTGTGGCACCTTTACTGTGGAGATCTACTTGCCTGCCTTGATTAATCTGTTGCCCTTTAATTCACTTTTAAACCTGGATCCCCTCCCATTATAAGGCATACATCCACCTGCCATCTTTCTTGTTTTGTACTTTCCCTACCCAGTCATGGCAAAATGTGCGTTGCAGCTGATAATACTGCAAATTGGCTTTGTTCTGCTTTGACACTTTACTGTTTTCTTTGCAGTACAGCCCCTCCCCTTTCCTACTCTGCAGGTAGCTGCTTGCAGCCTTGTTAGCTGTATTCAATGGCCCACTGTAGGCTCCTAGGTGTTAATTAGTCACTTGTACTCCAGTTTCACTGCTGCAGCATTTCCTTATTTCTTTCCTATATCCTTCCTGTTTCAGCTGCATTGCCCACCGCACAAACCCATTTACCATGTTTACGGGTGTTTTCATCTCCGTTCACATGCATACTCGGTTACCTTGTGTACTCTCAGCTAAGCATAGTTATGGCCAATTCAACACACTGCTATGCTGCAGCTTTGCCTTGCTAGGGGCAAACCAGTTTAGCAATACTCCAATGTGTTTACAGCAATGGTGACACACCCCTTTCTTGATGTCATCTTTATCTCCAAGGCACACCTCAGTGTTATAACGCTACACTGTGACATGCATCCTTACAGCAGCGGGGAATCTGCAATTCACTATTACTCCTCTCATTTGCATGGCATTGCCTACTAATTCCTAGTTACTGTGCATAACACTGTCACTGACCCTTAGCAACCCTTGCACCATAGTATGGTGTAGCATGCCTGCCAGTGACTATTATGGGGAAATCATGATATGTGTTTCATTGTGGTTTTATTCTATATTTTTTCATATTCCTTGCAATCCCCTTTGTGCACCGCTGCTCTGCACTTTCACATCATAATAGTGCGACTATATATATATATATATATATATATATTAAATGTTAATTTTATATTTTGTACATGTTTTCTTATACCAATGGCTATATATTTAGCCATTGGCATATATTAACAGTATAATACATGTGTTTGGTTGGCTGTCATGGCTCCGATTTTATGTTTGCTAAAATGTAAACCATTTTTTACGTTTTACATTTCTGCATGCTTACACTACACCTGCACCACTTCCTGAAACACTACATACCTTCATTTGCATGCTACACTGCTGTACATGGGGTAATTAGCATACAGGGTCCGGCAGTTGTGCAGGCATAGTGTACGCATTAGTGCATGTGGAAACAGCTAATACCTGAATTGTTCGGCAGCCATATTTGGTGTTAGAACACTGACACTACCCCTGCACCTGGTGCAAGTTTCAAGAATCCCGGGGATAAAGTAAAAATATGGTTTGTAACACATGAGATATTGACATGTGAGGAAATATGTGCCTAATCATTTTGTCATCTTTGGGTATATTGTAAGAAACAATCAAATAGCAAAACACTACATCACCATTTGTTATAATCTAATACTTACTATGAAAAATTAAGATGCAGGCGAGAATTATTCAGAGGTAAACCTTTCAGTCTTGGACTCTGGTTACCCTAGAAATATGTACCCCTGGATTCTCAAAAGGCTGCACAGAGTGCACGAGGAGTGCAGTTGCTCCCACAGGAAATATGTATGCTGTGTGATCCAGGAACAGCCAGCAGGGGCGTGCACAAGAGCTCCAGCACTAATCTTGCACTGACTAAGCCCTGGTATGCAAATCACCTCATTTGCTGGAGAAATCCATGTAAATGAGGTGATATTGCAATCCAGGAAGCTTGCAATAGTCCATGAAAGACAACTGCAATCTGCAGAAATGTACTCGGTTACTAACCGAGTACATTTCTGCAAATTCCTAAACGGAGCTATGACAGCTCTAAATAAAGGTTGCACATTATTGAGGAAGCATGCCAATGGCCTAGTAGAAGTCCATTGGCATTGCAAACCGAAAAAAACATAAAACAACTTTTATTTTTTTTTTGCTGATCTCAGCTGTGTAAGCATAGGGCAGAGGTGAGCAAATGGGATCGGGGGAAAATAATAAAATAAACTGAAAATGAGCATTCTAACAAAAATCAGTATTCTGCCATGCAAGTCAATGGTAGGCAAAAGACAATTTGGCCAGTGAGTAGTGATTGCTAAGGGGGGAGGCTCAGTGTGGGACATGTAACTATGCATTAGTAGGCAATCCTATGCAAATGAGGGAAAGGTTAGTGAATCCCAGATTGTTCCAGGGTTTGAGGCAGGTCCTAAGAGTGTAAGAGTATAAGCAGCTGGGTGCAAGACTCGGATATAGGTGACATCATGGGGGGGTCAGGCATACTGTAAGCGGACTGGAGACTTGTGGCTCAAGATTGCTCCTAGGTTAGCACAGCTAAGCTAGGGGTGTGTCTAAACCTGACTAGCACATTTTACAAAGTGCAAGTGGGTGTGCGCACTGCGCACCAGGTGCTACAGAAAGAAAAAGGAAGTTAAACCAGGAAAAAGCAGCTCTGTGCACATATGAACAGGGAAGCAATTGGAAGGGAAAACAGCAGTAGGAAGGTAATCAAGGAGAACTACCTTAGCTGACAGGTGAAATGTATCAGAATCAGCCAATTACACAGGCAGCAGATCAGCCCAGCCAAGCATACCACTATAAACTATGCAAATACCTCTCCCCCTTGTTTTTCCCAAAAACTCTGCACCACCGGTGTATACAGATGGGGAAATTTTACAAAATGAAGGCAAGAGAAAAAAAGTTAGGGGCTGCTTTTGCTATCATAAACCAGCATGTGCAAGAGGCTGAGGGTGGTAAGGATGTGAATGCTGCTGAGCAACCCACAATGAGGAGACGGAGAAGAGTGTACAGACCCAGGGTAACCTACCCAGGGCTACATGAGATGGAGATAGTGTAGTGCTATAGGGTGGACAGGGACCTCCTACAGCAAATTGTTGAGCTGGGCCAGCCATGCCTCACACACAAAACTAACAGTGGGGAAGCCACCCCAGTGGATACCAAGGTATGTGTAGGTCTAAGAATACTAGCTACAGGTACCTTCCAAAGGCCAACTGGAGGTATGATGGGGATTTCACAGGCATCAGCATCCAGGGTACTCTACCAGTTCCTGGATGCCATGTCAGCACATGTCAGTGAGCATGTATATTTCCCCATCACCAGTGAGGCATTGGCCAACAATATGCATCGCTTCCACCAGACAGCAGAATACCCTGAGGTAGTGGGTGCAATTGACTGCACGCACATATGCATTAAAGTACCACCAGGTGAGCAGGGTAGGGTCTACATCAACCGCAGGGGCTTCCTCTCCATCAGCTGCCAGGTTGTGTGCGATACCCAGAGTATAATAATGAATGTGTGTGCTGGTTGCCCTGGAAGCTACCACGATTTCCACATCTGGCATCTGATGCAGCTGTACCATAGATTTGACAATGGGGACATCCCACACTGTCACCTAGTGGGGGATGCTGGATACCCACTGGAGCCATGGCAGATGACACCCATCAGAAATGCACACACATCCAAACAAGAACTCCATAATGACGCACACGAACAAACACAAATCATAATAGAGTGTGTGTTTGGGATGCTCAAGTCACGGTTCTGGTGCCTGGACACATCTGGTGAAGCCTTGCTGTACTCACCAACTACATGTACCCAAATTGTCCTTGCATGTAACATGCTACACAATATGATCCTGTGGAAACAGCTGCAGCAGGAACAGCACAGGGCAGAGCCACACAGCCCCCCACCAGGGCCAAGGCCTGCACAGGTGTAGGGTGACTTAGAGGAGGAACAACCTGAGCCTGCTCCAGTAGGCAGAAGGAGGCATGTCCAGTATGCCCTGGCCTTGGCAAAGAGGCAATGCATAGCACATGCACTGACACAGTAGGGGCCCAGGGAATGACACCTCTCTCCGACTCACACATACATTAAAAGGGATGCCAAACATGACACTACCTGTGCTCAACCATGTATAGGGAGTGTACTATGTGCATCCGACATAAGCTGCCTTTCATCACCACTCTCAAGACTGGGTCACCCACAAGGTAAGTGACTCACACATGCTAGTGGGGGGTCACATACCCAACAAAAGTCACAGCCAGCAGGATAGGTGTAGACAAACACAAACAAATGTTGTACTATGGCCTCTGAATGAGCCCTATGGGTAACCCCTACCCCAGCCCTACACAGACAGGGTACAGCAAGCCAACCAGTTTGGTGTCAGTTGTGATGGCTAGGAAGTCAAAAACTAATATGTAGGTAATGAAAGCTACGATCTGTAGTACACTGATATGCCTCTAGCCAGCATGTTAGGGAAGACTACAGACTGAAATGGTGTACCTGACATACCAGTACAGTCCTAGCAACTGTGTAAAAGTGTAAGGTGTGCCCCACCATCCTGTGTACACTTATAGTAACAGTCAGGTGTGCCCCCACCCCCATGTAGAAATGTAGAAACAATTTGGTGTCCTCCCCCTGCTAAGCAGAAATGTAGCAACAGTCAATGCCAAATGACTGATTCATAACCTGCAGACACGGCATGCTACCTGTCGGTGTACAGCACAAAGGTCAGCACCGCAGTACAAACCACCTGGACTTGATCCACACATGCGATATAGATGGCCATACTTGGCATGCTCACACAGTTAGAGGAATGAAGGCAATGTCAGCAAACAACAGCGGACCAGACATATCTGGCAGTTGCAGTTCTCAGTGCAGACACATGTCAGTATGTACCACTCCTGCCTTGCACACACAGTGGATAGGAATGCAGACATATATGGAAGGACAACACATTATAATAAGCCAAAGGTAGATTGACATGGATGTGTTGAAGAGGGTAACCATGACAAGGAGACATCTGGGCTGGTCCCACCCAGCACACAGCCAAAGGGCCCCAAACACATGAGGTGCAGGTGTCACTCACTGCAGATACTACTTAAATTAACCTGCTGATGTCATTCAATGTGAAATACACCTTTGGGGCTAAATGTCTCCAGCAATCCCTGTGGTGCATCCCATAACAGCTTCATGCTGTAGTGTGATATAAACATCAATCAGGGGTTCTATACTTGCACATGTCAGTTGTGGATGTTTTCTGTGTGTCTCACTGTCTGTGTAGGGAGCAATGCATTTTAGGCTAGTCACTTGCAGTACAGTTGAAATGCCCTACTTTGGTAATCCTGCTGATGTCATTCACTTTGAAATACACTTGTAGGGAAGTAGTACTCCAGTAATGTCGGTGACGTGTACTAAAACTGCATAGTGCTGTAGTGTAATAAAGTAGTTAGGTAGGGGTTTTACTCCCAGACATGACAGGTGTGTGTGTGTTTGTAAACTGTATCCTGTGTAGAGGAGAGTGTGTGTCAACTTTGGGCGTTGTGGAGGGGGTTTTGCTAATTTATTTTATGGTGGCCCTATTATATATAACAATGTCAGTAACACAGGGATAACAGATGTAAATTACTTGGGAAGCTGGGGTGCAAAGCCATACCATACATGTGACAACAAGGCCAGACAATCCAAGTAAGCAACCCCACTATAACCCAGTGCACACACTCAATCCATGTGTCATGAACACACATGCCTAGGCAGCAGCCAATACGTGGGTAGTGCACTGCATATTGGCCACTTATAGTAGCTATGCAGTGATAGCAGTGGGCTACAGAGGGCATGTCACCCTGCCCATCTGTCCAATATGCATGTACATGCAGACAGTGCACATCTACCATGTTTCCCAATGGACACCTGCACCAACTGTGGTGCCTTTACATGAGACTCACAAAGGACAAACCATGCCTGACAACATGTCCTGTATGGACAGATGACACGGACATCAGGGAATGCTGTTGGCATGCCATCAATGTAGGTGAAGGGTAAACCTGATGCCCAGTACAAGTTCCTGCCACAGGTGGGCAAGACTGGCACATCTGATGATAATCTGTGTTCACAACATGGGCCAGACACCCCAGGTACAGTTCCACATGTCACTGTACATGCATCTGGGTGGTGTGCATATCCCAGACACCATCCATGTCATGGACTATGGAACACATACATGGCATGTGAAGTACAGCATTGGCCACACACATTAGTCACTGAGGTGACTGGATGGGGGATGCAATACCCACCTGTGTGGGAAAATGCAGTAAGTACAGGCCTGAGCCACAATGCAGACCATTGTCATGTAGCCTAATGTCATTGTATACCCATTGCCTACCCTTGTACAGCCTGCTGGCACAGTTGACCACCCACACACCCGTGTAGACATGCACCCATGCATGTCAGAACTGGCACCATGTGTGTGTGTGTGTGTGTGTGTGTGTGTGTGTGTGTGTGTGTGTGTGTGTGTGTGTGTGTGTGTGTGTGTGTGTTCATAGGTTCATAGGTTCATACTAGGCTATCTGCCCTGGGGCAATTATAAGCCTAGCCCGATTTTGTTTGACTTACGCCACCCCTTGATTTGAGTATACTGTGCCTTTTTTAAGGTTTAGTTTGCTGTGCCTCTGTCTAATAGTGACGCAGAAGTAATCCCCGGGACAAACCTATGATCCCCCATCCACTCATCAAGATTCTTCTTGAAGAGATTCAGTGAGGTGCTCTGCCTAACATGAATTGGAATTCTATTCCAGAACGAAGGGAGCCTCTGGGTTATGAATCTGTCCCTCCAGCAAGTTCTATTTATTTCAGTGCTGAGGTTCAAGTCCCTCGAGCGTGTGGCTCTAAGGGATTTAGATTTACTGAGGTGAAGCATGTCCATTAATTCTGGATTGGACATAGCTTTATATGTCAGGCATAGAGCTCAGTAGGCGGTATGCAACTGAGTAGAGCTGGAGTTTTTTTAACCGAGCAGCATATGGCATCTGTTTAAGTCCCTTGATCCTCTTGGTGAGGTACTTTTGGGGTCTTTCTAATTGCTGCAGGTGTCGGGTAAGGTACATCTCAAAAGGGGCATTGTATTCTATGATGGGCCTGATGACGGATGAATAAAGGGGCACGATTACCTCTCTTGATCTAGAGGTGAATTCTTTCATGATGAGGTGGGCTATGTAAAAGGTCTTTCTTACCACTTTGGCAATGTGGTTGTGAAAGGAGAGATTGCTATCAACTTGGGTCCCCAGATCCCTAATGTCTTTCTCTGTACTTAATGGGTTACCGCATATGTGGTAATTTGTGGGCACATTGTTTTTGCCAAAGGGTATGACTATACACTTTTTGGCATTTAGCTTTAGACCATGGTTCTGGCACCAGTTATCTGTCTCTGTGAGAACTTTTTGAAGGATGTTTGTGTCAGCTGGAGAGTTGATTATGGCGCCTAGTTTGCAGTCATCTGCGAACTTGGTGAGCCATAGTCCTCCCACCTTGGCCTGTACCTCGGAAAAGTATATACCGAACAAGAGTGGTCCCAGGACAGAACCTTGTGGGACGCCACTTGTGACCGGTTTCAAGTCTGATATGGCTTCAGCAACTCTCACACTGTGGGTTCTGTCTTTGAGCCAGTTTGCAACATATCTTGTGACATAGGGGGTTTATATT
The DNA here is from genome assembly GCF_019279795.1 of Protopterus annectens. NCBI lineage: Eukaryota > Metazoa > Chordata > Ceratodontiformes > Protopteridae > Protopterus > Protopterus annectens. Next base: position 1,503,468,827 of record NC_056728.1, read on the forward strand.
TAAGCTGGATAGCTTATCTATGATGCTCGAGTGGGGTATTGTGTCAAATGCCTTTGCTAGGTCCAGATAGACTGTGTGGACTACCTTCCCTTCATCTATGGCTTTGGTGACTGTTTCAAAGAAGTCAACCAAGTTCAAAAGGCAGGATCTGCCCTTGATGAAGCCAAACTGGGTAGAATCTAGTGTCTGTAGGTCCCCAATGTCTTTGTTTATAAGCTCCATGATGATCCTCTCCATAGCCTTGCAGACTAAGCTAGTCAGGCTTATGGGGCGATAGTTTCCAGGGTCCGTAGATGCTCCACCTTTGTGGAGTGGGACCACTGTTGCTGTGCACCATTCTGTGGGCACATATCCTGTAGTGAGGCTGAGATTGTACAGCTGTTTTATTTGAGGGATTAGTTCTTCTTGGAGTTCATGTAGGACATAACCCGGGATGCCATCTGGTCCCATGGAAGCAGTGTTTTTTGCTTTGGAGAGGGCAGCCTTCGCCTGAGCATCAGAGATGTTTGGGAGGCAGCCCTCTGCTGGGATAGATACTTGCTCTATTTTTGGGGGGTAGGGAGGGGGTGGAGAAGTTTGCACTGAACCTGTCTGCCAGGATATTAGTGATGTCTGTGGATTCAGTGTATTTTTTGTCGTTTAGAATCAACTCAGAACAAGTCTGGGAGTTGCATCCCAGGTTCCTAACATAACTGAAAAAAGCCTTATGATTGTCTTTAGTGTCATGAGCAATTTTTCTTTCGAAGCTGGCCTTGGAGGATTTCATGAGGGATCGTAATTTTTTGCTAGTACTGATCAGAGATGTCTTCCCTATTAGGGATTTTGCTCTTTCATGTAGTATCTTCCTCCTTCTGTTGTACAGTTTATTTATGGCTGGGGTCCACCAGACTGGACGCCTGCCTTTGGATGTTTGTGTTTTGGTTTTGTTTGGGATAGCATGATCCATGCATTCCTGGAGATGTCCGTAGAATGCGTTTATATAGGATTCTGCAGTTTGGGCCATAGTTTCCACTGGCCCTGGGGCCTTGAAGGATTCCAGTTTGGTTTTGAGAAGTGAGAAGTTCACTTTTGAGAAGTTTTTCACTGTGGTTTTCTGGGCTGGGGTTGGGGTCGGGATGTGGACATCCAGTGAAATTAATTTATGGTCTGATCTTACCAATGAGGGATATACTTCAGGTGTGGAGCATAGAGTCCCCATGTTGGTAATGATCAGGTCTAGTATGTTATCCCCTCTTGTGGGAGTGGTGACTAGTTGTTCCATAGCATTTGAGTTTATAATTTCCAGGAACCTTTGGGCTAAGGTGCTAGGGCTTGAGTAGTGCTCCCAGTCTATGTTTGGGTAGTTGAAGTCGCCCAATATAATGGTGTTTGGAGATATCTTCATGTTCTCCAATGTTTTCAGGAAAGCCGAGTGGGATTCCTGACTTTGAGAGGGTGGTCTGTAGGATGCTATAAACTGAAAACAGTCTTGCCCACTGTTAGTTGCACATGGATGGTCTCCGATACTTCATTCAATGCCACTAACCTGGAGGTGTGGATATCCTTGATAAATATGGAAACTCCCCCTCCTTTTGTGGTTCGGTCCAGGTTTTGGGGCCGAAAAGCATGATATGAGGTATAACCTGGTAGTGCTGGGGAGCTCTCTGGAGCCTTGAACCAGGTTTCTGTCACTGCACAGATATCGATGTTCTCCATACCGAGGAGAGCTTCGAGTGCGTGCATCTTGAGGTTAAGACTTCTGGCATTTAGCAGCATTACCCTTAGTTTCTTGTTTCTTGTGCTGTCTATGGAGGTGAGTTTGACTTTTGAGCCTTGCCTAAAAAAGGCACTATGTGGGTGGCAAGAGCCTTTGCAAATATCCGAAAGCCCAGTGGTGACAGGTGCAAGCCATCCCTACTGAAGCAACGTGGCTTGTCGAGCATGTCATCCCAGGCTGACAGACACTGGATCCCCTTAGAATGACACCAAAATTTTAGCCAATTGTTAAAATCGATCATTTTGTCTTTGTACTGCGACATCATTCTGGGTAAGGGTAAGATGCTGCTCGAGGTCAGGGTCATACCGGCCTGGGCTACATGATCAGAGAGCTCCTCTATGTTTCTTTTCATGTAGTCCAGGGAGGTACATCTCAGATCATTCACACCAGCATGTACAATGACTGAGTCATATTTGTATTTGCTTTGGTGTGACCTGAGTGCTTGCGTTATGTGGCAGATCCTAGCGCCCGACAGGCAGCTCACTGTGACCTTCTCTTTATTCAGCCTGGTGAGCGGGACGTCAGTGTGTCTGACAATAGAGTCACCTATTACAAGAGTATCAGGTGTGTTATTCAACCTTAAGGGCTGTGGCTGCTTGGCACACTGACTTTGTGGGCTATGTGTTGTGCGTGTTTTGTTTTGGGGTAGCGTTTGCTTGGATGTCTGCTTTGGAGGTCTCTGTTGTTTAGGTAGATTTTTATTTAGAGCCTCCGAGTATGTTTTTGTGTATTTATGTGTTTGGTTCGCTGATGTGGTGGGACTATGTGATACTGGAATTGTGTTGTGTGAGGTTACCTTCTCCTCCTGACTGGTTTCACCAGTTTTGAGATGAGAGAGCTCAGCCTCCAGTTTGGCTATATGGTTGCATCTCTCACATATATTTGAATGTTTTAGAGGAGAGGGTTGTCCGTGTACATGAGACAGTTGTAACATTGCCTCAAAATTCCCAGATTCATCAGCTGGACTGGAGAGGAAACCATTGACTGACCTTTGGACATGCTAGAGTAATATAAGGAAACTGAATTAAGATGGACCAATAGGGGACAAGGTAATCGTAGAGAGTATACGAGTAAGTAGTGCTTATGGTTTAATAGTGCTAACGTGTAAGATTACTTATTTGGACAAGTGAAGGGCCTTAGAATGAGAATATGGTGTTTAAATTGAGAGGTAGCGCAGTTCTATGGGAAAAAGTGAAGAGCAGACTTTGTGGAGCCAGGAATAGTTTAAACCCAATTAGGCAGTGCTGCCCATTGTTGAGCTATGCACAGAAATGCGCAAAACCGCGCAAAAGAGGGATTTAAAAGAGGAAGATCAAGGAGTTTGGAATTGACCCAAAATGGCCAATAAAATGTGTGAGTTGTAGCGTGCATATGTCCACATCCGCACTTACAATCCCCCAGGGCATATTGAAGCATGCTGTCTGATGTGTGACATCTCCTCGTACTCTTTGCAGATACGACCTCCATATGACCCAAGTGGTGCATGTGATACCTGCACATTGATGTGCTGTGGCAATCCCACTAGTGATGAGTTGCACTCCTGGCCCTGCCAAGTGTGTAAATGTGTGTGCGTCCCTGTGTGAGTGTGCCTGTGTTGACGCAGGCACCTGTACATGCAGACAGGCACATGTATGACACCTACTGTATATCTACTGTATCCATGTTGCAAATGTCACTCACCCTCACATATATGTTCTGAGTGCTCCACATCAGGTAACCCATGTGGTGCATCCAATAACTGCATTGAACTGTGATAGCACTACATAGTTGTTGGGAGTTTGCTACCCTGTGGTGGTAGGTGTGTGACACAAGCATGCTTCAGTTTTACACTCCCACCCCTCCCTGACATGTAATTGCCTCTGTCTGCCTCCCCCACCCCCTCTCTGGTGGATGTGGAGACCCACACTTGCCTTGCTTAGGCAGCAGAATGTGTATTTTATGTGATGCTCATGATCAGCTGATGGCCTCTGCACGAATTGCAGCCCTCCCCTTGCTGATTGCATGTGAAACAGCTGTGGTAACAATCCCATAGCCAATTGCATGGAAACACATTCCAATATCTAGGAACATCATGGTGGTGTTGGGCCTTTGCAGTCACTGTGAGCAGGAACTAGATCTGTTGTTTGGCAAACAGCATCTCAGATGGATTGGGGATTTACCTCCAACAACATACACTGTGGAAATAGGGCAATAAAGAGGAGGGGGATGTGACTGACTTGACTACAGACTGTAAGTGCTGCTATACTGCATTTGGAGTAATGTTGGTTTAATAGTGTTTGTCTCGATATGCCTGTCATTGTTGTTGTTGTTATTGTTTTGTCTTTCGGCTTTTCCCCGTTAGGGGTCACCATAGCGGAACTCCAGTCCGCTAATGATTGGCAGTAGATTTTTACATGCCAAGTTGCCAGCCCTGATGCACAAACTTCAATGAAGGTAGGCCCATTCACGGATGTCTCCACACAGAAGACGCTCTAGCTGAGAATCGAACAGGACAACGTCTTACTGTGAGGCAACAACGCTACTGCAGCACCACCACCACAGTGTTGGATATGCCTGCCGTACATGTAGTAATACCTGCCATGTCAGTTCCATGTATATGAGGAATCCCCTTCTGCAGGGTCATCTGAATACCGGACAGTGTTGTGCCTATGGTTTTATGTGTTATCCACATTGCATCTCTCTGTGGAATGAAGACGGTAGTGTGAGGAAATTGCAGGTCTGTAGATGGTGAAGGCCATGACAGTTACTGACCTCATAGGACAGTTGCAACAAACACCATTACAATGGAAAATATACAAGGTTATCACAGCAATATGTCTATACTGGCCCTGTGTATGTGCTATCAGCCAAACCACTGGCAATGTTTGTACATATGGCGTGCATGAAGTTGTGCATATGTGCTAGTTGCCATAAATAGTGTCATCATATTTGATAACAAGCCAGTGATATATCAGATTGCTACACATGTCATGTACAGTAGGTGTTATATTCCATGACATAAGCTGGACATTCTGTGGATGTTTGTACATTACTGAGGTCTGTGTGGTGATGGTGAATGATGGCAGTGTGTGTGTATTGTTAATATGTACTTTGGCCTGTGTACAGACTGTGGTAGATGTCATTGTCCTAGCTCCCCTTCTATCAGGTGTTACATGCTGCCCCATTGTATGGTACTGTTTTGCCGTACAGGTTTGTAGGGCCATACACACACATGTCCCACACCACAGACAGCCATCAGACCAAACTATGTAGCAGCCCAGTATATGTAGGGACATTCTGTGACTGGCACATATGAGGATGGTGTAGAACAGATAGTTCATATACTGTAATATTATGCAAGCCTACCATACGTGGCTGAGGCTGTGTTCACATTGGTTGTGATAATGCACTGTCACACAGGTGTATCTTACCCTGTGCTGTGACATGGCTGTTGAGCCTGATATATATGCAAGTATATGTGCATTCCCCCATACAAGATGTAGGCAAGTGTTGAGCCAGTCTGCATGTAGCCTGCACAGTGCATTGTTACATGCCTAGCAGCGTAGTGTACTTAACCAGTGGAATGTCATGTGCAGATACTTTCCAGATGTACTCTTGCCAGGCCTCCCTTAAACGTCATGTATGTCAGACAGACCAGTGGGATGCTGTACAGATGTATGTCAATATCTAGTGGGTAGAATGTGTCCATGGTACCCCTGTACCAGCAGTCATTATGTGTCAGGCCAGATAGGAGTGTGTGACACCAGCACCTATGGTGCCAAATGTATACCAGTTGTTATGTGCTATACCCATCTACATGGCTGTCTACATCCATATTGTCAGGACTGGTACACATGTGCTGTACTAAGGGAATATGTGTACACCTCTGGACTGTACAGGGTGTGTCCGAAGTCCCATATAAAGTGGCCAATTTCTCTGCTGCACTCCACAGGGGCATTACATGTTAGCAGTGGTACTTTACAATGATGTCCCTAGGATGTCTATCAGTAGCCAATGGCACACGTTATAAGCAGATTTCAGCATCCATGCACACCATGTCTGTGAAGGCAATCCCAATGACAGTAGCAGCAGTCTAGTAATATACCTGCCATACATACCTGACATCCCCTTGCACTATGACATTGGGATTGTTAAGGGATGGGGTATAGCTACACTCCATCTCCAGGACATATGGTGGAAATATATGTACATATACCTATCCAGATAGCCATATATATATATATATATATATATATATATATATATATATATATATATATATATATAATGACACATGTACTACATTGAATTACCACTGTCATGGCAAGCACCCACTATAAATCCCTACAGCATGTGGCCGTGGTCCCTTCACATTTCCTGTGTGACGGACATCAGTCCTGTGTGTGGGCATCAGTGATACAGGCAGCAGGTAGCAATACCTCTCACAGGAGAACATGCACACTCAGAGCGGACACATTTATAGGAGGATCAGGAACTACAGAAAGACTGTGGGTAGAGTTGTGTAATGCTTTGAATAGTACTGGTGTTACAGGATGTGTGTGTACATACTAGTGTACCTCGGAATGCAGTCTGTCTACGTAGGTCACTACTGTGGGCCTACCTCTTCCTGGGCAGAGGTATGCATATCATGTGTTATCCGTCCACCACACAAGCCCTTTCTGAGAGATGACAATGGCAGTGTATGTGTGTTGCATTCTATCGGTGCATGACTACATCCATGTCTATATCTAACCAAAATTCCCAGACTAAGGGTATTTTTCAGAGTATCCTGCATCACCAGCACCTTGTTTAGTGTATGGCAACAGTGTTCCACATATATGCCTGTGTTCCAGCCTCTGTCCCCCATCTACATAAGAAGTTCTGCACATTTGTCATGCTATCGGGGGTTGTTCTATAGTTGGCTGTGAGTATATCACACTGCCATTGCTGCCATTAGTACACTGCTGTTGTATCCCCAGCATATACACTGGGGCTGGGGCCATATATGTGCGGGTGTAACCTACACAACACATGTGTGCCTTATGCACTACAGAGGCCAGTGTATGTAACAGTGGTATATGTTCTTGTATTATTGAGTCCAGGTGGGGAGCACCATAAATTACCTAGGCTGTTACAAATGAGGGAGTATCAGGGGTGAGCTGCCACAATGTATGTGGATGTGCAGTACCATATAGACCATCTATATTGCAACTACTAACATGACTTGGGGTACTGCAAGCCTACAGCCCCCTGCAATGCAGACTGTTCTGTGTGCATTCCTTGATATGTTCTGCGTACAAACCATTGGATCACAAAAGGTCTTTACCTCCTACGGAGATTGTACAGAGTGTAGTTAGAGGCTGCTGAACTACACACCTGCATTACATACTGTTGATTGTGTGGTACCCTGTGGCCCAGTCTGTCGACACTATTGTACATTCTGAAGGGCTTGGCTTGAACTGCAACAGTTGTGAACCTTTCCAGACTAATGTATAAGTGTACCAAATGAACAAAAGCGCTTACATTTTTATTTGTTTTGTGTAGTTTGTTTTAAAAATTTTTAAACTAGAAGTGTCTGTCTACGAATTGTTTTATAAATATATGTGTTCTCCGGCAGGTGGCTTTTCGTTCATTTGGTTCGTTGGTTTGCTGTCGTTTGTGGAGTAATGTATAAGTGTAACTGTTTCACAGTTGCAGTTCTCCATTTAAATGGTTGTCAGTATTTGAACAGCTACATGATATGGCATATAGGACCATTATGGTACACAATTAAAGGAGTCCCATTTCTGCAAACCTGTGTGTGGTGTCTTTACTATGACCTTTCTATGGGTATATGTTGCAGGCAATGATTGACATTTGTATGGTTAGCCCATGCGGTGTCCAGTTGTTCAGGTGTTAACTGTAGGCATACTGGTTGTTCCATATTGTGTGCACCTCCTACATACATATCTGACTGTGCATACAGCTGCGTGTGTATGTATATATATATATATATATATATATATATATATATATATATATATATATATATATATATATATATATATATATATATATATATATATAGATATATATATATATATATATATATATATATGTATATATATATATATATATATATATATATATATATATATATATATATACATATATATACATATACATATATATATATATATATATCTATATACATATATACACACACACACATATATATATATATATATATATATATATATATATATATATATATATATATATATATATAACAATGTATATCTGTATCAGTATATATGTGTATCTGTATTCTGGGGACGTCGACAGCTTCCACATATTACATGTCCTGTGGTATGCGGATTGTACTTAGGTTCATAGGTTCATAGGTTCATACTAGGCTATCTGCCCTAGGGCATTTATAAGCCTGGCCAGAATGTGTTTGGCTTTCGCCACCCATTTTAAATTTATTTTGCTATGCCCTTTTTCGAGGTTAGTATACTGTGCCTCTGTCTAACAGTGACACAGAAGTGATACCCGGGGTAAACCTACGATCTCCCATCCACTCATCAAGATTCCTCTTGAAGAGAGTCAATGAGGGACTCTGCCTAACCTGGACTAGGATTTTATTCCAGAGTGAAGGGAGCCTCTGGGTTATGAATCTGTCCCTCCAGCATGTCCTATTTATTTCAGTGCTGAGGTTCAAGTCTCTCGAGCACGTAGCTCGATGGGATTTGGATTTTCTGAGGTGCAGCATATCCATTAATTCCGGGTTGGACATGGCTTTATACGTCAGGCACAGATCGCCTCTGAAGAGGCTGTATGCCACTGAGTAGAGCTGGAGTTTCTATAACCGGGCAGCATATGGCATCTGTTTGAGCCCTTTCATCCTCTTGCTGAGGTACTTTTGGGGTCTTTCCAGTTGCTGCAGGTGTCTGGTAAGGTACATCCCAAAAGGGGCATTGTACTCAATTATGGGCCTGATGAGGGATGAGTAAAGAGGCACAATGACGTCCCCTGATATAGATGTGAATCCCTTCATGATTAGGTGGGTTATATAAAATGTTTTTCTAACCACTTTGGCTATGTGGTTGTCAAATGAGAGATTGCTATCAACTTGGGTCCCCAGGTCCCTAATTACTTCTTCTGTACTTAATGGATTACCACCTATGTGGTAATTTGTGGCCATTAGGTTTTGCCAAAGGGGATGACTATACACTTTTTGACATTTAGCTTGAGGCCATGGCTCTGGCACCAGTTGTCTGTTTCTATGAGGCCCTTTTGGAGGATGCATGTGTCGACTGGAGAGTCGATTATGGCGCCCAGTTTGCAGTCATCTGCGAACTTGGTCAGCCACAGTCCTTCCGTGTTGGCCTGTATCTCCAAGAAATATATACCGAACAAGAGAGGTCCCAGGACTGAGCCTTGTGGGACACCACTTGTAACTGGTTTGGAGTCTGACATGGCTCCAGCAATTCTAACCATGTGGGTTCTGTCCTTGAGCCAGTTTGCAATCCATCTAGTGACATAGGGGTTTATATTTAAGCTGGTGAGCTTATCTATAATGCCCGAGTGGGGTATTGTATCGAAGGCTTTTACGAGGTCCAGGTAGGCTGTGTGGACCACCTTCCCCTCGTCAATGGCCTTGGTGACTGTTTCAAAGAAATCAACCAGGTTTAAGAGGCAGGATCTGCCCTTAACAAAACCGAACTGGGTAGGATCCAGTGTTTGTAGGTCCCCAATATCTTTATTTATGAGGTCCATGATGATCCTTTCCATAGCTTTGCAGACCAAGCTAGTCAGGCTTATGGGGCGATAGTTTCCAGGATCCGTTGAGGCACCACCTTTATGGAGAGGGACCACTGTTGCTGTACACCACTCTTTGGGCACATATCCTGTAGTAATGCTGAGATTGAACAGTAGTTTTATGTTTGGGTTTAGCTCTTCTTGGAGTTCATGTAGGACACAGCCTGGGACATCATCTGGTCCCATTGATGCTGTGTTTTTTGCTTTGGAGAGGGCGGCTCTTACCTGAGCATCTGAGATGTCAGGGAGGCAGCACTCTGCTGGGATAGATATTTGCCCTTTTGGTGGGGGGGGGGAGTTTGCGCTGAACCTGTCAGCTAGGATGTTGGCAATGTCTGTGGGTTCGGTGTATTTTTTGTCATTTTGGACTAATTCTGAGCATATCTGGGAATTACCACCCAGGTTCCTAACATAACTAAAGAAAGCCTTGTGATTATCCTTAGTGTCCTGTGCAATTTTCTCTCAAAGCTGGCCTTAAACAATTTTATGTGTGCCCGTAGTTTTTTGCTAATACTGATCAGTGATGCCTTCCCTTTTTGGGATTTTGCTCTATCATTTAGTAGCTTCCTCCTTCTATTGTATAGTTTGTTTATGGCTGGGGTCCACCAGACAGGACGTCTGCCTTTGGAGGATTGGGTCTTGGTTTTATTTGGGATCGCATGATCCATGCATTCCTGAAGGTGTTCATAGAATGCGTTTATAAAGGATTCTGCGGTCTGGGCCTTATTTTCCACAGGCCGGGGCTTTGAAGGATTCCACCTCGGTTTTGAGGAGTGTGAAATTTGCTTTAGAGAAGTTTTTCACTGTGGTTTTCTGGGCAGGGGTGGGAATGTGAATATCCAGTGAGATTAGTTTATGGTCTGATCTTACCAGTGAGGGATACACTTCTGGTCTGGAGCATAGAGTCCCCATGTTGGTGATGATCAGGTCCAGTATGTTTTCCCCTCTTGTGGGAGTGGTAACAAGTTGTTCCATAGCATTTGAGTTTATAAATTCTAGGAACCTTTGGGCTAGGGTGTTGGAGCTAGAGTAATGCTCCCAGTCTATGTTTGGGTAGTTGAAGTTGCCCAATATAATGGTGTTTGGAGAGACCTTCATATTTTCCAGTGTTCTCAGGAAGGCCGAGTGGGGTTCCTGGGTTTGGGATGGTGGTCTGTAGCAGGCTATATACTGGAAGGCAGTTTTACCCACTGTTAGTTGCACATGGATAGTCTCTGATGCTTCGTGCTTTGCCACCAACCTGGAGGTGTGGGTATCTTTGATGAATATCGATACTCCCCCTCTTTTTGTGGTTCAGTCCAAGTTTAGGGGCCGAAAAGATGGTATGAGGTATAACCTGGTAGTGCTGGGGTGCTCTCGGGAGCCCTGAATCAGGTTTCTGTTACTGCACAGATATCGATGTTCTCCATGCTAAGGAGAGTTTCGAGTGCGTGCATCTTGAGGTTTAGACTTCTGGCATTGAGTAGCATTACTCTTAGTTTCTTATCCCTTGTGATACCTATGGAGGTGGGTTTGTCTTTTGAGCCTTGCCTAAAAAAGGCACTATGGGGGTAGCAAGAGCCTTTGCCAATATCCGAAAGCCCAGGGATGACAGGTGCAAGCCGTCCCTAGCGAAGCATCGTGGCTTGTCGAGCATATCATCCCAAGCTGACAGGCATTGGATACCCTTTGAATGACACCAGTACTTAAGCCAATTGTTGAAATTGATCATCTTGTCTTCATATTGTGGCATCATTCTTGGTGAGGGTAAGATGCTACTCAAGGTCAGGGTCATACTGGCCTGGGCTACATGCTCAGAGAGCTCCTTTATGTCTCTTTTCATGTAGTCCAGGGAGGTACATCTCAGGTCATTCACACCAGCATGGACAATGACTGAGTCATATTTGTACTTGCCTTGGAGAGTCCTGAGTGCTTGTGTTATGTGGCAGATCCTAGCGCCTGACAGGCTGCTCACCGTGACCCTCTCCTTGTTCAGCCTGGTGAGCGGGACGTCAGTGTGCCTGATGACAGAGTCACCTATTACAAGTGTATCAGGTGTGTTGTTTAGTCTTAAGGGCTGTGACTGTTTGGCACACTGGCTTTGTGAGATATGTGTTGCACATGTTTTGTTTTGGGGTAGCGGCTGCTTGGGTGTCTGCTTTGGAGGTCTCTGCTGCTTCGGCAGATCTTTATTTAGAGCTTCCGAGTATGTTTTTGTGTGATTATGTGTTTGGTTTGCTGTCGTGGTAGGTCTATGTGAGACTGGAATTGTATTGAGGGTGGTTTCCTTCTCTTCCTGGCTGGTTATGCCAGTACTGAGTTGAGAGAGCTTAGCCTCCAGTTTGGCTATATGGTTGCATCTCTCACATGTGTTGGAATTTTTTGGGAGGAGGAGAGGGTTGTCTGTGTACATGAGGCAGTTGTAACATTGCCTCAAGATTCCCAGATTCACCAGCTGGACCGGAGAGGAGATTGACAACTGACCTTTGGACATGCTAGAATAATATTGGGAATTCCTTAATAATTGAAAACCAGGGCCAGTGGGGAGTGAGGGTGTAGTGCTTTTAATTTTTAGTGCTGACTTATATAATTTCTTTAGTGAGCGAGTGCCAGGTAACTTAAGTGCAATGTGTTACAGGTAACTTAAATGCAAAAACGGCAAACAGTAACTTTCTTTCAATTGAAACAAGAAAATAAGTACAGTAAGCAATGCAGATATCACTAGTGATCCACAGAAGCGCTGAGAAGCCACGTATTAGGTGGAATTAGCGTTCCAGGAAAATAACAATCAAACAAACAACAAGCATATAAACAAAGCTAGATTCAGCAGGCCTGTATCTAGTCTATGCTACAGCAAACAAGGTGTACCAATTTCAGTAAGATACAGTTCAAATATTCAGGCACTATAAACCTTTAACTAGAAATTCCCAGCTCAGATGGGCAGAGTCCAGCCTCTTCTCCCACAAGAGTGCAGACCACAAACCTTCTTAATGTAAAATAACTGGCCTGAAGCCCAAGTGCTTAAACCAGAACTAATACACTTTAAGAATAACAGACACTGGGCTCTCCATCAGCAGTTGTAGTGTATTGCAGGGCGCAGGTGTTTGGCTCTGGGGGGATGCCTATTCGTACAAGATGTATAGTGTGTGGGACCTCTCAACCCCATTAGCAGTGTATGTGGACATTGGTGTATTTGTCAATCTGCAATTGCTATCAACAGATGTATGACCTTATATACCTATATAGATATATTTACCTGCTAACAGATATATAGGTGTATGTGCATAGATAGCGATATATATGTATATAGAGGTAGTAAAACAACATACATATTTGAATACATGTGTATCTATACATATATGGGTATGTTGTATCTGTTACGGTTGCTCTATAGTTACACACACAGACATCTAGATGTTGGTAAACATTTTCTGCACTGTTGCATGACAGGACTGGCTGATATGTTTCTGAAACATTGAATATATGTGTACCTGTCATGGCTTAGTGGTACATCGATTTGTCTAGGGTGTGCAGGGTCTTTGGTTTGAGTCCTGCCAGAGTTGTTTAAGTTGTTGCTGGCCAGAACACATCCCATTGGATAGAGTGTGATTAAGGCACCATAAAGCAGTTATAAGCAGGTTTGTGTGTTCTGCCCAGCAACAAAATAAACAGGTCTTGCAAGGCAAATAACCAGGACCCTGCACATCATACACAAAGTGATTTACCACTAAGCCATGTCAGACATGCATAATCATGATGTGTCCACATGTATATCATCCAGCCCAGGTATACGACACTGCAGGGAATGTATTCCGCCATGTAGATGTATTTCTGTGTGTGTGTGTATATATATATATATATATATATATGTATATATATATATATTTTTTTTTTTTGTCATCATTGAATGGATATAACATATCTATATTTTAGATATAGGTATAGACATATATAGTATATATATATATATATATATATATATATATATATATATATATATATATATATATATATATATGCCAATACATACAGATATACATAGATATGCATACAGCCAATGGTATATATCCACATGTCCACATACAGACAGCACTAGGAATGCATATATGCCAGCATATATATGGCTCACGTTTCAAAGTGAGAAGTCCATGTGTCCGGAAGCTGGTAGGCCTCAAGTATGTTCCCAACATTGCACAATCCTGCAATACATGCATAGAATATGCAATGTGCGAATGTCAGTATGCATTGTAGATTAGGTAATTTGGTTGCGGATGCCACTATAGTGTGGATGGGCAATAATTGCCTATCCCCACCGTAGTGTACTCTAGGGGTTCATATATCACAGTAGTAGGGTTGTGGGGGGCTCGACCCCCCAGAGGGGGGGGTGCAGGGAGTCATGCCCCCCACCAGTACAATATGTATTCCAACTTGCAGTTTGAGTGTCAGGTAAGGTGCCTGTAGAAATGCAGTTCTCTTAACTCTGGTGCAGTAAGAAACGATGGGTTAGTCCTTCCTGTTTGCAGAAAGGGACGTTCAAAGGAATGATTGTCCACCTGCCAAAGGTGAACACATATATATCAATATAGGCATATATGGACATACATCTGCAGATGGAACTGGGAATGTAACCACAACATATATGTCCACATGCACCATTGATGGGTTTGAGAGACCCAAACAACATACATCTGGCATGAATAGGTACCCCCCCCCAGCCAAATACATCTGGCCTACAATACAATACCAAGCTTAGCAGATCCCATAATCACGACCCTACATGACAAGGGCAGTACATGTTTACAGTACTCCATCCCACCTGTAGGATGCAAGGCTGGCATTACTAACATATCATGGTGTACAGTAAAGTAACATGTCATGGTTGGGGGAACCCCCTAGCAGGTGCAGTAAGTTGCTGGGATCCCTCATACAATCCAATAGCTCTATACCTGACAATGGTTTCACCAATGTTGGCAAGGACATCCACAAACCCACCATGTCAGCTGGGAACTACCACCCGGTAGCCTAATTACCATGGTCTGCAGGGACATGGAACATACCAACAATGAACCCATGGCTAATGTCACTGGTTATCTCAACACATGGGACCCTGCAATGTTGGACTTGTCAAAGGCAGAGAATACAACCTGAACCCAATATACCTCCTCAACCCAATCATGACAGGTGTAGATGAGGGTTAGGAGGTGCACAATGCCTATGTACATCCTAGCAGGGATTTGTACATCATCCTGCTTGTAAGAATGTGTGTAGTTGTTAGAGGATCTTCCTTCATTCACAGGATATGTTTCCACCAGGACTGCTTGACATATGCCAACATACCACAGGCATCATTCCATGGGCATACAGTCCTTCACAGGTCATGGATGTGTCAATGCCCTCCTCCACATTGTTGAGGTGTACAGCACAACTGGGTTGCTATAACTCACTGGGTGTGGCTGTTGTGGACACAACTGCCATAATTGCAGTTACTGTTTCATCTATCCCCCCACATAGCTGTCTGTAATACTGTACAGTGTATGTAATCAAGTTGTTAGTTGTGTCTACACCATTCACAGTAGTTGAGCACCTCACACTCTCCTAAGGGTAGGGGTATGCCACCGGCATTGGCATACACATGTTACTTAGGTGAGGATCACAGTAGAGTGGGGAGAGGGACATACAACCTGCTGTTAGCATGTTCAATGCCATCCACATTGCAGACCACATATATACCACTGTGTGGTTGTGCCTATGCTGTCTTGGTGGGATTACATGGGCAACAAATGTTTTACTTGCACAGGGACATACCTCCATGTGTACAGTCCTGTACCTGTACTGCAGCCTAACCAAAGGTACTTTGTATTGTACCCAGCCATGGCATGTGTACCACCCACTACACTTTCTGGTGTCCACTGTAGAAGGCCTGCTGACACCACTACACCAATCAGGCATGTGGCACATGGACAAACACAACACAATCTGAACAGATACTTGTGACAACAATACAACATTGTTAATTAAAGCTAGGATGCATCATGGCTGCACAGCTACGCCTTCCAAGATATTAGCATTTCACTTTACAGCTGACAACATGCTACACATCATTCCATTGCTACAGTGTTGTACAGTCACCCTGTGCATCAGAACCATGTTAGTCTGTCCCTGCATCGATGTTACGGATGACAGGCAGTGGCACAGGTATCATCATATGCACAGGGTGTGTTGTTGGTTTGCCAGAGGCCTAGGCTGAGCCATACAATTGACAACATGTGTGTGTATGAGGGGGCTGAGTATTGTTATGGGCCACAGGTGATGTCATGTGTGCAGGTATGTGTTTGCCCTAGGTTTGTTGTTTATGTGTGTGTGTCTGCATGCACACAGTTCCTCCATGTGGCTGCCCTATACAGGGAATTGTGAGACAGCTGCAGACTGTACCTGGCAGGGTTTGCAGTTCACCATCTCTGGCCACGGACATGGGACCTGTGCCATGGCAGTATCAGGTACAGAGCCAGACTTGAGTACTGTCCCTAGAATTTGGCAAACATCCACTGGATCCAGGTCCCTCCTGGGACTGGCCAGGGCCAGGTGCATGTGTTCTGCTCTGATGGGGTGTGGACAGCCCCCCACAGTGCTGGGGCTGGTACTGCCACTACGGGAGGGGCTGTGACTGTTTGGACATCCACTGTGACTTCCAGCTGCTGATGTTGCTGGCATACATCCACATGGCCTTCGCAACCATCCCGCCCTGTCCTGATGCATGGACATGACATTTTGGTTGAGTTCCAGTGTCTCACCCCACCATCTATCCATGACCTCGGTGTAATTATGGATGGAACCTGCTAGGTTATGGATGCTGTCAGTTGCAGAGGTGTGATAAGCCCTCTGTGCTCTTAGATCCTGCCTGGTGTACCATTCCATTTGTGCCTCTGCCTCCATGACAGTCTGGAGCATGCGTGTGTTTGAAATAGGGGTTGCATGTCTGCCAGGTGCATGATGTCCAGCAGTGCTCCTACGAGCACCCCTGCACATCTACCTATGTAATACCCCACCGAACGTCTGGCTATGGCTGCTGTGTCCTGACATACGTGCCGTAGAAACCACACTGTCCTGGTCCATGCCAACCGTAGGCTGTCCTTCAGCTAGGGCCAATGGTGATGAGGTGTGTAGAGGCAGTGTGACTGTATGTATGGATGGTGTGGGTACATGTGGGATGTCAATTGATGGCCCAGCTGCAACCCCCAATGACCCTTCCTGTGCCTCAACACACCTATCTTCATGTTTGCTGTCTATATCAGTGACATCAGAATCCCTGCAGTGGGGGCCCAGCCCCACCTAGCCACCTGTGAGGGGAATTGGGAACAGACTGTAAGACCTGAACAACACCGCTAAACAGTAAATACACACACACACACACACACACACACACACACACACACACACACACACACACACCCATGTGTGTGTGTGCAGACATGGCCACACACACAGACATACACACTTGCAGTCAACATACATGGCAACCCATACACTACACCAGACAGCACCTACAGACAGCTCCCACAACCCCATAACACACACAATAGCAGGCAATGGTGCAATACAGTATCACACACATACCTGTAATTACACATGTCAGCATGCAGTACGTGTGGAGCTGAACAGAATGCAGTGCAACTGTTGTCAATCCCCATTACCAACATTATTCATGGCTGTGATGCATGGCTTCTGTTTGTAGGTGATGGCCCTCTCCCTGGAACCCACTGCACCCATGTCCACAGCATTGCTGTGCATTCGTTCAGCACCCTGGCATGTAATGTGCACCATACCTCACAGGTGTGCACACCATTGCAGGATGTGTCTCTGTGTGTCAGGTGTGTTTTCGATTTGCTGCTCACAGCCTCTGTGTGTTCCTGGATCATGTGCGGACACGTGCTTAGTGACTGCTTGATGTGTATTCACATAAGTCATCATCAGTGGCGCATGTATGAGTGGTAGATTACCATTAAACCAAGCACACAGACATTGTACTGTACCTATGGTGAGTGTAGAGTCCATTATTGACCACGATTTGGCCATGGCTGATGTTGCCTGTGGTACACAGAGGTTCACAGGTGAATACTGTTCTATTGGTCCTGGGGCCTAAATAACCCTAGCCACAGGGGTTCCTTGCCATGCACCACCCACTAATGTTATTCCCCTGTGCCCCTGTGAGGCTGTGGCAAACACATGCTACCCAGGTTGTATTCCCCATTCCCCATCCAATTGGCAAGTGTTTCTGTCAAAAGGCCCAATGAGTAGACATGGCCACACACACAGACATACACACTTGCAGTCAACATACATGGCAACCCATACACTACACCAGACAGCACCTACAGACAGCTCCCACAACCCCATAACACACACAATAGCAGGCAATGGTGCAATACAGTATCACACACATACCTGTAATTACACATGTCAGCATGCAGTACATGTGGAGCTGAACAGAATGCAGTGCAACTTTTGTCAATCCCCATTACCAACATTATTCATGGCTTTGCAGATAAGGCTTGTCAAGCTTAATGGGGCAGTAATTTCCAGGGTCTGTGGAGGCACCGCCCTTATGAAGTGGGACCACAGTCGCCGGCGCCACTCCTTTTGGGTATCCTGAGGTGAGGCTAAGATTAAACAGCTGTCCTAACTGTGGGTTTAATTCCTGTTGAGTTCATGAAGCACACAGCCGAGGACACCATCCGTCCCATGGATGCTGTGTTTTGCCTTAGTGAGGGCAGTTCTCACTTGGGCATTGGAGATGTTTGGGGGGCTACAATCCTCTGGAATAGATATCTCTCCTTTTGGGGGGGAGGGGGGGAGAAGTTTGCACTGAACCTGTCAGCCAGTATGTTAGCAATGTGTGTAGGTTCAGTAATTTTCACATCATTTTGAACTAATTCTGAGCATATCTGGGAGTTTCCTCCTAGGTTTCTAACATAGCTAAAGAAGGCCTTATGATTGTCTTTAGAGTCCTTGGCTTAGAGGCAGTGTGACTGTATGTATGGATGGTGTGGGTACATGTGGGATGTCAATTGCTGGCCCAGCTGCAACCCCCAATGACCCTTCCTGTGCCTCAACACATCTATCTTCATGTTCGCTGTCTATATCAGTGACATCAGAATCCCTGCAGTGGGGGGCCCAGCCCCACCTAGCCACCTGTGAGGGGAATTGGGAACAGACTGTAAGACCTGAACAACACCGCTAAACAGTAAATACACACACACACACACACACACACACACACACACATACACACACACACACACACACACACACACACCCATGTGTGTGTGTGCAGACATGGCCACACACACAAACATACACACTTGCAGTCAACATACATGGCAACCCATACACTACACCAGACAGCACCTACAGACAGCTCCCACAACCCCATAACACACACAATAGCAGGCAATGGTGCAATACAGTATCACACACATACCTGTAATTACACATGTCAGCATGCAGTACATGTGGAGCTGAACAGAATGCAGTGCAACTGTTGTCAATCCCCATTACCAACATTATTCATGGCTGTGATGCATGGCTTCTGTTTGTAGGTGATGGCCCTCTCCCTGGAACCCACTGCACCCATGTCCACAGCATTGCTGTGCATTCGTTCGGCACTCTGGCATGTAATGTGCACCATACCTCACAGGTGTGCACACCATTGCAGGATGTGTCTCTGTGTGTCAGGTGTGTTTTCATTGCTGCTCACAGCCTCTGTGTGTTCCTGGATCATGTGCGGACACGTGCTTAGTGACTGCTTGATGTGTATTCACATAAGTCATCATCAGTGGTGCATGTATGAGTGGTAGATTACCATTAAACCAAGCACACAGACATTGTACTGTACCTATGGTGAGTGTAGAGTCCATTATTGACCACGATTTGGCCATGGCTGATGTTGCCTGTGGTACACAGAGGTTCATAGGTGAATACTGTTCTATTGGTCCTGGGGCCTAAATAACCCTAGCCACAGGGGTTCCTTGCCATGCACCACCCACTAATGTTATTCCCCTGTGCCCCTGTGAGGCTGTGGCAAACACATGCTACCCAGGTTGTATTCCCCATTCCCCATCCAATTGGCAAGTGTTTCTGTCAAAAGGCCCAATGATTAGACATGGCCACACACACAGACATACACACTTGCAGTCAACATACATGGCAACCCATACACTACACCAGACAGCACCTACAGACAGCTCCCACAACCCCATAACACACACAATAGCAGGCAATGGTGCAATACAGTATCACACACATACCTGTAATTACACATGTCAGCATGCAGTACATGTGGAGCTGAACAGAATGCAGTGCAACTGTTGTCAATCCCCATTACCAACATTATTCATGGCTGTGATGCATGGCTTCTGTTTGTAGGTGATGGCCCTCTCCCTGGAACTCACTGCACCCATGTCCACAGCATTGCTGTGCATTCGTTCAGCACCCTGGCATGTAATGTGCACCATACCTCACAGGTGTGCACACCATTGCAGGATGTGTCTCTGTGTGTCAGGTGTGTTTTCGTTGCTGCTCACAGCCTCTGTGTGTTCCTGGATCATGTGCGGACACGTGCTTAGTGACTGCTTGATGTGTATTCACATAAGTCATCATCAGTGGCGCATGTATGAGTGGTAGATTACCATTAAACCAAGCACGCAGACATTGTACTGTACCTATGGTGAGTGTAGAGTCCATTATTGACCACGATTTGGCCATGGCTGATGTTGCCTGTGGTACACAGAGGTTCATAGGTGAATACTGTTCTATTGGTCCTGGGGCCTAAATAACCCTAGCCACAGGGGTTCCTTGCCATGCACCACCCATTAATGTTATTCCCCTGTGCCCCTGTGAGGCTGTGGCAAACACATGCTACCCAGGTTGTATTCCCCATTCCCCATCCAATTGGCAAGTGTTTCTGTCAAAAGGCCTAATGAGTAGCATTGCCTGACATGTATGGGTAGTCCGTTTCAGAGTAGGTTATTCCGCAGGACAGGGCTCTATCCCTCCAGTATGTTCTGTGTAATGTGTTGATTAGGTTTAGGACCCTGGAGCATGTGTTAGCAGAGGGAGTGGTATACCCTTATATGCAGCATGTTCAACAGCTCTGTGTATGACATAGCTGTGTATGTTGGGCAGATGTCAGCTGTGCATGGGCAATGTGCACTGGAGTGTAGCCACAGTTGTCTGAAATGGACTGTGTATTGCATGTGTTTGAGGCTGGTAATCCCATTAGTGAGGTGTGTGCTGTGTCAGTGCACATGTACAGCATGCATTATGGGTAGGCCTGTTAGATGTGTACATGGCCTACACCTTAGCTATGACTTGCACAGTGAATTGCCAAGCATAACCTTAAACCATACTCACTGACATCCGGCTGCTGCCTTGCTGGTATCCCAGATGTACCTGCAATGACATGTGATAGAGTTGATGTCAGTAGCCACAGCTGTGGCATTGCTACAGGGTGGATGCAATATTACAGTACAACAGCTGAAGTCCACAGTACTACAGTTTATGCATTACTACTTACCGGTACTACACAGCAACATACCCCACATCTCACACATGCATGGTCTACCTGTACAGATGCATACAATACAGTAGTCTACTGATATTCCCTGGAACCTAACCTGCATGCTCAATGTGTGGTGTGTGAGTAGTACCCACCTCCACGACCGTATAGGTCTGAAGTTCTTGTGGGTGGGCAAGTGCTACCAGGCTGATGAGCAGCTCCACCACTCTGGTGAGGGGGGAGAGATGTTATGCCCCTCCCGTTATGAGGTGGTCACTCCGCACAGCAGCGGCACGACATTGTACATGCCGGAGCAAATTACTACAAAGGTGGCGGACCTGTTCATAGGTTCGGCTGTGCAACCCCACCTCATTCACCCAGCAGATCACATCAGTACACATGGCTTTTCTTTCCTGCTGGTCCATGCTTGTCTGTGAGAAGAGCAGCTGATAGTTGTGGATCATGCTGGTGATGATGATCTCCTCAGCAACAAAAAAATATTCTCTCCACAATGTCAAGCCAAACACAGCTTATTAAAAATGACAAAGCTTTCAAATATACAAACAATCCTTCCTCAGTGTCTTACAAAAATTAAAAACTTAAACTAGTATTTATAATAAAAACATGTGACACAGCCATTAGATAGAATGAACACCCAATTCTTAAAGAAACAGAGATAAAAATAAAAACAGATATATACATATACTTCATTTCTTCTTAATTTTCCTTTGTTATTTTTCAAGACAGGTTTCAAAGTAACCTGCTTGTTTAATCCTGGACTTTTATCAGCTTGAAGCCTAACTATCCATTTGTATTCCTTGGTGTCCACAGTATTATTATGGTCACCATGTCTAATATCAGAGTAAACTATAGACATAACTCTGAAATCAAATTCATGTTCAGCACCCATCTGGGAAATATGGCAAGCAAGTGAATTACTACAAACATTCGTACATATCTCCTATCTATGTTCAATAATTCTGTCCTTTAATTGCCTAGTTGATTTCCCCACATAAAAACCTAGGCACTTTTTACATGTCACAGGATATATAATGCTAGAAGTGTTACATGTTGCTGTACAGTGGAAGATCAACTTTCTACCACTCCCAAGATGGCTGCCGGCTAGACTAGTCCCTGTTCACTGTGATCCTCACTGTTATGTAATAACCGGCTATTTTTTACAACTTTTAAGTGATATTTTTCCTCAGTTTTTTCTACAAAAAGTACCTCTGAGACTATTCCTTCGTAATAGGATAATTTATTTTTTGGAAGAGTTCAGCTTTTGAATTATTTTACCTCAGAACAATTTTGGATTCAACAGACTTTGGACATGTGCACCTTGGAAGCACATCTTAGAATCAGATATCCTGCCTTCACACATCTATTCTGGGCATGTCTGGCAAATCTGATACCATGGAGATGCAGACAACTAAGGCCAAATTCTCCTCTATGCTTTCACCAGAGAAGGACACTAGTTCTAAAAGATTAAGAACCACCAAACAATCTTCTGAGATCATTAAAGTAAGTACTAAAGACAAAAATGACTCTAACTTCCATTTATATGACTTAAAGATGGCATTACAACCCATTCAAAGTGCTATGCAAAGTTTTTCTGAACAATTCACTGATTTTGGTAAAACTTTAAAACAGATAAGTGAAAGAATGGACATTATTGAAAGCAAAAATATAGCCTTAGAAATAAGAGCATACTCAGTTGAAAGAGATCTAAAATCTAAGGATAAGCTCATTACAGAAATTCAAGCTAAATTACTGGACTTAGAAGCTAGGAGCCACAGAAATAATATCATAATTAGAGGATTATCAGAGTCTTATGAAAATCAGAATTTAATATCAGTGACTAAACAAATATTTGAGGCATTACTAAATTGTGAGACAACTTCAAAAACCTTAGTTATAGAAAGAGTGCACAGAGCCTTGCGTACCAGACAGGATTCCACTTCACCTCAGATTATCTACACAAGACTACTTAATTTTCAAGACACTCAACATATTTTAGAAGCAGCTAAAAGCAAAAAACAATTTGTCTGGAATAACTATAAATTGACCTTTTCACAGGATTTACCTCCTCAAATAGAAATGAACAGACAAAAACTTTCACCATACTGTGCAGAGCTCATAAAAAGAGGAATAAGGTTCCGTATGCGCTATCCTAACACTCTTTCTTTCAGTCACAATGACAGAAGATTTATGGTTACAGACCCTAAAGAAGCTAAAGACACTTTCCTAAAAGTATTCAAGTGTCTTCCTGAGTCAGTTTCATAATAATACATCTCCTAACTAATGTAAATGCTTTTACTATTTGGTCAGTATATTTTCATTTATTAATATGCACTCAATATTTATTGGAATGGTGATTAGATATAATATTAGAAAAATCAATCTAGTTTCATGTTATGTTCTATATGCTTTTATTGGCATTTAGAAATGTCACAAACACAGAATATTGGTATTTCTATATACTCTAAGTTAACAGTATGTGTGAGGTATCAGATCATAACGTTTGTAAAGTGATATTGTTTTTGACAACAAAGTATTAAAAAAAAAAAACAGAATGGAGGGAAATTTCCAGGGTCTCGAGCCAATACAGCGTTACAATCCTATTCAGTCTTACTTCAATACTTGTCCGGATTATGCACACAGCTTTTCTGTAACTTCATGGTTTCAGGATGACGTCGGCCTTCTAGGGTGAACGTTTGATCTTTCCGTACATCAGATACACGAGATTGGTTGTATTGTTTCAGCTGTGTGCTTCATGATCGTGCAGAGTTTGGTGTCAGGGCTGGAATGTGTCTCCTCACTTCAAGGCTGTCTTCCGGGTTTCCCGTAGTCGAGACCAATGGTAAGTGACAATTGTTCTGTGCCTCCTAGTCATCCCAGCAGTTTCTATGCTCGTAAGTGGATCTACTAATAAATGATGTGTCAGGAGCCTTGGATGAGTTACCAAAGGCTCTTGTGGGTACCGGCTTTGTGCGGAAGTGATGATGCTTCGGAAACAGGAATGGGGCTTTAATGCTCGTTGTTTGTATTAATAGGGCTCTCTTTAAGCTGAGAGGTACTTAAAATATTATAAAAATGTCATGCTTTGATGTTTTTTGAAAGGATGTTCTTTCAGTCTGAAAAATTGGTTCGTAGGCATATGCTACTATATTGTAAATAGGATTCTTATTTTTTACAGTGAACTGGAGAGGTGGTTACAGTTTATGGAGGGTCTTATGGAGATTTCTCTATTTTTATTATTAGTTAGATTGTTTAAATGTATTCCTGCATTACTGCTTTTATGCTTGAAAGTTTCTCAGTTAATATGTTAAAATTTTATACGTGTAAAAGGTTTACATGATTGTCAGAGGTAATGTGCAACCCCTTGTGACCATACTAGTACATATTTTACTCAAATTCTAAATGAAACATTACTTAGGTTAGGCAGTTTATTGGCTTGATTTTCATGGTCTCATGTATACATTAAGATAAAATGTTTTATTTTATTAATGGTATGCATAACTAAGGTTAGGAGGGGTGTGGGCTTGTATTGATAGATGACTTTTCATTAGTTTTGATGGTGACCTCATTACTACTAGTAACCTTATATACTTGTGTCCTATAGTTTAGTTTACATGTTGATACAGATGATTAGTTAGCATTATACTGTTTAAATAGCATATAGTTTTATAAATATTCTATCTCATATTGCAATGTGTATACTTTATATTTATATTATTTTTAAGTTGCATGGTTTGTGATGTGCTGTATGGTGTTTCACGTGCATTAAGGTTTATAATATGTATTGATTTATTAGGCTTTACTAATTTTATTTTAGTCTCACTAATATTAAAACCTGATATATGGTGTTAATTACTTCAATGCAATATTTTTCTGTCTTATAGGAGCTTGTGATTATACATGTGAATAGGGATTGAGTATGTCGGACATCTTGTGTTATGTTAGCTGTGTAAATATGTTTAGTTTTGTTAACATTGTTTTAGTCCTTTTCGGGACTTTACTTAAAGTTTCTTCTTTCATTGTGAAGTTATTGGTAACCAAATTCATTAATCTTGTATTGGGATTTTTATATCTTCCTTCTATAGATGAGCTTTGGTGGGTAGGCACTGGGGTAGGGAAGAAGGAAGTGTGTAAGTTTAAAGTTAATATTATTCTGAAGCATATCTTACTAGAGAGTTATTGTTTTTCCAAGACCAGATTAGATCTTCTTTTAGTTTTTACTATCTATTTACATGAAATCACACTAGTTTCCTGCACGTATGCTATCAAACCTTTATTAAGTACATGACAAATTTATTAATAGTTGATTCCTGGAATATAAGAGGAATCCAAAATAAAGCCAAGAAATCTTTACTATTTCATCTGATTTATAAATCACAAGCCAATATATGTTTCATACAAGAAACACATATTCCTAGAGAAGATTGGGACAAAGATAAAAATAAAAAATGGATCAAAAAAATAATAGCTTCTGGGGACACTTCTAGGGGGGTGGCTATTATAATTAAACAAAACTTTCAAGGGATTATTATTGATGAAAAACATGATAATGAGGGTAGATGGTGCCTTTTCACTTCTACCATACATAATCTGGGTAAACCACTTCTGGTACTAAATTTATATGGTCCTTGTAGCCAACAACATTTTTTTATTCTACAGATATATAATATACTCACTTCTTACAAAGATCACTATGTTATAGTAGTGGGGGACTGGAATGCTGTAATAAACCCAGACATTGATCGTACCAGTTGTTCCTCTTCCTATAATCAACAAGCATTTCTCGCTCTCGAAGATTTAATTTTAGACTATAATCTCATAGACCCGTTACATCTTACAGAGTACTCAAATAAAAAAGATATATACACATATTACTCAAAATTTTATCGTTCTTTGTCAAGATTAGATTTTTTTCTTATATCTAATACTCTTTCACAATGGTTATTGGACTTTACTGTTGAACCCAGATTTCTTTCATATCATTCCAGAATTTTATTAAAATTAAATATAACTTTTAAAGCTGGTATTATATCCAAACAAAACAATTGGACAATGAATAACAACCTACTCTTAAATAAAGATATTTGCAAAATGTGTACAGAAATAAATCAGGATATGGAAAACAAGTTAGATTCAACAGATATTCCTTATGATATACAGTGGGCTGCTTGTAAGGCAAGGTTAAGAGGAATGTTTATTGGTAAGGCTGCATATCTTAAAAAGCAATTTAATAATAAAGAAAGATCTCTTAAATTAAAAATTCAATCTCTTGAAAATCAATATAGATTAAACCCTGATCCCGATTATGAAACGCAAATTATAGATTGTCAAAAAGAACTTATTTTACTTAATCAAAATAATCTCTCAATATTAGAGCAAAGATTATTAGTCACGTACTCTAAATGGGCTCAAGTACCTTCTAGAACCTTGGCTAGAATAATTAAAAAAAATTTTGATAGGCCTTAAATATCACCCTTACAATATAAAAACCAATTATACAACACGGATAAGGAAAGTATGCATCTATTTACACTACTTTATACAGAGTTATATTCTAAATCTTCCAAATCTATGGTAAATAGCCATATAAACAGCTTTCTATGCTCTTTAATATTCCCTATGTTAAATGTAAATCAACAAAGCTTTCTTTCAGCTCCTCTTAGTCTCCAAGAGATTTCTGAGTCAGTTGATAGACTTAAACCTGGTAATTCTCCTGGACCCGATGGTTTCACACCGGAATTCTTCAAATCTTTTAAGTCAGTAATTGCTCCCTTTCTTCTCAAAGTGTATAACTATATAAAAATTAACGACATAGCTGATCTTCATTGGAACACCTCAAAAACTATACTAATTTTGAAAAATAATAAAGATAAAACTGACCCTTGTAATTATAGGCCAATTTCATTAATCAATTTAGACATCAAGATTTTATCATCTATTCTTGCTAATAGGTTGAAGCAGGTTCTACCATCAATAATATCCCCAGACCAAACAGGGTTTATGTCTCACAGACATGTATGGGACAACACCCTGACTTTGGAGTCTATTATCCATCTTACAAAAAGTGACAATAACCCAATGTATGCATTGATCCTGGATGCATTGAATGCTTTTGATAGAGTGTGTTGGGATTTTCTCTTTCAAACCATGTCATGTTTTAATTTTCCCATCTCTTTTATAAATTTAATAAAAACTCTTTATAAAGGAACCTTTACCAGACTTCACATTAATGGTTCCACATCATCCCCTATAAAGATTACCAGAGGTACGAGGCAGGGTTGTCCTTTGTCTCCTTTTCTTTTTAATCTATATTTAGAGCCATTACTACTATACATAACACAAAACACATATCATAGGATTCCTAGGATTCTCAATACTAAATTATTTTTCTCTGCTTTTGCTGATGATCTAGTTTTATACTTCCAAACTCCTATCACAGATCTTAATAAAATAACTAACTCTATTGAACGATTTTCTCTTGCTTTGAACTATCTCATAAATCCTCAGAAGACTCATATTCTACCTTTAAATCATTCGGTACATACATCTTACTTGTTTTCTAACTCCCGGTTTCAAATTACTTTTGGGGTGAAATATTTGGGTATTCATATGGAGCATAATAACCATTCTTCATTTCAAAATAATTTGAATAAAGTTTGGATATCAATATTGTCTGTTATGCGTAGATGGGAATATCTGAATTTATCACTTCTATCCAAAGCCGCAATAATCAAAATGAACATTCTTCCCAAATTTTTGTATCAGTTCAATTCTTCAGATCAGATAATTCCCAAATCCTTCTTTAACAAAGTTAATAAAGAATTAGCTAAATGTTTGTGGTTTCCTAAAACTGTTAGGGTTTCTTACTCTAGATTATCAATTCTTAAAGATAGGGGTGGTTTGGGTTTATCAAATTTTTATCTTTATTATTTAATTGCTTCAGCAAACAAGCTATGGTCCATTTCTAAAATGAATAATATTCAACATATTCAGTCTCCGACTTGGGTTAAGTTATGGTATCAGTATATTTTATCTAAAAACATAAATCCTGCGGTCATTCCATTCATCTCTATAGATAATTTGAACACTCTAAAAATCTCTAATTTCCTTAATCAAAAGATCAAAGCATTTCAGGAGTTATTAAAACTTATCAATCTTGATAATATTTTTCATTTACTTCAACCACTTCACCTACATCCCAACATAAGGTTAGATAATTCACCATTCAATCTAACAAATTATCCCCTTATAAAACATATGAATGTTTGGGATCTCTTGAAGTATAAAGACTTGACCCTGGCTAACGTACGTAACACTTTGAAAGTTAATTGTAAGTATACTATAATCTTACATCAATTAAGGGGGGTGATTATGGTTAAATGCGGTCTCATAAAACCAAGAGAGCAAGATCTGAATAATCTTGACACGATAATTAGAACAATATCATCACCTGTGAAAATGCTATCAAATTCTTATAACTTGTTAAATAAATTAATACAAGGCTCGTGCTGTCTTTTTTCAGGTATCTGGGTGAATCATAATTCTCAAATTACTGAAAATCAAAAAAATTTGGCCATTAGAAATACTCTGGAATATTCCCCATTTAAGAAATTGTTCTATACACAATTGCTGATTAATAATAATGCGTATCTTACTCCTTATAAACTGCATAAATTTGGTGCTAGTAAATCTCCTTCTTGCCCATGTTGTTCTTTTCCCCAAGCTGATCTTTTGCATATTCTTTGGTATTGCCATTTTTCCCATAAACTCTGGACTTCTTTGAAAGTAAGGTTACAGAAAATGGGTTATCATAAATCCACTTTGTCTTGGGAAATTGCTATACTTCATATACCTGTAGTACATCTTTCCAGAATAGATACTCATGTTTTTATATTTATTTACTCTCTTATAAAACTTTACATTACCCAAAATTGGCTTGACCGTACTAAATTAAACTGGGATGCTTTTAGAAAAATGGCTTACTCATACATTGCTGCTCAAAAAATTATGATAAAGAGTAAAAAAAAAAAATGGCTTTGAAAAACAAAGTATTGGAGAAGGTCCTGTGTATTATTAACATTTAATAGCTTCTAAAGTTTTTCTGGTCTTGGTACATAATTATGATCTATTTACTCTCATAAGTCAATTTTTACTGTTGTCGATAATTTTAATTTTTTTCATTTGTTTCTTGGTTACCTATTGTAAATATTGTATATATTGTTGTATGTTATTTTTCTTATCCTATATAGTTGCAATCTGCTTACACAAGTTGTACATCTTTATTCAACTCCAAAAAGTCTTTATGTACAATGTATGATGGTTGTTGTTATGATATTTCTTATAAATCAATAAAAAGATTTTTGAGAAAAAAAAAACTTTCTACCACTATTAGGATGTATAAATTCAGGACATGAATTAATACTATTACAGCAAGAACAGTTGTAGCATGGAAATTACCCATTTTGTTAAATTCACTGCCTTGTACATTATTCAAAGCAAAATCCTTACAACATAACAAGCGTTTTAAATTATTGCAATTCCTATAACTAAACAGAGGTTGTTCTGGAAGCCAATTTTCATGGCCAGGTATAGATTTTAAAATAAACCAATTCTTTCTGATAACATTCTCAACAGTTTTCTACTATATGTCATCAGGTATCTAAGGAGGTGAGCCTTACTATGATTGTTAACATCAAGGTCTTCTTGAAGAGATAAATAAGGTTTAGCAAGAAAATCCCTGTTCTCCAACACTTCCCTCTTAGCTGTCTTAATTTCGGTTGCACTATAGTCCTTCTCCAAAAAGTTTTCAGACAACTCCTGCTTCTGAGTATTACATACATCCAATTCAGTATTGAGTCTACTGACTCCCACATATTGACTCTTTAAAATACTTTTAAATGTTCTCCCTGCATGCATACTTCTCTTATGAAGATATTTGTTAACGTGAACATCCTTCTTATATATGCTAGTTTGTATCCCATGCTCAGTATTCAACAGTTGTATGTCTAAAAAACTCAAAGATTGCGCAGAAAATTGCATCTCAAATTTAAGGAAATCAACAGTATTATTCAAATATGTAAAAAAAAAAAAATAAATCCTGTGGTGCACCCTCCCAAATCAGAAAAATGTCTTCCACAAAACGCTTAAAAATGGGATCTTATCAGCATATGGGTTACTCATCCCATAGACAAAGTTCTCTCCCCACTTACTTAGGGTCATGTTAGCATATGTATTTGCTACAGCCTTACCCATAGCAGTCCCTGATACCTGGTGGTATATTTGTTTGTTAAAAATAAATATATTATTCTCTAAAACATGATCCAAAAGTTCACAAATGGTTTCGGAATTCCTACCATTGTCAGGGCAATGTTCATTCAATATTTATCTAATGTTGTCAATCCCATAAGCATTCGGGATGACAGTAAATAACGATTTTATATCCAAAGTAACCATCAGAAAATCATGAGATGGTGTTGTGGCCAAGATCAGCAGCTTCTTGATGCTCTGCCTATAAATTTTATTTCTGACAAGTTTTAATTGGAAATTTTCTAAATTCACTGGAAAATCCACGTAATAAATACTCTTTCTACCACTGTGGATTAGCAGCTGGGGAAAAAATTGAATTTTCAGTGATTTTTTTTTCTCACAAATTACATGCCAGAACTTCAACAACTGTATACAGCCTGCTGTACTCATGAGCCATTCAAAATTCTCAGCTCAGGACAACTTAATGAAAAAAGATTTACAAACTATAATTACAAGTATACAAGACCTCTCTAAAAAATGGACAATTTAGAAAACATCATGGAAAATATGAAGAAAGAAAGTAAGAAGCAAATCGAAGACTTAAAGGAGATTATTTCAAAACATTCAGATCAAATAAGCTTGGCGGAATCTGTAAATGAAATAGATGGAAGACAGATGGAGAATGACAGCCAAATAAATTTTCTATTGAAACAAAAAAACTCATTAATAGAGAAAACGGAAGACCTAGAGTCAAGATCAAGGAGAAATAATATCAGAATTTATGGTGTCCCTGAAAAGTCAGAAGGAAATAATATGGTTCTGTTCTTAAATAATTGGCTGCTTAAAGTATTGAATCTTCCTGAGCCTCTGTCTTATGGAATTGAGAGGGCACATAGGTCACTCAAACCCTTCTGTATCAAGTAATTCATCTTCAGCAAGATCTGTCATAGTTAAGCTCTTGTCAACACAGGATAAAGATCTAGTGTTAAAAGCTGCCTGGGCAGGAAATCCTATTCAAGACAATGGAAGAATTATTTGATTTGATAATGATTATACATCTGTAACCATAGCAAAAAGAAAAGCATGTGTTCCTCTCATTAAAGACCTCAAAAAGCTGATATAAAAGCCCAGTTACGTTTTCCAGCTAGAATAAAAATCACTCTTCCTGATGGTCAAAAAATCTTTAATAATATTGAAGAAGCAATGGACTTTGTCAAAAAACACAACTTACTAGACAAATTAGAAGATATGGATCTGTCCCTACCAAGCCTAAAGAGACAAGCTAATAATGGCAAGGCAACAATAAAGGACAAAATCGCTAAAAAACTTAAAGAGAAATAAGATATAAAATCTCCAACTTCCAGTGGTCATAGTCCTTTAAAAACAAGATCAACACAAAAACTATGAGGTAAAGTCTTATAATTTACATGTGTAAATATATGTGCCTGCTTCTTCTTTCTTCCCCACACCCTAATTGTTCCTGTTACTAAGTAACCTTATTTGTCTTCTTTGTCGTTTTCCCAGTCGTTTTGTTAGGTTCTCATCCCTTATACATCTAATAGTATGATTCAATAACATGGTGTGGTTTTGTGGGTGCACTGAACTTGTTGGATGTGAAGGACTGTGAAATATAGTTTATTGTATTTAACAAGGTGTATGGTATAAATAACAAATCATATATAAACACCTTTCTTAAATGTAATCTATATTATATACATAAAGCTCTAAATTGGTAAAGATAGAACTGCTGTCAGATTCATGGTGGGAGGGAGACTTAGGGCTTGGGTGTATACTGTTGGAGGGACTCTCGTAAATGTTGTTACAGCTGCAATAAATTATATGTTTTTCTTCTCATTTCTTTAAAATAAAGTATAGTGCCAGTCATCTGGGATGAGTAGAGTTCTTCTAAAGATATACTGTAGATGATTTATACTGTCGATGGCATTTTTCTTTCAAAAAAATAAATAAATAAATAAGTATTTGGCCTGCTTATTCTTTTTTTTTCACATGCAATGACTTGTACTTTAACAATGCACGAGCGTATCAAAGCAAGAATAGCTTTCGAAAACTTTCACATACCTCGAAAATACAGTTGATTCTAGGGCTAGAAAAAGCTTCATAAGAACCAGGGCTCGAGCATTTTAAATCCTGTCAGCTTTTCAGGTTAGCGCAAGACCATGGAAACTTGTATCTGCGATGCATTTGACCTTTGAACTTGAGTCGCACACCAAGAATCATCTGGACAAAAGAAAATGGTGGAACGTGGCAGTTATACAATCGTGAAAGTTACAGAGCAATTTAAAATACTTGAATTGTAATTTCACAGCCAGAAAAGTAAAACGGAACTTTGTGCTAACAGTTAGCTTGTGGGTCGCTGTCTGAAATCTGTAAATGCATTTATGTATCTGGATATTGTATTGGATCATTGTTATGCAGACACTGATTAGTACAAGCAAATCTGAAACACTTTCTTAGTCCCCTAACTAAACATGGCGATATAATGAAGGTAGAAGCTTTGGATGAATGTTACTCTTAAAGATTTAAAATAGATAATTAAATATGAAGATTGAGGTATTTGGGCATTCTAATTCAAGGAAGAAAGCTTGCAGTGAAACATATTTTAAAACAAAATCCCTCAGCTAATATTTTGTCACAACAATGTGATCTGTGCTGTACAGACATTGAAACAAATATCAATAACAAACATTGTAGTGGAGGAGAGACAACAAGTTTAAAATAGACAAACATCTTAAGACAGTGGGTGAAAGGAGGGAAAGGGAGAGGTTCCTTTTATTGTATATAGATTCAGAATAAAATTATTACAGTTATATTTAGTGAAGACATAGGTTAAGAGTTAAACACTTAACGTAAGTGCACATAGATCTAACTCCCCAGTAACAATGCTTATATTATTGATGCACCACGATAAACATTAGTTATGTAACAGAAAATGATGAAATACATACTGTTTTATTCTTTAGTTTTGAAAGAGTGAAAAAAGAGAAAAAAAGAGATGAAAAAAGGGGTTGAACCCCACTGACAGTGTAATAATTCAATAATATCAAATGTTTATTGAGCAGCAGGGGTGGCCCATGCTATTGGACTGCCGGACTGCAGCTCCCTCAACTATAAAATAAAGAAAAATAAAGAAATAAAAAGAAATAAAAAGAAAAAAAAAATTAAAAATCGCGGACTTCGCGCATGCGCACTTGTCCGGACTGCTGCTGAGACAGTCTGGAGCATGCACAGATTTTCTCAGCAGATGTCCTGACTTGGAAACATGAAGAACAGAGCTCCCAGAAGTTTATGCACTTTTAAACTGCATAGACTGTCCTGGAACTCGCTGGGAAAATGCGTCGGGGTCGGACTGCAATGTCAGCAGTCAGGAGTTTGCTGCAGTCTCGTCGGGGGAAGGATCTCGCGATGGGCAGGGTTTGGATTGGAGTTTGCTGCAGTCAGATCTTGTGACAGGCAAGGTCGGATTTGCACATGTTTTCATAGGATTTATGGTGGTGGTTTGCGGACAGGGATTTATAGTGGTTTACTACAGGTAAGTGTGTGGTCGACAGGGATTTGGATGTACAAGGTGTATGTGTGTGTGTGTGTGTGTGTGTGTGTGTGTGTGTGTGTGTGCCATACATACACATACACACACACACAGATATATATATATATATATATATATATATATATGCATGTATGTGTGTGTGTCTGTATGTACATGCACACATACAGACTCCAAGATCAGTGTTCTTTGGAAAAGGGGGAATTCTCCAAGATACTGTAACCTTGGGATTAGTACATGTTCACCCTTTTTCCACTTAAGACCATAATTTTTCTGATGATTATTGTAACATTTTTTTGTAATATCAATAACTCTCACTGTGATCATAGTTGAAGCTATGCATTATATAAGTAACCCAAATATTTTAAAATGACAAACATTGTTTTCAAGTCAATGGTTCGAAAGTGTTCAAAATGTGTTATCTCACTTTTGTTACCTACAGATAATTTTATAATGAACACTGTTTCTGTGAGTAAGGTAAATGTGAGATGTATGCAAAACAATTAATACATGAGTAGTTTGCATTAGATCATTTATGATAAGCAAGAAAATAAAGGATTGTGTCATAAATACTTGCTATCCCTAAGAAATGAGCAGAACTTGTAAATCTTTGCCAGACTAAAGGCACAGTTTTGAATTAATTGTAAGAGAAGCTGCCATAAACTCAGAATTATTTGCTTATGGTTATTTTTCATCTAGTAAAAGCAAATTGATTAAGTAGTTTCACTTATTTACTGTATTGTAGAATGTTCTTTGATACAACAGCATGACATATGGAACCTGGAGTTTTATGAAGAGTCATAATGTTCAAGGTGTGTTTGTTTGTACAAGTATGGAATGTAATGGCACAGCTCGTTGTGAAGTAGACCGTGTTGTATCAGTCACATTGCTTTGCTGTAAGTTTTTCTGCAATGAAATCTGTTCTTAGTCGCTATTTACATAAAAAACTATTAAAACGTTAGCGTTTGGATGTTGAATAAGTAGAACTTGTTTTTCTTTTAGTGGGAAAACAAGCACATTAAGACCCCGTGATTAAAACAGCTGGACAAAAAAAAGGAAGATATAGATTTTAAGAAGTCAGATGCATATTTATTGACTTAGGAGTAAAGATGACTGATGAGTTCTATGAATTTTGTTTAGAAGTGAACATAGGATGAAGGTCCTGAAAGGCTTCTTTCCTGGTCTGTATGTTTATATGGAGCAGATGGTTTGCTGAGTGACTGCGGGGATGAAAGGGATGGGAGTTGCTGCCAGAATGTAAAGCTTGCTCATTTCTCTCTGTGCTTTGTTAAACTTATCCCATCCTGGGAGAAGAGAATAGGGGAGGTACTAGCAGGAGAAGCATGTTGTTTATTTTCTTTACAGTTTTGACTGTTTTGTGTAATGGCTTATGCATTTGGCAATGTTGCCACCAGTTTTGTTGAATTAAAGTTCAAATCAGAGACATGAGCCCCATACAGATACTAAGAGAAGTGGCTTCAAATCAGAGACATAAACCATATACAGATAATTAGAGAAGTGGCAGGGTACCAGATTCCAACCTGTCTAACCCAGAGTCTGAGGACAAGACTTGGAGTGAGGATATAATTGAATAGCCAGTGGCCACTTTTTCTATTATTGGGGATGAGGGAGTCATTGCCTGAACTCTGGCTTTTGTCTTTGGAGAAAATATTGGTGTACTGAAGACTCTGAATGTGTTCCACTATTGCTTGTGCAAGTTGTGTAGATTAAACCAAGTCGTTCATCCATGAAGGATGGAAGAGATACTCAGAGATGCATGTGTCTGGATCTCAGTGTCCTTCAGTAAGTCATTTTGTTAATAGCCGTGATCCATGAAAGTTCTTGAAGCAGACAGTAGTGCATCACATTCAGTATTTACTGTTAACAGGAAACTGGCAATGTTTTGTGCTGACCGGCCATCAAGGTTTTATCCTCACTGGTGTATAGTGGAGAACATTTTGCAAATCTTGGTGCAGGCAGATAATACTATTTTCCTGAACTCCTTCTGAGTCTGTCCAATTTGAGTGAGCTTTTCCATTGACATTACACATACTGATTATATAGAGATAGCTGCATCCTGTAGTCAGTGTTTTCTATTTTTGTTTTGTATATCCTACCTGCACAAAACTCACACTGAATGCTTGTGAAAGAAAGCTGTAGGAATTTATTTCAATTTATGTGTTAACCTAGTAAATCTACCAAGCACAAGTGCTTATTCAGATTAGGAAGAACTGTCTATGCCTTGTTCAGTCCTACAGTAGGCAAACAAGAGACAGAAAGAATCAAACACAGGACTATAGCTTTAAACTTGATAGCAGCAAGTGGCTCTAATCCTCTTTGTGTAAGTCCCAAATAATTAAAGACAATCCAGAGACATGTCAATATCCTGACAGAGTAATATGTGCAAGGAATGCATTCAAAGTACATCACAAGTGTTACATTTAATATATCTCGGCAGTGTAAAAATCTACTGCCAATCATTAGTGGACCAGAGGTCCGCTGTGGTGACCCCTAACCAGGAAAAGCCAAAGAAGAAGAAGAAGAAGAAGAAGTAAAGCAAAAGAAAGAACAATTTATTTAGTAATAAGGTAAACGTGCCAACAGTGGTATTTTCAGCATGAATACACTGCTCTTAGAAAGAATTAATTTTAGTAAGGTGCAGTATATACATTTATATTGATGTATGGGAAAAGACCCCAATAACCAGATGAAAAGAAGCGCACAAAGTGACAAGATGAGGAAGTCAGAATCAAGAAAAGGGAACCGGCAAGAAGAAAGGGAGTATGAAGGAAAAAAGGGAGGTAATAGAATAACATATTAAATACTAATGAGAGAATTTGGTGATAGAAGAAAAAAAACGTGAAGGCAAGGGTGGATATAGGGAGGCTAGAATTAGGGTTATATATGGATAAAACTTTGAAGCTCAGAGCAAGTGAGTTAGTTTAGGGTTTAAAGAAATATAGAGTAAGATGACTGCAGTTTAAAATAAGAGAAATTAGGTACACGTTAAAAATGGGTAATGTTAAGATGTGAGAGAAGAGATAATAAAAGAATAAAAGAAAAAATAATGCCTTAAATTACAATTAAGAAATAACTGTAATAATAAGAGTTATAGATTACTTTTATTTCATAAATG
Source organism: Protopterus annectens (assembly GCF_019279795.1). Taxonomy (NCBI): domain Eukaryota; kingdom Metazoa; phylum Chordata; order Ceratodontiformes; family Protopteridae; genus Protopterus; species Protopterus annectens. Next base: position 1,503,505,860 of record NC_056728.1, read on the forward strand.
CATGTAGATTGTTTTATTTTGTCAGCTGCTCAAGTTAGCAGTACTAATATTAAAGTGTCCCTTCTTTGACAGGTTCCCAGCTGTATTGTGTGGCTATTTTATATTTTTGCATCACATTTAAGTCCATTTTTCATAAAATTGTGTTTTTTTGGCAAATTAGTGACAAATCATTAAAGACTGAAGTTAGAAAATAATGACAGACATTTGAGTTTCAGATTTCATACCATTCAGAAAATCCATACTAATGCAAGACCTATTCTATTATTTTTCTAAGTTTATAAGAGCAATATTTTAAAAATTATCATTATTTTTGGGCCTTTGTCCCACTTCTTTGTATGGCTTTGTCCAGATTTCTTGCTCTGAGGTTGAGAGGTATGACAAATGTGTCAGGGCCATCACAGTCATCCAGAGACATTTCAAATTGTGACATACTTGTTGCACCGCACTCCCCCATGTAGTGACTCTGGATGTGTTGAAGTAAGGCAAGGAGTAGTTATGCAGTGTAAATGTGCAGACTACCCCCCTCCCCCCATCCAAGGTAGACACAAGTACTAGAGTGGCTTTTCATCTGTCCTTGATTGTTGCAGAATGGTCTGGTTTCTGTCATATTTTTTGTACTGTTGATTTATGCTTATTACTCAAAGTGCCTGTTGCCCTGTGTTTAAGTAGCAATACTTTAATGACAATCAGGTAAGCTTGGCTGAGATCGTAAGATGCAAGTAAGCTTTAATAAGCATACTGTTAAAGAATTGCCAACATTGAAAGCTTTTCTGTTGTTGCCATGTAGAGAATACTTAACTAGATAATGTTTAAGCCTTGGGTATTGAAATGCATATGACAGTATTTGTAATAAAGGACAGGATTACATTATTTTAAGAAGCTCATTACACTTGGAGACTTCCAGTCATCTCTGCAGGCTTTACCCGTAAACTAAACAGAATGCCAATCGTGTGGTCCATAACCTGTACAGTAATCCTTTTAAGCAATGTATCTTGAGCGTATTTCTTGTTTGCTTTTCATTTTTTCTTTGATCATGTTTTCCCCATGAAACAAGTAGATAGTTGTCAAGCAGCAGGTCTTTTTTTGGATAAGAAACATTTTTACAAGTGGGGGCATCAGAGATTTCTACTTTCAGCATTTTACTTAGTACTTTAATAAAGCTGAATATAAATTATAAATAGGACTGCAGTACAAGAAGTGGTTTGAGTTGAGTGCTGCTTGTTTTTCTTATACTTGATTTTGACTGGCATTCCATTAATGTATTTAAAAAGTAATTTATTTTTTTCATGCCTCACAACCTTTTTGTTTCCATCTAGATATTAAGTAAGCTTGCACAACCATTTTGTTTCCATCTAGATATTAAGTAAGCTGTCATGCAGCCAATGCATTGAAATATTTTTATTCTTCTACACTTCATTTTGTCTTGATTGGACTCTCATAATGATGGTTTGGCACCCAGGGCAGTGCATTTAGTTAGTTTTTGTGGTTTTGAGCATAGCTCCTCCCCTTTCTAGGTGGCCGCACACCTTCCCATTGCCCCACCCATTCAGCAGTCTCCTGCAGCCCCCCTTTGATTTGAAGTCACCAGCCGCCACTGTTGAGCACGTCATGATATATGATAGACCAGTACACTATGATTTATAATAAAGTTAAAATATGAAACATAGCCAACAGGATGGTAACCCATGGAGGCACATATTACTGCTCAAGATCTTGGGTAAGTAATACAAGAAATCTAAGAGTGAATGTAAATAAGCTTCAGATATTTTTTATGTGTACATAAACTAATTAAAGAGATACACACCTATCCTAATTTCCTTCTCATAACATATAAGTTTAGCAGTTTAACATCTCAAGTAATAATAAAAGGCATTTAGAATAAGCCTAAATATACAGGGGGATTGAAAGATTAACAAAGGAAAGGGATGACTATCACAAGTTAATAAGTTTAAAAAACATGCAGCAGTATAATAACAAATTAAATATGATAATCATCACACTCCTAACCTTCGGATAAATTATCCCAGTTGTAGCTTATACATCTACAGTGGAGGAGGAGTGAATGGGGAGGGAGAGGAGACAGAGGAAAGGAGAAAATTAAGCTTAAGCTTAACTACTAATTAAATTCTTCCTATAACATGAAATACTAATGTAAACAGTAAATTTGAATTAGATACAAATCCACTACTTATAATTAAGACACAAAAAAGAGATATTATTGTTTATAATAGTCTCAGTTTTTTATAATGTGTTTGAGTTGTTATATGTATGTTGCAATTTGAGAATGCAATCATATTATTTAACACTGACTAATATGTGTAACAAGACCTATATAGTATGTTTTATTAGAAGTCTTGAGTCTTTATGATTTTCAACATAAAGCACAATGTTAAAGAAATAATGAATATGCTTATCTGTATACGTAATCAACAGAGGGTAGAATCATTATTATAAGGTTGACTTGACGTAGGATTGTTAGAGATGGTGGCTTGGATGATGTGTTCATCAAGCCAGGAGTCTAATTTTCCATGTTTAGAATTGTATATACTATTTTCCATGTTTAGAATTGTATATAGTTACAAATGTTTTGTTAATTCTATTTGTTTTGAAATACCTGCCCATAACGAAATCTAACAGATATATTTGTATCCTTGAAAATGTTATCATATAAATGTATGTCTCTAAATGTTAATGGCCTTAATAATCCTATTAAAAGGAGAAGTATAGTTAAATATTTGAAACTGAGCAAAGCAGATATAGTCTTCCTACAAGAAACTCATATCATTAATAAAGACCTAGATAGAATGTCCTTCAATGGTCATACAGTTCTTATGGAATCTCACTACCAAGTCAAAAGAAGAGGCACGATGATATTATGGAAAAAATCATTACCAATACCCAAAATCATAGACACATACTCTGACAAGAATGGCATGTTATGTTTAGTAGTTTTAGAGATTAATAAAAGATATGTAACTTTAGTAAATACATACTGGATACCTGGTATCGGAGCAGAAACAGTGAATAAACAGAGTTAATCACTACCAAAGCCAAAGGAGAAATAATACACGCAGGTGATGTTGATTGTCTTCTTACCACAAAAGATACCACTAGAGATGATAAATTCAGAATGTCCTCAGCAGCCAAAAAATTGAAGAATTTTAATGACATACCAGGCCTTAGGGATATATATGTTATAAAAGAACCACAATCATTAAAATACACTCATTATTCTTATAGATATGGTACACAAACAACAATTGATAAAGTACTAGTTACTAATGGCTTAATTTCTAAAGTTCAGGAAGTTGTAATTAGTTCCTGCCCATTGTTAGACCACAATGCCAAATTATTCAAGGTTAATATCACACCAAAAGACCTAATAACATGGCAAAGACTACCTGCATACATTGTCACACTTACTGGATTTAAAGAATGGCTTCTAAGCGAGATAAAATTCTTTCTTGATATATATGACAATAATGAGACTTCTAAGACCATCCTATGGGATTCCTTAAAATCCTATCTGTATGGTAGAATTAAAAATTGTTATCTAAACAAAAGAAAACAATGGGATAATGAATAAAAATACAATCAACAATTGATGCTATAAGAAAGAATTTAAACACCAAAGATATTAAAACAAACTCTGAATTAAAATCATTAAATGCAAAGCATTCAGAAATTGTAGATCATAAAGTGGCAATCAACTTAGAGAAACTTAAAATTCAATCTTACTCAGTAAATCCCAAAAACTTACATAGACTAGCAGTCAAATCAAAGCATTTAGCAAATATCAACCACATAAATGAAATTACTGAAAACACAAAAATGAAACCAAAGCACATGACAGATCTCAAAGAAATTTTAGAGATTTTCAGAACACACCATGGAAAAATAAATAGCACTAATATAAACCCTGATAACAATATACTTAAAAGCAATTTTCTGAATGAGAGCATTAATAAAAAAGTAACAAATGAACAAAATGCCAGTTTGCTTAAACCAATATCTTTAAAAGAAATCAAAGAAAGCATACAAAACCTTAAAAATAGCAAGGCCCCAGGACTAGATGGAATTATAGGAGAAATCTATAAATTACTGCCAGAAGACTCCTTAAAATTTCTAGTAGCCCCTTTTAAGGAATTCAGAGAAAATAAAAAAACTTCCCATCATGGAAATATGCCATTATCTCCCCCATTTTAAAGCAAGATAAAGATCCTAAATTAGTAACATCTTACTGTCCTATCTCACTACTAAATGTAGATTATAAAATTTTTACATCAATACTTGGAAAAAGACTAAACCAATTTATCCCAAAAAATAACAGAAGATGGCCAAACTGGTTTTATTTTGAACAGGAAAGTGCAGGATAATGTTATTAGACTTTTATCTCTAATAGATTTTGCAAACAAGAAAAAAAAAGAATTGTCAGTTATTAGTCTAGATGTAGAAAAGGCATTTGATTGTTTATCCTGGCCATATTTATTCAAAGTTTTAGAAGCATTTAATTTCTCCCCAGATTTCATAGAATTAATAAACAGTCTATATAAAAACTCTATATCATATGTTAAAATCGGAGCCTTTTTGTCAAAACATATTCAAATACTGAAAGGAACTAAACAGGGCTGTCCTTTGTCACCTCTGCTATTTGCCTTAGCAATGGAACCATTAGCAAACTGCATAAGAAATAATAATAATAATAATATAACTAGTTCCGTTGTTAATTCAAACTATACTTCCAAAATACAGTTGTTCACTGATAATATCATATTAACTATTGGAAATATAGATTACTCAATGAATTACACCATAAAATCATTAGGACAGTTTGAAAAAAATCTCAGGTTTAAAAATTAATAGTACTAAAACTGAAACATTATTACTGAATAAAAAAATGAATGCGGAATTGAGAAAACATAGTAACTTTAACTGGGAAAATAATACTCTTCAGTATCTAGGAATATATATAAAACCAAACTGGAAATAAACCACACAAATAAATTATAAAAACTTAATACATGCGGTTAAAGAGCACTTAATCAAATGGAATAAAATATTCTTTACTTTCGAAGAATAATTATCTTTAATAGAAATGTGTATTCTTCCAAGATTCCTGTTTCTTATTCAAGCCCTAATTATCAGCCCTGCTAAAAAACAATAAAACAACTTAACTCACTTTTAATCAAATTTCTATGGTTTCCACAAAAGCCAAGAATAAAATATGATTGGCATTACAGAGAAAGGTGGAATCTCGTTCCCAAACCTAGACCTTTATTACAATTCAGTTATATTCCACATTATGAGTCAATGGTTAAGTTACAAATACACATCAAACTGGAAAAATTTACATAAAACTATTTTATTGTCTGATACAGATGAGGCAATAAATTATGACATATTTACAGAAAATAACAACATTTTTAGTAGTAAAAGACTTAGTATATAAAGAAAATAAAAATGAGAAACTACCATATTGTATTAGTTATATATTAAACAATTTTAAAAGAATAATAAACAAAATCCATTTGGCTAGACACTTTCTAATCTTAATATTCCCCATAGCGCACACAAAGAATTGCCTAGACTCATTTAATATGAAGATAATAATGGAGATGAAGGGTAATGGTCTAAATTTTTGGCACCAATTCCTAGGCACAAATGATGTATACAAAGCAAACAGTCTTATTGCCAGATACAATATAAATCAAAATAATTGGTTAAACATTCAAACTTACAGAGAATACCTAATAAATGAATTTAAAAGTAATAAAGTGACCAATATTTCTTTACAACCTAAAATAAATTTTCTTTTATGTGAATTCAACTCAACAAATCATAACATGGGATTTTCATTATCTAAGTTATATAAAGTACTAAGAACTGATTTAAAATTACCTGAGGACTTTCTATGTAGCTATGTGGAAAAAAATAAATTTTACAGAAAATGATAAATCATTAATACTCAAATCAGTTAATCACGCATCACCCCCTTATTGGAAGATTTTTACATGGAAATATATTCATAGAAGCTATTTCACCCCACAAAAAATAGCTATAATGCCAAATAATACTAGTCATAATTGTTGGAGATGTGATGAAAATATATGTGCAGACTGGATGCATATGTTCCTCGAATGCAGAACTGTCACTCCTTTCTGGCAGGGATTTAGGGATTTTACAAAAAGGCATTGTGGTCGGATAAATGTATAATTTCAGACTCGCTGTTATTGTTTAATGCTCCGATACCAGAATATATCCCAAAAACCCAAGTGCATCTTCTTTGGTCCCTTTTAGCAATAGCAAGGAAAAGTATTACTATAAACTGGAAAAGCAAAAAAGTTCTTTCATTTTCTGAGTTTGTATTGTTGGCCAAACCTGTATGTAATAGAGAACTTCTAACTCTTGCTTCAAGAACATCAAGAATAACACAAAATAAATGATCTTGGATGAAGCTTAAAAAGTTACTGGATAAAATGTAAGAATTTTAATTGAAGTAGATTAATGTTATGGGCATTGTACATAGTTTTGTTATTTATAGTTATATTATCTATACTTGTATTAAGTTTTAATTGTATAAATGATGTAGAAAACTTTACGTTTTTTGTGAAAATCAAAAAAAAAAAGTTATAGAAAAAAGAAAATCATGAGATACACATCCATCATACCAATTATAAAGCTGGGAGAGAAAATCACCACTATCTTTGATATAGCTAGGAACAAATTTAAGATATTATTTTAACTTGGACTGGAGGTAGACTGATATTAGTTCAGTTATCCAGCCACTACTAGAGACAATAGGTCTCATTGGAGGGTGTTCAACTCACTTATGGATTTTCGGGAGTCCATATAAAACAGGAATAGTGGGACAGGGTACAGTGAAATAATGAAAGATTTCAAGACTAATATCATTCATCATCTGAAGATCATACAAAGACATATTAATTCTGCCAATTATACTATCTAACTCACTATTCCCAATAGTCTTAAAAGTACACTCATCATTTAAAAGATCCATCATCAAGCATATATACTGCTCTGTGAGCATAATGACAATTGCTCCCCCCTTGTCCGCTTAGTTTATAATAATTTGTGTATTATTCTGTAACGTTTTAAAAGCTTCATATTCTAAATGGGTTAGATTATGATACCTACGACTAAAAGTAGTATCATATAACTCCCGTATCTGTTCTTCACATAAAGCATTAAATACTGAGATAACAGGATCACTTACTTGGATAAAAGTACTAGTTCTCTGTAGTTGATTACCTATGTTATCAGTGCTATTACGATAAATATTTTTCAAATTCAGGTTCCTAGAAAATAAAGTCAGATCAGTGACAGTGTTGAAATCATCATCCGTAAAGGAAGAAATGAATGTAATACCATGTGATAACAATGATAGTTCGAATTCAATAAGCTGGTATGTAGAGGTTAACCACAGATGGTTGTATCTCCTTAGTACCTATATTGGTTGACTCATCAGTAAGAACCACACCTGAAGAATGGTTAGCCCCTTCTTCAATGTTAACATTCTACAAGGTAACATGGGTCTGTAAACCAGGTACATACATATCAGTTGCCCCACCATTATCATTAATTAATACATGGTCAACAATATTATTCATAGAGGGAGCCCTATCACTAAAAGCATCATCAGAAATGCAATCATAATTCAACATTTAAAGAGGAGTAAACGCTTCCATAGCATTGGAATCATTTCGCATATGACCATAATTATTTAGTATAGAAACAGTAGGCATACCCAAAAGTTCAACAGTCGAAGTAGGACACAAAGTACTCTCTGCATGTAATGCAATAGTGTTAGTAGTAGCTGAGGTTTCACAGCAATTTATCGCTTGCGTGCTCTTATCCTTGTTGTTGGACCCTTGGATCTTCCCCTTCATCTGGAATGCTGCTGCAACCTATTGTATTCCTGAGGTATTCATTTCTCCGGTAGCTGGATAATGAGCCCCTGTGCAGCCTCCAAAAACGTTTCTTTGGTTGGTTTTCACCTCGTTTAACTGGCGAACGCTGTTCCATAGCTGCTGATGAAACGTTAGTCACTTTAAGAGCACTGACATAACAGGAGCATGCATAGAAGAAGAATCAGGCCGATTGCTGGATGCAGTACAGTCATTGCCAATGGGAATCAAACTGGTCTCAGACAACTATCACCAGGAGTGGCATTATGATCATGTGGATCATTCCCATTGTTAGTGAAGATTATACCTCCATTATTACAAAATGCTTTTGGCCATTTGAAAATAAGTCAGTTATTAAAGTAATTTATATCACGCTGTAACTTTCTTTTCTTAGTTGCTTCCAATTGTTTGTCAAGTACATCAAGTCTCGTCAGCATTGCATCATACAAGGAGATGTTGTTATTAAAAGTAGACATCCCAGTTAGTTGTTTTTCTAACTCATTAATCTCAGTACATAACTCAGTCTCTTGAGGTATAAAAAAATCATTCATTAAATGCATGTAATCTAATCCAAGCTTGATATTACGTTCTTGCCATTTTTTCAACAACTCATGGTAGGTATTACCAAAAGTGGGCATGTTAAGAACACGTAGCCGTCTCTGTACAATACCTAACTCCAAATAAGCATTAAAACTAAGTCATTGCCACTGTAATTTTTTAAAACTTTTAGCCTTAGTCTCCAAAGACGTAGCAACAAAAAATCATTTGTCTCACCTCCCATAACAGGTGCATTAACCATTTCTCTGCCCATAGAAGCAGTATGTCCAAGTAAAGGATTCTCTCTCTGTAAAAGTTCATGCAATTTACGAACAACAAGAGAGTTCTCCACAGGCTGCATCATATTAAAATCAATGGAGGATGGAAATACGATGTCCACAAGTTCTCACCAAGAAAGAATAAACTCAATCACAAAAATGGTAGAATGAGCAATAAAGTGGAGAGTAAATTACAAAAGCAACAGCAACAAAAAATATTCTCTCCACAATGTCAAGCCAAATGCAGCTTATTAAAAATGACAAAGCTTTCAGATATACAAACAATCCTTCCTCAGTGTCTTACAAAAATTAAAAACTTAAACTAGTATTTATAATAAAAACATGTGACACAGCCATTAGATAGAATGAACACCCAATTCTTAAAGAAACAGAGATAACAAAAATAAAAACAGATATATACATATACTTCATTTCTTCTTAATTTTCCTTTGTTTATTTTTCAAGACAGGTTTCAAAGTAACCTGCTTGTTTAATCCTGGACTTTTATCGGCTTGAAGCCTAACTATCCATTCATATTCCTTGGTGTCCACAGTATTATTATGGTCACAACACCTAATATCAGAGTCAACTATAGACATAACTCTGAAATCAAATTCATGTTCAGCACCCATCTGGGAAATATGGCAAGGAAGTGAATTACTACAAACATTCCTATGGATCTCCTATGTTCAATAATTCTGTCCTTTAATCACCTAGTTGATTTACCCACATAAAAACCTAGGCACTTTTTACATGTCACAAGATATATAATGCTAGAAGTGTTACATGTTGCTGTACAGTACAATATAAACTTTCCACCACTATTAGGATGTATAAATTCAGGACATGAATTAATACTATTACAGCAAGAACAATTGTAGCATGAAAATGTACCTATTTTGTTAAATTCACTGCCTTGTACATTATTCAAAGCAAAATCCTTATAACATAACAAGCGTTTTAAATTATTGCAATTCCTATAACTAAACAGAGGTTGTTGAGGAAGCCAATTTTCATGGCCAGGTATAGATTTTAAAATAAACCAATTCTTTCTAATAACATTCTCAACAGTTTTAATAATTCTACTATATGTCATCAGGTATCTAAGGGGTTGAGCCTTACTACGATTATTAACATCAACATCTTCTTGAACAGAGAAATAAGGTTTAGCCAGAAAATCCTTGTTCTCCAATGCTTCCCTCTTAGCTGTCTCAATTTCTGTTGCACTATAGTCCCTCTCCAAAAAGCTTTCAAACAATTCCTGCATCTGAGTATTACATACATCCAATTCAGTATTGAGTCTACTGACTCTCAAATATTGACTCTTTAAAATACTTTTAAATGCTCTCCCTGCATATATACTTCTCTTATGAAGATATTTGTTAACCTGAACATCCTTCCTATATACGCTAGTTTGTATTCCATGTTCAGTATTCAACAGTTGTATGTCCAAAAATCTCAAAGATTGTGCAGAAAATTGCATCTTAAATTTAAGGAAATCAACAGTATTATTCAAATACGTAAAAAAATTTTGTAAATCTCATCTTGCACCCTCCCAAATCAGAAAAATGTCATCCACAAAACACTTAAAAAATGGGATCTTATCATCATATGGGTTACTCATCCTATACAGAAAGTTTTCTTCCCACTTACTTACGGTCATGTTAGCATATGTGTTTGCTAAAGCCAAACCCATACCAGTCCCTGATACCTGGTGGTATATTTGTTTGTTAAAAATAAATACATTATTCTTTAAAACCAAATCCAAAAGTTCACAAATGGTTTCAGAATTCCTACCATTATCAGGGCAATGTTCATTTAATATTTTTCTAATGTTGTCAATCCCATAAGCATTCAGGATGACAGTAAATAAGGATTGTATATCCAAAGTAACCCTCAGAAAATCATGAGATACACATCCATCGTACCAATTATAAAGCTGGGAGAGAAAATCACCACTATCTTTGATATAGCTAGGAACAAATTTAAGATATTCCTTTAACTTGGACTGGAGGTAGACTGTTATTAGTTCAGTTATTCAACCACTACTAGAGACAATAGGTCTCACTGGAGGTTGTTTAACTGACTTATGGATCTTTGGGAGTCCATATAAAACAGTAATAGAGGGACAGGGTACAGACAAATAATGAAAGATTTCAAGACTAAAATTATTCATCATCTGAAGGTCATACAAAGACATATTAATTCTGCCAATTATACTATCTAACTTCCTATTACCAATAGTCTTAAAAGTACACTCATCATTTAAAAAATCATTCATCAAGCATATATACTGCTCTGTGTCCATAATGAAAATTGCTCCCCCCTTGTCCGCTTCCTTTATAATAATTTGTGTATTATTCTGTAAAGTTTTAAAAGCTTCATATTCTAAATGGGTTAGATTATGATACCTATGACTAATAGTATCATATAGCTCCCGTATCTGTTCTTCACATATAGCATTAAATACTGAGATAACAGGATCACTTACTGGGATAAAAGTACTAGTTCTCCATAGTTGATTACTTATGTTATCAGCGCTATTACGATAAATATTTTTCAAATTCAGGTTCCAGGAAAATAAATTCAAATCAGGGACAGTGTTAACAACATCATCCATAAAGGAAGGAATGAACTTAATACCACGTGATAACAATGACCATTTGAATTCAGTAAGCTGGTATGTAGAGAGGTTAACCACAGATCGTCGTATCTCCTTATTACCTATATCGGTTGATTCATCAGTAAGAACCACACCTGAAGAATGGTTAGCCCCTTCTTCAATGTTAGCATTCTGCAAGGTTACATAAGTCTGTAAACCATTTGAATACATATCAGTTGCCCCACCATTATCATTAATTATCATTAATTAATACACAGTCAACAATATTATTCATGGAGAGAGCCCTATCACTAAAAGCATAATCAGAAATGCAATCATCATTCAACATTTCAAGAGGAGTAAACGTTTCCATAGCATTGGAATCATTCCTTATATGACCATAATTATTTAGTATAGAAACAGTAGGCATATGCAAAAGTTCAACAGTAGAAGTAGGACACAAAGTACTCTCTGCATGTAATGCAATAGTGTTAGTAGTAGCTGAGGTTTCACAGCAATTTACCGTTCTCATGCTCTGCTCCTTGTTGTTGGACCCTTGGATCTTCCCCTTGATCTGGCATGCTGCTGCAACCTTTTGTATTCCCGAGGTATCAGTTTCTCCGGTAGCTGGATAATGAGCCCCTGTGCAGCCCCGAAAAATTTTTCTTTGGTTGGTTTTCACCTTGTTTAAATGATGAATGCTGTTCCATAGCCACGGATGAAACATTAGTCACTTTAGGGAGCACTGACATAACAGGACCATGCATAAAAAAAGAATCAGGCCAATTGCTAGATGCAGTACAGTCATTGCCAATGGGAATTAAACTAATCTCAGACAAACGATCACTAGGAGTGGCATTATGATCATGTGGATCATTTCCATTGTTAGTGAAGATTATACCTCCATTATTCCGAGATGTTTTTGGCCATTTGAAAATATGACGGTCATTAAAGTCATTTATATCATGCTGTAACTTTCTTTCCTTAGTTGCTTCCAGTTGTTTGTCAAGTACATCAAGTCTCCTCAGCATTGCATCATACAAAGAGATGTTGTTGTTAAAAGTAGACATCCCAGTTAGTTGTTTTTCTAACTCATTAATCTCAGTACATAACTCAGTCTCTCAAGGTATAAAAAATTCATTCATTCAATATTTGTAATCTAATCCAAGCTTGATATTAAGTTCCTGCCATTTTTTCAACAACTCAGGGAAGGTATTACTAAAAGAGGGCATATTAAGAATATGTAGCCCTCTCGGTACAATACCAATCTTCATATATGCATTAAAACTAAATCATTGCCAATGTAATTTTTTAAAACTTTTAGCCTTAGTCTCCAAAGACTTAGCAATGAAAAATCATTTGTCTCAACTCACATAACAGGTTCATTATCCATTTCTCTGCCCATAGAAGCAGTATGTCCAAGTAACGGAGTCTCTCTCTGTAAAAGTCCATGCAATGTACTAACAACAAGAGAGTTCTCCACAGGCTGCGTAATATTAAAATCAATGGAGGATGGCAATATGACGTCCACAAGTTCTCTCCAACAAAGAATAAACTCAATCACAAAAATGGTAGAACAAGCAGTAAAGTGGAGAGTAAATTACAAAAGCAACAGCAACAAAAAAATATTCTCTCCACTACGTCAAGCCAAACACAGTTTATTAAAAATGACAAAGCTTTCGGATATACAAACAATCCTTCCTCAGTGTCTTACAAAGTTAAAAACTTAAACTAGTATTTATAATAAAAACATGTGACACAGCCATTAGATAGAATGAACACCCAATTCTTAAAGAAACAGAGATAACAAAAATAAAAACAGATATATACATATACTTCATTTCTTCTTAATTTTCCTTTGTTTATTTTTCAAGACAGGTTTCAAAGTAACCTGCTTGTTTAATCCTGGACTTTTATCAGCTTGAAGCCTAACAATTCATTCATATTCCTTGGTGTCCACAGTATTATTATGGTCACAACACCTAATATCAGAGTCAACTATAGACATAACTCTGAAATCAAATTCATGTTCAGCACCCATCTGGGAAATATGGCAAGGAAGTGAATTACTACAAACATTCCTATGGATCTCCTATGTTCAATAATTCTGTCCTTTAATCACCTAGTTGACTTACCCACATAAAAACCTAGGCACTTTTTACATGTCACAAGATATATAATGCTAGAAGTGTTACATGTTGCTGTACAGTACAAGATAAACTTTCCACCACTATTAGGATGTATAAATTCAGGACATGAATTAATACTATTACAGCAAGAACAACTGTAGCACATAAATGTACCTATTTTGTTAAATTCACTGCCTTGTACATAATTCAAAGCAAAATCCTTATAACATAACAAGCATTTTAAATTATTGCAATTTCTTTAACTAAGCAGAGGTTGTTCAGGAAGCCAATTTTCATGGCTTGTTAATGGCCACGACAACAGCTGTTGGCTACAGGGTGATTAATGCACTGTAGAAGAGTTGTAGGTGGGTATGCGCTTGTTTGCACCAAGCACAGCATTACTAACCTCTGGTTGTGGCATCTTGCACTCCGTTAGCCTCTACATTGCTTCACAAGTGTGGTACTCACATACCGGCGGCCAAACAGGGTTACACCTGCTTGCTCCCACATACACACATGCAACATCATGCATTTTGTTCACATCTGTCAACTGGAACAGTCAGACTGTTTGCTTGTTCATTGTCAGCAGTGGCCTGGGGTGTAGAGCTCTATATTGACCCCAGCTACATATCCCAATTAATACTGGGTTGTTCATATTCATAGAGGGTAACAGACATAAAATAGCTATGTCCCCCATTAATCATGCTTAGTTTACATTAAACTGTTGGTATTATCCATGCTTAGGTCAGGTTTACATGTCAGGCATGACTGTTGCAAAGGTCAGTTTATGGTGAGGTAGGATTCCTGTTTCACAGGTCTGGATAGGTTACATGCAGGTATTCGGGGTAGGTGTAGTTATTCCATACCTGTGTGGTACAGCAGAGGTGAATAGCTAAGGAGTAGGCAGGTAGGTAGTGAGGGTGACATTGTAACTGTATAATAGCTCGTAGGTATAATTGGCTGGGGAGCAATAGGGAAGGTATGTTGGATGTTGGAATTTGTATGCGAGGCAGGACAAAAGGTGTCGGTATCACTAGTTGATGTAGTGGTATAGAGTGTGAGGTGGGGGGGTTGCAAGGTGGTGATGAGCCTGTGCTGCTCCAGGTGTGCTTGTGGTGTTCCTTCATGTGTTAGTTACATGTGTCGTGTGGGACAGCTGTGATACTATATGTGGCCTGGGGTTCCAGATACTGGCAAAATAGTGGGGGAAGAGGGTGTCACCATAGACATTAATAGAAATGGAACAGGGGCTGATAGGTACATGGTGTGCATGGGGCACAAAGGGGGGTGTTAGTAGGGGGATTATCCAGGGATGAGCAGGATGGCTGGAGGGAAGGTCACAGCTGGCCATGTTGTCTATGACAAGAGCTGTGCATATGCGCTGCATTTGGTGTTTGCGGCAGACACTCTTACCACTGGGTGGGAGTGAGGACTACAATAATACCTTGTGATGCCTATTACATCAGCTTACATGCCTACAGTGTGGTGTTGCGGCCATGTGTTCGTAGGTGTTATGTAGTGGGTTATGCAACAACACATATGGTTATACCATACTTAGCCATGTAAACTGGACTGTGCTGTGGTGGGACCCATATTGGGAATGGCTGCCAGTTAGGCGTAAGCATGCCTGTTGACTGTACAGAATCCGCGCTCTGTCCAGAGTTTGCTTTATACTATTGGTGTGTTCCTCTTACAATCTGCACCTGTCTGGCAAATACCTGGGAACTGATGCCATTAAATACAGACAAGTAATTGGGTTTAGGACCACACATCCTTCAGCCAAGTCATGCTAAAGCATAACCTATTATTCTATCAGCTTTCTAAGGTTGTAAGTGGAATATGTGCTTTCTGTCCCTATTTGACCCCCAACAGTTTAGGTTCTGTCCAATGGTTTTGCTCTTAGAGGTTGAGAAGTATGGGTGTAAGCAGTGACAATTCGCAATATTACTTACATCCCTGGGGCGGTCCTACTACAACTGTGCCAGCCAAAACCTGTACGCCTAGGCCCATAATTACTTACCCATAGCTCCCCCACCTGCCCCTCCTCTACAGCACTCATCCTTACTGTGGGTGCAGTGGGGTCTAACCACACCACTACACACTGCCCACTCTCCACGTGTCAGGACCAATGTCGTACATTGTGTCGACCCATGGGTCATCAGGCTTGCACAACCTACTGATCCATGTATGTATACAGCCTGGTTGGATAAATCATTACAGGGACTGACTCCGATGATCATTAATTTTTGGGATGTCTCACAAGGGACATTGATGTCTTTGTTTCAAGATTAGACTTGGCAGGTCTGTCCCACTGGTAGTATCCCGCATGTGGTCTGGGAAGTAGTGGTGTGTTTACTTGTATTGTGTGTTTGCATGTTTTACTGGTCTAGCTGGGGGGGGAGGGTTGATGTTACGTGTTACACATTTGTTGATTAGACCCCTCACCCCCATTTGCATGGCCTGTGAACATATGTAATTCGTAACTGCTGAATCATAACCTAGCTATATACATGTGTATATTTACAGACACACACACACACACACACATATATATATATATATATATATATATATATATATATATATATATATATATATATATATATATATATATATATATATATATACATTACTATATACAGATATATCTGTATATGTATGCATACATGTATATATTTATATATTGTTGTCTATATATATCTAACGACATATGAGTGTATGGGTGTCTGCATATGTATATATCTGTATGTGGGTATGAATATGTATTCTGTCTCTGTATGTATACATTTGTACTACGGAGAGGGAGAGGTATATCTCCATGTAGCTATGGGTAGATATACATGCACATACCTCTACATATAGACATCTACATCTGGTTATTCCATTCTTTGCCATGTAGATTAGACTTTGCTGCAGTGGGACTTGTTGTGGGTGTGGCTGATCATTGGGTGATGCCTCTGCCCAATGAGCAATTTTGCTTACATCCCTGGTGCTGTCCGTATAGGTCCACATCAGCCAAAACCTGCACACCTAGACGCATAACTAGTTACCCATAGTTCCCCCACCCCGCACCTCCTCTACAGCACCCATCCTTACTCTGGGTGCAGGTTGGGTCTGAATATACCACTACATGCTGCCCGCTCTCCACTTCACGGGACCCATGTCGTACATTGTCTCGACCCATGAGTCATCAGGCTTTCCCACCCTTGTATTCTGGGTATGTACACACCCCGATGACAATGGTCATCGCATCGGCTTCCTTTGATAATATGTCATTTTTTGGGATGTCCCGCAAGGGACGCTCCTGTCTGTGTTTCAACATTTGATTTCACGTGTACACTGTGCAGCCCCCCCCCCCCAGTTGTATCCTGCCTGTGGTCTGGGGAGCACTGGACTATTTACATTGTTTGTGGGTTTGTGTGTATGTTTCCTCTATCCGACTGGGGGGGGGGGAGTTCATGCTACGTGTTACATGTTTCTTGCTTAGGCCCTTCACTTCCATTGGCATAGTCTGTGAACAAATGTCATTCTTGTGTACTGTTTCCTATCATAGCTGTATATCTGTGTATATCTACGCACACACACACACACACACACACACACACATATATATATATATATATATATATATATATATATATATATATATATATATATATATATATATATATATATATATATGTCTGCATACACACACATATATATATATATATATATATATATATATATATATATATATATATATATATATGCATACACACACATATATATATATATATATATATATATATATATATATATATATATATATATATATATATATATATATATGTATATGTATATATATATATATATATATATATATATATATGTATATATATATATATATATATATATATATATATATATATATATATATATATATATATATATATATATATACATATATATATATATATATATCCATGTGGGTGTATGGGATGTATGGCCTTAATCTCGCTTATCTATTGCTGTGATGGCTTAGTGGTTAACTACTGTGACTATAGGGTACTGGGTTTGAGCCTTGCTGAGGCAGTTTATTTTGTTGCTGGGCGGAACTTGGGCCATTGGATCCAGAGTGATTAAGGCACTTTTCAGTGGTTGTAAGTGGGTTTGCCGCTTCTGTGCAGGACTAGATTAGTCCTGCATGGAAGATTAGTAAATCCGGGGGATGCTATCAGCATTTAGACTAAGGCCCTGCCATTCATCTGATCAGTTGCTGCTAGGAGTCAATGCCAGTAGTACATTATATTTTGACAGCCTTTACCTACAGGATGCTATATCAGATGCATGTCTTTTGAAACCTATAGTACAGCTCTATTAGAACTTTTCAAAACATTTGCATGTATTATACATTAATCACTTGAATGATTTGTATTGTTTATTTGCTGTATATTCTTCAAGGAAAGTCATTGATGGTATAACGATGTAAAGGAGGAATTTATCTAACATCTGAAAGGAAAAAAGTTATGATATGGAGAAAGTTGTACTTTTAAGAACAGGAATTTGACAATGAGTTAATCATAATACAGCTACCAAAAGTCATATAAAACAATTGCTTAAACATATTTCCTCAGCAAAATACTAAAATTGCTTAGTTGTTTGATGAAGTTCATTTGTTGAATTTTGCCTGTAAGATTATAATCCAGGTCAAACATTAATTACTGTGTTATTTTTTTCCCTTTAAAGTGAAAAGGATGAGATAACTATTGAAATTGCAAAAAATAGAGTTGTATTTATAAAATAATATTATTAGATAGAAGTTCATCAGAGCTGTTTTGGTAATGTTAGGATCACCATCCCATCATTTATTTGCAGGTACTTCAAGATCTTTAGACATGGAGGAACACAGTGTAAGAAGATTTCAGTCTTTGGCCACTATGATGGAAAACTAATGATATTGAAAAGAATATCTCATTTTGGGAACTAATTCCAGTAGCATTTACTTTGGTCACATGAAGGTATGACTTAAAACAGACTTTTTGAATTCTTTCATATATGATAACAATGGTTGACATGTTGAACTGACAGGAACCGGTAACAAAAATTCACATGAGGCAGCATTGAGAAAATGTTGAATTTATTATCAGAAACTCAGCTCCAAATAGACCATGTTTGAATATAAACCCCCGAATTTACGAAGCCCGTTATAGCGTGCAGGAATAGTTTAAGAGCTATTTTCGGCAATATGGCTGACGTGCAATCCAGGAACGAGCTCCCGGGACGTGCACGCAAGCCCTTAGGCTAATCCTGCATGGACTGAAATCCTGTATGCAAATTACCCTCATTTGCAGTTGAAAACCATGCAAATGAGGGTAATTTGTGATCCAGGAAGGAGGCAGCAGTCAGTGCAGGATGAGTGCAGTCTGCAGAAATGTATTCGGTTAGTAACCAAGTACATTTCTGCAAACGACAAAACGGAGCTATGACAGCACCAAATAAAGGCTGCATATCAGTGATGAAGCATGCCAATGGTTAAGTAGAAGGCCATTGGCATTGCAAAATGTGTAAAGAATAAAAAAAACTACTTTTATTTTTTTTGTCGCCAATCTTGCCTGTTTAAGCATAGGGCAGTGGCACACAAACGGGATGGGGGAAAAAAAGAAAACAAGCCTAAAATAAGCATTCTAACTGAAAGCAGTATTCAGCCATGCAAGTCAATGGCAGGCATAAAACAACCTGGCCAGTGAGTAATGGTTGCTAAGGGGGGAGGCTCAGTGTGGGGCATGTAACTATGCATTAGCAGGCAATCCTATGCAAATGAGGGGAAGGATTGTGAATTGCAGATTTCCCCAGGGTGTGAGGCAGGTCCCAAGAGTGTAAAAGTAGAAATAGCTGGGTGCAAGACTAGGAGATAGGTGAAATCATGGGGTAGGGTGTGTCAGGAATACTGTAAGTGGATTAGAGCCCTGTGGATCGAGACTGCTCCTAGCTTAGCACAGCTAAGCTAGAGATGTGTCCAAGCTGCCTAGCACTCCTTACAAAGTGTAAGCAGGTGTGCATACTGCGCACCGGGTTTCACAGGAAGAAAAAGGAAGTTAAACCAGGAAATACCAGCTCTGTGCACATTTGAGCACTCTACGCAGTGCTCAGACAGGCTTAAACTGGGAGGCAATGGGAAGGGAAAACAGCAGTAGGAAGGTAATCAAGGAAAACTAGCTGAGCTGACAGGTGAAATGTATCAGACACAGCCAATCACACAGCTAGCAGCCCAGCCCAGCACACCACTATAAACTATGCAAACACCTTTCCCCCTGGTTATTCCCAATAACTCTGCACCACTGGTGTATACAAACAGGGAAATTTTAGAAAACAAAAGCAAGAGAAATAATGCTAGGGGCTGCTTTTGCTATCATAAACCAGTATGTGCAAGAGGATGAGGGTGGTGAGGATGTGAATGCTGCTGAGCAACCCACTGTGAGGAGATGGAGAAGAATGTGCAGACCTAGGGTAACCTACCAAGGGCTACATGAGCTGGAGATAGTGAAGCACTACAGGGTGGATAGGGACCTCCTACAGCAGATTGTTGAGCTGTGCTGGCTATGCCTCACACACTGAACTAACAGAGGGGAACCCATCCCAGTAGATACCAAGGTATGTGTAGGCCTACGAATACTAGCTACAGTTACCTTCCAAAGGCCAACTGGGGATATGATGGGGATATCACAGGCATCAGCATCCAGTGTACTCCACCAGTTCCTGGATGCCATGTCGGTGAGCACGTATACCTTCCCATCAGCTGTGAGGTGTTGGCCAGCAATATGTGTCTTTTCCATCAAATAGCAGAATACCCCGAGGTAGTGGGTACAATAGACTGCATGCACATATGCATCAAAGCACTACCCAGTGAGCGGGGTAGGGTCTACATCAACCGCAAGGGCTTCCCCTCCATCAACTGCCAGGTCATGAGTGATGCCCAAGGCATAATAATGAGTGTGTGTGCTGGCTGCCCTGGAAGCTACCACAATTCCCACATCTGGCATCTGACAAAGCTGTACCACATATTTGACAATCAGAACATCCCACACGGTCACCTAGTGGGGGATGGTGGATACACACTGGAGCCATGGCTGATGACACCCATCAGAAATGCACACACACCCGAATAAGAACTCCATAATGAGGCACACGCACAAACATGAATCATAATAGAGAGTGTGTTTGGGATACTCAAGTCATGGCTCCAGTGTCTGGACACATCTGGTGGAGCCTTGCAGTACTTACCAACTACATGTACCCAAATTGTCCTTGTATGTGCCATGCTACACAATATGATCCTGCGGAAACAGCTGCAGCAGGAACAGCATGGGGCAGGGCCACACAGCCCCCCACCATTGCCAAGGCCTGCACAGGCACAGAGTGACTCAGAGGAGGAACAATCTGAGCCTGCCCCAGTAGGCAGAAGGAGGTGTGCCCAGTATGCCCTGCCCCTGGCAAAGAGGCAATGCATAGCACATGCACTGACACAGTAGCGACCCAGGGAATGTCACCTCTCTATGACTCGCACATACAGTAAAAGGGATGTCAAACATGACACTACCTGTGCTCAACCATGTATAGGGAGTGTACTCTGTGCATCCGACATAGGCAGCCTCAATACTGGGACACCCACAAGGTAAGTAACTCACACATGCCAGTTGAGGGGGTCACATACATAACAACTGTTACAGTCAGCAGGATAGGTTTAGACAAACACAAACAAATGCACTATGGCCTCTGAATGAGCCCTATGTATAGCCCCCCCAGGCCTACACAGACAAAGTACAGCAGGCCAGGCAGTTGGATGGAAGATGTGAGGACTAGGAAGTCTGAAACTATATGTAGGCAGTGAAAGCTAGGATCTGTAGTACACTGGTATGCCTCTAGCCAGCACGATAGGCAGGACTACAGACTGAAATGGAGTACCCGACATACCTGTAGAGTCCTAGCAAATGTGAAGAAATGTCAGGTGTGCCCCCCATCTTACGTACACTAATAGTAAAAGTCAGGTGTGCTCCCCCCACTCCTGTGTAGAAATGTAGAAACAGTCAGGTGTCCCCCCACGCTATGCAGAAATGTAGCAACAATATATGCCAAATGATGGATGGATACCCTGCAGACACAGCATGCTACCTGTCGATTTACAACACAAAGGTTAGCACCACAATACAAACAAACTGGACATGCTCCACACATGCAATACAGATGGCCATACTGGGCATGCTCACACTTAGAGGAATGAAGGCAATGTCAGTCAACAACATACTGAAAGGTCATATTGGGCATGCCCACACACTTAAACACATGAAGGCCATGTCTGCAAACAGCAGTGGACCAGACATATCCAGCATTTGCAGTTCTTAGTGCAGACACATGTCAGTATGCACCACTCCTGCCTTGCACACACAGTGGATAGGAATACAGACATATATGTAAGGACACCACACTATAATAAGACAAAGGTAAACAGACATAGATGTGTGGAAGAGGGTCACCGTGACAAGGACCCATCCAGGGCTGTCCCACCCATCACACAGCCAAAGGCCCTCAACCACAAGAGGTGCAGATGCCCTCACTGCAGATATTAGTCATCAGCATCTGTCAGCATGACAGACTATGTGGTGCTCTTGCCAGCTGTGCAACATGACTGTACAAGGAAGTAGTCATCTAGTAGTTGTGTACATGTACCGGTGACATACGACCCCGTGTGTGCCCGCATGTGGCATGTCAACCCCCACATGAATGGGATATGGCCCATGCACACACCGTCCACCCCATAGTAGTAGTATGACAAGCCTGCTGAGATGACCTATGTGAAATACACCTTTGTGAGTGCTGTAGCTCAGGAATAACCATGACGCATCCCATAATTGCATACTGCTGTAGTGATAAACCAGTTATGTAGTAGTCCAAACCCCATACTTGGCAACTGTGTCAGTGTGTTTGTGTGTGTGCCTATCTGTCTCTGACTGTGTAGAGAGCAATGCTTTTTAGGATACTCAAGCTCCATACAATGCATATACTGAACTTTGGCAAGGCTGCTGATGTCACTCACCTAGGAATACACCTCTGGGAAAGACATAGCCTGGTAATCTCCATAGCGCATCCTGTGACTGTGTACTGTTGTAGTGTGGTTAAACAGGTGTTCTAACCCCAGATCTGGCAACTATGTGTGTGTGTTTGTATGTGGATCTGTGTATGTATGTGCATCTGACTGAGTAGAGAGCAATGCTTTTTAGGCTACTCACACTTCGTAAAGTTCATATACTCAACTTTGGCAGGGCTGCTGATGTGACTCACCTAGAAATACACCTCTGGGGAAAGTTATAACCCAGTAATCTCTGTGGCGCATCCTGTAACTGTATACCACTGTAGTGTGATAACATAGTTAGCTAGGTGTTCTAACCCCAGAACTAACAGCTGTGTGTGTATGAATCTGTGTGTGTGTGTCTGACTGTGTAGAGAACAATGTTTTTTAGGCTACTCACACTCCATACAATTCATATACCCAACCTTGGCAAGGCTGCTGATGTCACTCATCTAGACATACACCTCTGGGAAGAGTGTAGCCCATTAATCTCTGTAGCCCATCCTATAACCGTGTACTGCTGTAGTGTTATTTAGAACTGTGGTAGGGTTCCATCCCCACCCATGGCAGTTCTGGATGTTGTGGGTGTTTCAATGTGAGTGTATGGAGCAATGCATTATAAGCTACTCACTCACAGTATATTTCAAATGCCCTACTGTGGCACTCCTGCTGATGTCATCCATTGTGAAATACAACTTTAGGGAGACAGTTTGTCTGTAATCCCTGTGGTGCATCCTATAACAGACCCATCCTGTAGTGTGATATAAACCTCAGTCAGGGGTTCAATACCCATACGTGGCAGTTGTGGATGTTTTGTGTGTGTCTCACTGTCTGTGTAGGGAGCAATGTGTTTTAGGCTAGTCACTCACTGTACAGTCGAAATGCCCTTCTTTGGTAACCCTGCTCATGTCATACATTGTGAAATACACCTTTGGGTAAAAGGTACTCCAGTAATGTCCATGGCACGTACTATAACTGCGTAGTGCTATAGTGTGATAAACTAGTTAGGTAGGGATTCTACTCACAGATATGACAGATGTGCATGTGTGTGTAACATGTATCCTATGTAGAGGTGGCTGTGATTGTGTGGCCAATGTGGAGGGGTTTTGCTCAGTTCTTTTATGGTGGCCCTACTATATGTCACCATGTCAACCATGCATGGATACCAGATGTAAATTAGCTGAGAGGCTGGTGTGCAAAACCATACCCAGACATGTGACATCAAGGCCAGGCAATCACAGTTAGCAACCCCACTATTACCCAGAGCA
The DNA here is from genome assembly GCF_019279795.1 of Protopterus annectens. Classification (NCBI taxonomy): domain Eukaryota; kingdom Metazoa; phylum Chordata; order Ceratodontiformes; family Protopteridae; genus Protopterus; species Protopterus annectens. The sequence continues at coordinate 1,503,529,705 of NC_056728.1, forward strand.
CACACACACACACACACACGCCTAGGCAACAGCCAATATGTGGGTAGTATACTGTAAATTTGCTAATGATAGTAACTCTACAGTGATAGCAGTGGGCTACAGAGGGCATGTCACCTTGGCCATCTGTCCAATATGCACGTACATGCAGAAGGTGCACCTCCACCATGTTCCCAAATGGACAACTGCAACACCCGTGGTGCCTTCACATGTGACTCCCAATGGACATGCCATGCCTGATAACATGCCCTGTATGTACAGATGACACTGGCATCAGGGAATGTTGTTAGTATGCTAGCAATGTAGGTGCAGGGTAAACCGGCTGCTCATTACCAGTTCCTGCCACAGGTGGGCAAGACTAGCACATCCAATGATAATCTGTGTTCACAACATGGGCCAGACACCCCAGGTGCAGTGCCACATGTCACTGTATATCCATGTGGGAGGTGTGCACATCCCAGACACCATCCATGTCATGGAGTATGGAACATATACATGGCAAGTGATGCACAACATTGGCCCCACACGATAGTCACGCAGATGACTGGATGGGGGACGCAATACCCACCTGTGTGGGCAAATGCAGAAATCATAGGCCTGAGGTACAATGCAGACCATCGTCATGTTGCCTGATGTCAAGGTATACCCATCCCCTACCCTTGTACAGCCTGCTGGTACAGTTGACCACCACACACCCATGCATGTCAGGACTGGCATCCTGTGTGTCTGTGTGTGTGTTATATGGTGCATCTGACCACATCCACACTCACTGCAACCCCCCAGGGCATACTGAAGCATGCTGCTTAATGTCTGACACCTCATCATACCCTATGCCCATACGACCTCCGTATGACCCATGTGATACCTGCACATCAATGTGTTATGGCAATCACATTGGTGATGAGTTGCACTCCTGGCCCTGCCAAATGTGCCAATGTGTATGCGCCCCTGTGTGAGTGTGCCTGTGTTGACGCTGGCAGCTGTTTATGCAGACAGACATGTATATGTCACCTACCCTATATCTACCATATCCCTGTTGTAGATGTCACTTATCATCACAAATATGCTCCGAGTGCTCCACAGCAGGTAACCCATGTGGTGCAACCAAAAACAGCATCAAACTATGATAGCACTACATAGTTGCCGGGGGGTTGATACCCTGTGCTGGTAGGTGTGTGGCACAAACATGCTACTGTTTTACTCTACCACCCCTCCCTGACATGTATTTGCCTCTGTCTGCCTCCCCCACTCCCTCTCCAGTGGATTTGGAGACCCACACCTGCTATGCTTAGGCAGCAGCATGTGTAATGTAAGTGATGCTCATGATCAGCTGATGGCCTCTGCATGAATTGCAGCTCTCCCCTAGCTGATTGCATGTGGAACAGCTGTGGTAACAGGTCCATAGCCAATTGCATGGAAACATACTCCAATACCTAGCAACACCATGGTGGTGTTGGCCCTTTACAGTCACTGTGAGCAGGAACTCGATCTGTTGTTTGGCAAACAGCATCTCAGATGGATTGGGGATTTACATCTAACAACATATACTGTGGAAAGAGGGCAACAAACAGGAGGGGGATGTGCTTGACCTAACTAGAGACTGTAAGTGCTGCTATACTGCATGTGGAGTACTGTTAGTTTAACAGTGTTTGTCTGCATATGCCTGTCGTACATATCGCAATACCTGCCATGTTGGTCCCATATATATGAGAGGTCCCCATCTGTAGGGTCATCCGCATACCGGGAAGTGTTGTGCCTTTGGTTTCATGTGTCAGCTATGGTGCACATATCTGTTGAATGCAGTAGGTAGTGTGAGGATAGCAGGCAGTAGATGGTGACAGCCAGGAGAGTTACCGATGTCACATCCCTCGTAGAACATATGGTGCAATAAACCCTGTTACGACAGCATAGTATGAGGATATTACAGTGACATGTCAATATTGGCCCTGTGCTTGTGCCTCCAGCCACAACTCTGTCAACCTTTGTACATATATCATGCAGTAGGGGGTGCATATGTTCTGTACTCCATGATCATTGACAGCATATCTGATAACAAGCCAGTGAGATATCAGACTGCTACACATGTTATGTATAGTAGGGGTTATAACTGAGGACATAGCCCGGCCATTATGTGGTTGTGTGTACAGTACTGAGGTATGTGTAAGTCTGGTAACTGTCGACAGTGTATGTATAGTGAATATGTACCTTGGCCTGTGTAGAGACTGTTGTAGATGTCATTGTTCCAGGTCCTGTCCTATCTGATGTTACATGCTGCTCCACTGTATGTCACCCTAACAGCTTACATGTTTGCAGGGGCGAACACACTCATGTCCCATAACACAGACAGGCATCGGACCACACTGTGTAGCGGCCCAGTATATGTAGGGGTGTTGTGTGAGTGGCTCATATGAGGATGGTGTAGGTCAGATAGTCCATATACTGTAATAATACACTAGCTTACAATATGTGGCTGTGGCTGTGTTCACATTGGTTGTGGTTATGTACGTTCACACAGGTGTCTGTTACTCTGTGATGCAACATGCTTGTAGAGCCTGCTATCTATGCAGGTACATGTGTATCCCCACATGGGAGATGTAGCCCAGTGTTGAGTCAGTCTGCCTGTAGCTAGCACTGTGCTTTGTTACATGCCTAGCACATTACTGTACTTATCCAGTGAGATGACATACTTGCCAGATGTACTTCTGCCAGGCCACCATGACAGTCATGTATGTCAGACAAAGCAGTGGGATGCTGTTCAGATGTATGTCACTAACTAGTGGGTAGTATGTGTCCATGGCACCTCTGTACCAGCCGTTATTATGTGTCAGGATAGACAAGGGTGTATGACTGTATAACCTATGGGGGCAAATGTATAAGAGTATTTACGTGTGATACCCATCTACATGGCTGTTAACATCCACATTGACAGGCCTGGTCCACATGTCTTGCATGAAGGGGTTCTGTGTATACCCCTGGACTGACCAGTGTGTGTCACACTGTCCACATATATTGGGCATATTGCAGCTGTAGTCCACAGGGGCATTACTGTGCTAGCAGTGGTACTGTACTATGATGACTTTAGGATGTCTGTCAGTAGCCAATGGTGCACATGTCCACAGCAGATGTGGCCTCCCACACACAGCATGTCTGTGAAGACACTCCATATTACAATAGCAATAGTCTACAAATATACCTGCAATACATACATGGCATCCCCTTGCACGGAGAGGTTGGGACTATTGGGGCTGAGGTAGGGCTCCACCCCATGTGCAGGACATATGTCAAACATATACGTAGATGTCATTATACATATATCCGTATAGAGATGTACACATTTACATATCTTGCTTACTGTATGGCAATAGTTGTACACATATGTGCCTGTGTACCAGAATCTGTCCTCCACCTACATACCTGGCTTAGCACAAGTGACATGCTGTCAGGGTTTGTTATGTAGTGGGCTGTGTGTATGTCATGCTGTCATTCCTGTCATCCCTCCACTGCTGTCATGCCCCCCCTCATATACTGGGGCATTGAGGCCATATATGTGTGGGCTCCACCTACACAATACATGTGTGCCCTAATGCACTGCAGAGGGCAGTGTACGTAACCGTGGTATATGGCACAGTAGTAGTGAGTGTGGGGGGGTGCACCATGACTAACCTAGGCTGTAACAACATGTGTGGGTATCTGGGGTAAGCTGCCTTAAGGTATCTAGATGTACATTACCATACAGTCCACCGTGGGTAAATGCAGGCCTACTGCCTCCTGCCATTTTCTGGACTGTTCTGTTTGTCTGTGTGATTGTGATGGTGTCAGTTATGCCTTGTTATGTAACAGATACATCCCATTGTCTCAACTGGGGTCTGTACCCCCTAGGGATTGTGTACAGAGTGTAGATAGAGGCTGCTGACCTATACATCTGCATTACGTACTGTTGATTGTCTGGTATGCTGTTGGCCAGTCTGTCATTATTATTGTACTACTAGAAGGCCTCGGCCTGGACAACAAAATGTGCCAACCTTACCAGACACTGTCTCAGTATAACAGTTTCACAGTTGCATTACACTGTTCATATGGATTTAGGTATCTAAACAGATATATGACATGACATATACAACTGTCATAGTACACAAATATAGCTGTCATAATCATTTATGGGCACCTGTGTGTGGTGTTATACCCTTTGATATATCTGTGGGTATGTGTTGCAGGCTATGAATGTCATTCGTATGGGTGACTCATACAGTCTACAGTTGGTAAGGTGGTGACTGTAGGAATGCTGGCTGCTCAATTTGTGTACTACATATGTATTGTACTGTACATATCTCTGTGTGTGTATATGTGTACTTATATATATATATATATATATATATATATATATATATATATATATATATATATATATATATATATAAATATATATATGTATATAAATATATATATATATATATATATATATATATATATATATATATATGTGTGTGTGTGTATATATATGTATATATATATATATATATATATATATATATATATATATGTGATTGTGTGCCTGTACCTGCATATATATGTCTGTGTATATGTATCCTAGGGATGGCCATGTTGTTTGCAGTCCTAGTTATAGGATCTGCAACACTTGTTACTGTATTACAGCGGGGACATGCTTGGCTGGGGGGAAGTATACCTCTTTGTACCAGATGTATATTGTGTGAAGCCTCTCAATGTCATTAACTTTGCATGAGTACATTTATGCTTTTGTTATATCCCCATTGTTATCACCAGATTTCTGTCTGTATACACCTATATATGTACATGTATATATCTGCTGACATGTACATGACTTGCTGTATATATTTACACATGTAGATGTAGACATATATATATCCATAGATGTAGGCATTTGCATGTATATATCTTCATATATATTTATATATGCATATATCCCTATATATATATATATATATATATATATATCTATATATATATATATATATATATATATATATATATATATATATACACACACATACACATATATCTACATACATCAATATGTTGTACCATTTAGACATTAATATATTTACTTACACACATACATCTATATGTTGCAATACATTCCCTGTACTGTTGAATGACTGGGCTGGATGATATGTTTGTGGAAACATCAGGGTTATGTACATCTGCCATGGTTTAGTGGGAAATCACTTTATGTATGGTGTGGAAGGTCCTGGGTACCAGCCTTGCAGAGGTAGTTTATTTTGTTGTTGGCCAGAACACTCCCACTTACCCCCATGCTAACCTCTTTAAAAGGAATAGAAAAAAGGGTTGCTAGGAAAGTGATGAAAAAGGTGCACAAAGAGGGTAAGACAGTAGGGGAAATAGCTAGGCATGTGCAGGAAGGGTGTAGGAAAGGTCCATATCTGCCCATTTCTGCTACAGCAACAGCTTTGCATAAACACTGCAGTTGGAGGTAGATGTGGACCCTCAAATCCCTGGGTGAGGGGTGAGGACAACATAAATGCATTGTGATGCCAATTAGACCAGATTACATGTGTCCAGTGAACACGTGTGCAGAATGGACAGCCATGTATGGGGCGAGATTGTTTCGTGGGAACATATTGCCCTTCCATTATCTTTTCAGGTGGGAATGGGATGTTGGGGAGGGGCTGTAGGTATATTTGGGGAGGGAGGATGCAAAGGTTACCAGACATGACACACAAGACACATACAGGGGCAGTATATGACACATATGGGGGAGGAACACCTTGATGGGCAGGGGTGTTAGGATATCGGAAACCCAAAAGCCCCCTAGTGGTAACAGTGGGCCTGAGGTTACCACCCATGGGCGGTCACCATGGTGTCACCACAGTGCAATACTCTTGTGAAATATGACTGCAGACCATCCTCCTGCTGACATGTGTACATTTGCAGCACAAATGGATAACATTATGGAGATAACAATCACTGTTACTGACAGCTGAAATGCATCATAGCTGCATGGCTACACTACCTGACATGTATGCATTACACATTATCCCTGACAACATCTCACACTGCAGTACATTACAGCACTCTATAACAGTCACTGTGTGCATCAGAACCATATTAGCTTGTCCTGGCATTGATGTTATGAATGACAGGGAAGTGGCACAGGTATCATCATATGCACAGGGTGTGTTGCTGGTTTGCCAGAGGCTGAGGGTGGTCCATACATGTGTCACCATGAGTGTGGATGAGGGGTTTGGATCAATGATTGAGGCATGGTGATGTGGTGTGTGTCGGTATGGGGATACCCTAGGTGTGGTTGCATAGTGTGTGGGTATGCATGCACACAGTCCTGCCATGTGGCCTCCTTATACAGGTGTTGTTGGACAGCTGCAGACCATACCTGGCAGGGTGTGCAGTTCAGTGCCTCCGGCCATGGACATGCTGACTGTGCCTGCCAGGGGTTCCATGGGCACGTGCAGGTACAGACCTTGAGGTGCTACTCTCTCCTGATAATGACAGGTGTCCGCTGGAACCATGTCCCATCTGGGACTGGCCAGGGCCATATGCACAAGGCCTGCTGTGGTGTGGACAGCACCCCCAGTGGTGTGCTGGGGCTGGTACTGTCACTACGGAAGCAGATTGGTGTCGTGGCATGTCCACGTTGACTACCAGCTTCTGGTGTTTCTGGCCTACATCCACGGGGACATCACACCACTCCCACCCCACGTTCAAGCATGGACATTCCATGGTTGAGGAGGCCCAACATCTCACCCCACTGTCTATCCATGACATCGGTATGTTCACGGAGGGCAGCAGCAATGGCATGGAGGTTGCCACTTACAGATGAGAAAACAGCCCTCTGCAGCCTCCTTCCCTGTCTGGTGTGCATGTTCATATATGCCTGTGCCTCCATTACAGCCTGAAACATGCTCCTGGTGGTCCCAGTTGTGGTGCCTCTGCCAGGGGCATGATGACCAGTGGCCCTCCCACGAGCATGATGGTACATCTGCTGATGTGGTGGCCTTCCCGACATCTGGCTATGCCAACTGTTACCCGACACAGTTGGCATGGACACTACACCTTCCTGATCACTGGCACCAACCACCATCTGTCCCTCTGATATGGCCATGTGTGATGGGGTTTGTAGGGGCACTGTAACTGTGTGTGGGCTTGGGGTGGCTAGGAGGGTGATGACACATGTAGGTGCAGTGTCGGCCTCTGACAACCCCACCTGTGCCTCACCAGTACCATCATCATCATCGGTGTCTGTACGGACACCTACCTCAGTTTGCATGCAGGAGGGATCCTGACCCACCTTGCCAACTGTGGGGGAAACAAACACACACATTAAGACCTGTACAGTATTGCATAACAGTACGCGTGCACACACACACACTCACACACACACACACACACACACACACACACACACACACACAAACACATAGTCACACACACGCAGTCACAGGCACACACAGACACAGACACACAGGCACAGACACACACACACACACACACACACATGTACACCCACAAACACTGACAGCCCACCTTACTATCTCCCTGACCCTGGGTTTACAGACAGTCCCAATTTCAGTTATAGATGTTCCCCATCCTGCAAAGCACTTGCTAACATACACTCATTAACACTACCCATTAACATATCAGACCTCTGCATGCCTACACGTGTAATCACAACACATGATCTGTTACTCCATCACCTCCCTGACTTTGGTGGCATAGATAGTACATGGCCTCAATGCTGTCATCCAGTAATATAATCCCTTAATAGTTTGGGCTGCTAAATTCACTACATATGTCACACACTGGAGCCTCATACTACAGTCTTGATCAGTCCATGCCACAGCTGCTGCACAATCAACCCATCATGCAGACAACAGTAATACCTGGATACACTCATTAAAGTGGTCTGTAATTCCCCATTGCATTAGTAGTATTGCATACATGGGTAGCCAGTTATCCATCTGCTGCTGACATAATGATGTGTATACCTGGTATGTACTTTCCCTCCCAATACATGTTCTATGCTACAGACCTTGTTATGCTACCAGCTGTCCTGTGGTCACATATTGGACAGGCTGTCCTGCTGTCTCATGTGTCACTACATCTACAGCACAATCCCAAGGAGAAGTACTGCCATGTGATCAATCCCATTATCACTTGTGCATACATGGACACCCACACAGACAGACACACATGTACACACATCAGACATGCATCAACCACACTCCACCAGATTGCACTTACACACCCATTCAACACCCCCCCCCACATACACACACCTATGCGTGGGGTTGCACACCTTTTGTATGCACAGTCCTCCCATTAATCTTCTGTCAGCATGCATTACATCTGGTACTCAACAACATGCAGTGCAACCAAAGTGACCTCATCACAGCAGCAGTATACATGTGTGTGTGATGCATGGGCTGTGTTGGTAGGTGATGGCCCTTCCCCTTGTTAACACTGCACCCATGTACGAAGCATTACTGTCAACCTGTTTTGCACCCTGCCTTGTACTGTGCACCATACCACACAGGTGTAAAAACCATTGCTGCTTATGTAGTACTGTATCTGCTATGTCAGCTCCAATGCTCACAGCCCCTGTGTGTTACAGCACCTCATACCTGGGATGATATGTGAATGGATATATCTTGTGAATGCCTGGTGTCTGCTTTACAGATCACAACATCAGCACTGCATGTATGACCAGTACAGGACTATTATACTGACAACCACCAGACCTTAACATGGCTGTGGGGGTACCCTACACATGTCCCAGAATTCTGCATGGTTGCAAGGTCTACTCATGTGCACATCCCTTGGAGTGCACACACTGCTGTCACTATTGCTGTGTGGTCAGGGTTACATCTGCCATTGCTACATAACCTGATTGTGTGCAGTTACAGCCATGAGGGTGGTGTTTCACACATGTCCCTACTGTAGGCCAAGTGTCCTGTCATAATCCATATCCCTGTGGACACATTGCACAATGACAGGATGTTAGGTATCTTGCATGTGTCACTTGTACCCTTCCAATACCCCAGCATGGTCACTACTGTGTCGCAGTGCATTTCACAACAACAAAATGTGAACGTGTACAGCATGCAGTATGTGTAGATGTGTTAGATGTGTGCATGGAATATCCCATAGCCATTACATGCACGGTGTCTTGTCATGCATGAACATGAACCCTACTCACCGGCTACAGGCTGCTGTGGTAGTATCCTGGTGTGACCTACATAAGAGTGTGAGAATGTTGTTGTCAGTGGCCACAGCTCTGGCATTCATAAATGGTGAGTGCAGCATTATGTTACATCAACAGTAGGGCTCCACAATACTACAGCTTATGCACGTCTGTTTATTACTACTACACAGCAACAGACTATGTGTATGACATCTCAGATTTGCATGATGTACCTGTACAGATGCAGATGCATACACGAGTGGTGTACTGATGTGCCCTGGGGCCTTATCTGCACAATCCTCAGGCAGTGAGTCAGTGGCACCCACCTCCACAATGCGCCCTGTCAGTTGTTGGTGCTGCAGGTGGGCAGGTGCCACAAGGCTCCTGAGTAGCTCCTCCACATGGGTGAGGGGTGGATGGACGGCTCCCCCCTGTTGTGAGGTGGTCTACCCATACAGCAGCAGCACACTGACGTACATGGCAAAGCAGATAACTGCAATGATGCCAGACCTGCTCATAGCTGTGGTTATGCAGTCCGACATCACTGACCCTGTGGACTAGTTCATTCCACAGGGCAGTCCTCTCCTGCTGGTCTTGGGCTGTCCATCCAAACAGCTGTTCATAGTGCTGCACCGAATGTGATACTATGACCTCTGTTTCTGCAGCACTGTAGGCTAGAAGACAGATATGGGGCATCCTCCCTGGAAGACATAAAGATGGAAACAGGTTAGTGCAACCATACAGCAGGGTTACCATAGTTCTTAACACACATCTGTGCCCCCCCACCATATCAGCTACAACAAACCATTCATAGAATGGAATTGGTATATCAGCTGTTTACCTATCATTGGGACATATGCTGTATTGCACCAAGCTTTGTGCTATGCATTTGTAGCCATGCTCCCTGTGGGGACACTATCTCTGCTGGCCTGTTACAGACTATTTCACTTGCATGTCATTGTCAGTGTCACTATATATATATATATATATATATATATATATATATATATATATATATACATACACACACACGTATATGTGTAGATATACCTTGTGGGTGTTTATATACCTACATCTATATGACTGTCTGTATATTTGTAGACATACCTGTCTAATTATATATCACAGAAATAATCATCTCTATTTGGGGTGCATACAGACATCTGGTCCACATTCTGTAACTGTCTTTCATTCACAGCAGCAATGTTCTGCCTTACTGCAACACAGCCAGGTGTCACATATGAACACAGATTAACATTAGGGTGATATATATGGTGAGAGATTGCTGGTGAGCCTATTATACACCTATGGCATTTGTGCATGCTGCAATAGACATTAACATGACTATCCTGCGTGTGGTGTGCTCTGACACCCATGTGTCTATCATGATGGCAGTAATTCCACCACCAGCTATTGCCACACTAACATACCAAACACACATATTATGGTTTAATTCTTTCTCATTCCTTGCTGATCTGAAACAGTTGGCGGGTATGCCCCACTGCCTACAGGGACAGACAGTATTGTCCAGAGCAGTTTTTCAGCAGAGTGTCATTACAGGAACAACTACAGATGGCACATAGCAACATTCCACATCATATTTCCTATTATTCTATACCACATACCACTTTCAGTTACATACATATATGTTTTACATACCTGTCATTTTTTTCCTGCCAGCTGTGACTGCCTGTTTTTGTTTACAGTTTATGTTATTTACTCATATTTGCTGTGTGTGTGTCTCTGTCTCTGCCTCTGTCTCTGTCTCTCTCTAGAGTGATTGAGCTGGTTTGAATGGATGGCAGCATGTCTTTTGTAAGTGGTGCACATGATCAGGTGATGGGCTCTGCACCAATCAGTGTGCAACAGTTGCTAATTGCATGCAGCCTGTTATGTAGTACTTCAGATAACCGGTGTCATGGCAACCCAGTACTATAAAATACTGACTCATGTAGGCGTTGTCCCTTAACCTTTCCAGTATGGAGGACAACCTTCCTGTATGTGGGCAACAGTGTTGCAGACAGCAGTTTGCAATACCTCTTACAGCAGGGATTGCGGAGCCAAATTACACATTCGTATGGGGTTCCAGACCTACAGACAGAGGGAGTAGTGTTCATATGTGCATTGCATATTGCTGGTCTTGCAGTGTTTGTGTGTACATAGTTGTTTAGGATGGAATTCAGTCTGTCTGCATAGCTCTCAACTGTGGGCCTATCCACATGACGGCCAGTGGATTATGTGGTTGGTTTTGTCTGTGCACTACATAGGTCTTGCCCTACATATATCACTGGCAGTCTGTCTGTTGCTTGCTATCTGTACATAGCTACATCCGTTTGTGTTTCTGATGCAATTTTCCTGCATAAGGGTATGTTGCAACAAATCCTGTAACACCAGCAATATCCAGGATGTGTAACAGCAATATTGCAAGTATGGCCCTGTGTGTCTGCCTCTGGCCTCCACATATATGGCAGGCTTTGTCCTGCTGTGATATGGTTAGAGGTTGTTAGGTAATGGCTTATCATTATTTACTGCTAACATTCCTGCTACCATCCTAGTCATATCGTGGACTCCCACAAAATATGTTGGTCAGGGTCCATACGTGTGACCGATACATTGACATTTCCACAGCTATTACATTCCTCCCTAGGGCTTGAATACAGGGTGTAACTGGAGGCTGCTGAAATACATCAGTAATTGTTGATTGTTACCTATCTTGAAGACAAATCCTTTGTCTGCTGTTGTACTGATTGAAGGTCTTGGCCTGGACAGCATAATAATGTTATATATCCACATTGCTTGCATCTACTGTTTTGTGTGGGCCTTGCAGTCATCACTGATTACATATGTCAAACTTCATGTGCTCTAAATAATGGCATACTTTATTGTATAGTACACAAATAAAGGTTTTCTGTGTATGCAGACATATGTGTCATGTCATGTCCTTTGAACTTTGACTGGGTATATGTTTAAAGTAAGTATTCACTTTTGTGGGACTGGTTGCCACACTGCACATTTCACAGGTACCAGTTACAGGGCTTGTGGCTGAGGGATATACTTTGCACCCAGTACTTCCACACTACTGCTACATATGTATGACTACTAATACCTTTTATCTGTGTATATGTGTATGTACCTATACACACACACACACACACACACACACACACACATATATATATATATATATATATATATATATATATATATATATATATATATATATATATATATATATATATATATATATATATATATATATATATATATATATATATATATATATATATATATATATTTGTATATACCTGAACATATTTGTCAATGTAGAGATGTGTGTGCATATCTGAACCATTGTGATGTGTACCCCTTCCACACTGTACATTCCCTATGTTAGAATGACTTTTCTGCATGTTATTTTACAGATATCGCCCTGACATTTAAAGGTGAATTGGCTTACTGTGAAAGCATTGTGGCTGTGTTGTGGAGTGTCCTGTAGACAAAATATGCATGTGCTGGGTATTGGATTACACAACATATCCATTAGGGCTGTGGGGGGTAACATAGGACTAATTACCAGGTATCCCTCACTTGAGCCCCCACCCCCATTAACAGTGCATATGATCTGTTATGTTGTAATGAGTGGTTCAGGTGTTTGTTCCCATGTAGTAATGCTATACACAGTTCTATCCGTATCTATATATATATATATCTATATATCTATATATATATATATATATATATATATATATATATATATATATATATATATATATATATATATATATATATATATATATATATATATATATATATATATATACATATCACTGTCTAACTGTCTACATTTCCAGATATATATCTGTCCATATGTCCATGCATGTTCGGATCATATTTTTGGCCTGTACATCATTCTGTTGGCAATTGACATGGATGATCACAGGACTGTAGTCAGTAACTTGTGCCAACACTTTTGTGTTTCAGACGTTATCTACTTTAAGATATGTGTTCTAATATATATCACTATGTGACTAGCAACATTGTAGGTGTCTTAGAGCAGTATTTGACATATATCCCTACGTATACCCACATTTTGGCTCACTTTGTCCAGAATTCCTGCATTAAGTGGTTGTATGGTATGATATTACTACATTTCCTGTACTGTTGACTGCTTGTGCTGGATGATATGTTTGTGAAAACATCAGGTTATGTATATCTGCCATGGTTTAGTGGTAGATCACTTTGTGTATGGAGTGCAAGGTCCTGGGTTTGAGCTTTGGAGAAGCATTACAATTTGTTGCTGGGCAGAACTAGAGACATTGTCTACAGAGGGATTAAGGCATTTTTATGCAGTTGTCAGCGAGTTTGCATGGGTTTGTGAGAAGGTAAGCACTGCTAACCTATGCTTATGGTTTCGTACAGTCAGCTTCTGATTTCTTAACCTGTGTAGGCATAGCTTTCCCCCATGCAAACCCGCGCAAACACACTTACTGCTGTATACAAGTGCTGACTGATGCTTACCCCTGCTCTAATTTATTAGAAATAACAGTAAAAGGGGTTGATAGGAAAGTGGTGACAAACGGGGCACAAAGAGGGAAAGACATTAAGGAAAATAGCTAGGCATGTGCAGGAAGGGTATGGGAAAGGTCCATAGCTGCCCATTTCTTCTACAGTAACAGCTGTGCATGTACACTATATTTGCAGGTACATTTGGACCCTCAACCCTCTGTGGGAGGGGTGAGGACAGCAATATATTCATTGTGATGCCAAATAGATCAGATTACATGTGTCTATTGGACAAGTGTGCAAAACTGACAGCTATGTTTGGGCCATGATTTTGTTGTGGGAACAGATTACCCTTATTTTATTTTTCAGGTGAGAATGGGATGTTGGGGAGGGGTAGTAGGTATATTTGGAGAGGGAGGTTGGGTAGGTTAACAGACAAGACACACACGATACATACAGGGCCGGTATATGACATATGTGGGGAGTAAAAACCTTGTACGGGTGTACAGGGAGGGGTGTGTGGAAGTCGCAAGCCCATGAGCCCCCAACTGGAAACAGTGGGACTGAGGTTCCCACCCATGGCCAATCACCACTGCACCTTCACTGCCCTGAAGGTGGCTGTTCTGTGGGCTGTGTAGGAGGGGAAGGCTCACCCTCTAATAGCACCACTTGGCCCTCAAGCTGGCATAGCCCCTCTTGATACTCCAGATCGAGATCCCTATGCACCACGGCCCAGACCTGTTGATGGGTGACAGATTCCCCTTCATGCCCACTCTGAGGGGGGTGAGCCCCATTCCCTGCAGCGGTCCCTCCTGAAGGTGGCGCAATGCCCATGGAGGTAGAGGTCCCAGGCTGGGCCCCAGATGTGCTGGTGCCTGGTGCCATGGCCAGCTGGCGTGAGACAGGTGGGTCCGCTGGGACCGCCCTTCCCATACGAGCTGTGTTGTTGCCGGTTATGGCAGATATGGTTTAGTAACAGTCAACAGCATTCAGGATTAGTTATAACAGCATGCATAGGTATCCCCATTAACCCGACATGCCGGATTTAACACAGTAGCAGAGCAAGCAGAACACATGCATATATGGAACAACAGTGGCCATTACAAGACCATGTAGGTGTCATTGATGGCAACAGGCCACCAATATGAGTGTATTATAACATGGCACATGCATAGAAACAAATGTGAATATGTATGAACCATTAGAACATATGTCCCAACAAATGTTTGGAGTGTACACATACCAGATGAGGAGTGTCATTGGGCTATTTTGCACATATGGTAGGGGTGAGAGAGTGTTAAATTAACAACTGACATATCCTTGTAATTTTCACGACATTCCTAGTCACTGCAGTGATATTTCCCTCACAACTATTATTACACTACCCAATGGCCTTATATTTTGCACTGGTATGTTTATAGATTATTATATACTTGGCCTGTGTCTTACATACAGCTGTGACAAGATGCAGGTGTTAATGCAACATATGTTGTGTATTGCTGTTATACACTTTGGGTGAGGTGCTACAATGACAGGTTTGTTTTTCCTACACATTTTATGACTATATACATGTTTGAATTGCTGTTATATGTCATTAACAGCTGCCTACATTTCTGGGTTCCTCACACTGCTTTTTCAGGGGGACTAGGTACCAGGCTGGTGATATGGGCCATTCATCTGCACATGCTGGACAGACCGGAACAGTTGTGGGGTATGAATATGCATACAACTGTCTATCTGAACACTCTAGCCAATTCTGTACAGTTGTTTGGTGTAATTATACATACAGCTTTCTATTTGAACATTTTAACAAAATCCATACAGTTGTGGGATACAATTATGCATACAGGTTGCTAGCACTCCCGGGATTCAAACCCCTGCTGTGTGTGACAACAAAATTATAATTAACATCATAGTACACTGTGCCATCACGGCACTGATGTGAAGCTTTCTACTGTCCTCTATCTAAGTTTCCCTCACTCACTTGTACAATATGACTGACCTCTTGGCACTTCCAACATTGTTATACAGACCTTCATACACATTTTATCTGCATACCACAGCATGGGCAACACTGCTTAATACAGCAGTACTATTTATAGTATGCAACAGTTCAACTACATATGACAGAAGAGTACACAGAAGCACTCCAGGGGTTATACCATTATTCACAGAATATTACATATGTATTCCTACTGGTACAACACCTTCTAATGCTTTTATATATATTTGTTATGACAGTACATGCAGGGTATACTAACCTGCCTCGCAGTGCAGCCTTTACAACATAGTATCATGGGCTTGCTGTTTCACAGCCCACTCATCTGCAGATGTCGGAGGTATGCAGTGATATGTCGTCATACCTATCCTTAGTATATACAAGCTAGTCAATTCTTAACTACTTAAGCACTTAACTACTTAACTACTTACTGGAGCATTAGCCATCTACTGAGACTGCTGGATCCACTGTTCCAGAACATCCACCCTCTGCCGCTGCAGGTTGGCATGGTGATGCCTGACCTGCTCACCAGCCTGGGAGATACCTGTGGCACTGGCGAGGTCACGGGCGAGACTGTCCCAGGCCTCCGTTTTATACTGCGAGCCCTGGTACTAGCCCTGCAGTGGTCTCTCCTCATGGTGTTGTACCAGGAGCCATACCATGAGTTTTGAATCCTGGATGCAGCAGTGCTGCATGCCTTCACCCGCACCAGCCATTCTGCCTGCAGTAGGAAGCTACCACCACTTACGGAATGTATTCCCGCCTGTGTGGTTTATATACAGCCATTTACTCGCACTTTCCCATGATTGGCTGGGTTTGAAGAGGCTAAGCTAGGGACACACCTGCTTACCTAAGGCTGGCAGTGCTTATAGGGGTATACTAGTAGGCAGATTGGATTGGCTCACCTACACATTGCTTACTCTTACTAAGTTGAGCTGTGCTGCGGTTAGCATTGCTTAATAGTTAATTTGCACTATATTTGCCTTCTGGCAGTGATATATTCTTCATTACAGGTTTTATGTGTCTGGTATCCATGATTCATGTGTACATACACTGTATAGGAACCTGGGGACTTCTACACTTTATTACAATAACACCTCACATCCATGCTTACTGCAGTAGTCCAGTTCACATAATTATGTTATGTAGCATGGTAGACCACCTCACAGTGTACATAGATTCAGTTCACATCTTTGTTTTGATTTACCTGTGGTGAGGATTAGTTTGCGGATACCTCATTCATCTGTATTGCTATGATGGTTTAGTGGGTGACAACTGCGACTTTAGTGTACAGGGTCCTCGGTTTGAGCCTTACAGAGGCAGTTTATTTTGTTGCTGGGCAGGATACACGGGTTTGCGTGGGTTTGTGCAATGGTAAGCACTGCTAACCTCCAGTTATAGTTTATTGAACCTGTTTGCTTCTACTTTGCTTAATCTGAGTACCACACACACACACACAGGCATACTCCAGCTTGCTGCCACATACCCCCATGCTACTTCATGTACATGTAGGTTATATACATGCTTAAGTCAGGTGTACATGTCAGGTATGACTGTTCACAAAGGTCAGTGTAAGGTTAAGTGGAATTCCGGATTAGCATTTCTGGTTAGGCTACACTCTGGTATTCGGGTTAGCTTTACATATTCCATACTTGTGTTGTAGAGTAGATGTGAATAGTGTAGGTGTAGGTGGGTAGGTGGAGGGGGGGTCATTTTAACTGTATAGTAGGCCATTCGACTGATTGGTGAGGGTGCGGTAGTGCAGGTTTGCAGGGTGTTGGGATATGTATGCGAGGCAGGACAGGAGGTGTCAGTGTCAAGTAGTTGGTGTAGGGGTCTGGAGTGTTGGGTTGTGATGGACTTCGCCAGGTGGTGATCCAAGTGTGCTTGGGTTTTCCCTTCATGTGTTTTTACATGTGTAGTCTGGGACAGCTGCGGTAATATGGGTTGAGGGTTCCAGATTCTGCCAATATAGCTGTGTGGAGGGTGTCACCTACTTGTGACTGTGGATATTACTACGAATGCAACAGGGGTCGATAGGTATGTGGTGTTACTGGGCCACACAGAGGGGATGATAGTACGGGACATGTCCAGGGATGTGCAGGACGGCTGATGGAAAGGTCCACAGCTGGGCATTTCTTCTACAGCAACAGCTGTGTATATACCCTGCATTTGGGGGTAGGTCTGGACAATCACACCCCTGGGTGGGGGTGAGGACAGCAACATAGCTCTCAACCGATCGGAGGAAACCTCAAAAGAATCAGGGACAACTCCTCACATAATCAAGGGCAATCAGGGACATTTAAATATTTGTAGTATTAACCTGAAACATTTGCAGAATAAGGGAATGTGGATTTATATGGGATTTCTGACATGAAACTTCTATAACTCTGTATTACTATCATTATTTAAGGGCAATTCACCACCTTTTCTTCATCACTCACCAGTTTTGAGGAGGATTGAGAGGGACAGACCTAATATCGGAGTGTATAGCAGGGACAGTTGTGAGGTCTGGACAGCAATTCTGTCTTTTGATGCCAATTAGTCTGGCTTACATGCCTACAGTGGGGTGTTGCAACCAAGTGTTCTTTGGTGTAGTTTAGTGTTTTTGCAACAACCCATCTGGTTATACCATCCTTTGCCATGTAAACTTGACTTTGCTGCAGTGGGACTTGTACCAGGCATGGCTGCTCGTTGGGAGTCGGCTCTGCCCAATGCGCACTATTGGTTACAACCCTGGGGTGCTCCACATAGAATGATTCCAGCCAACACCTGCACAGCTAGGCCCATAATTACATACCCATAGTTCCCATACTCCACATCCTCTTCGGCACTCTTCCTTACTCCGGGTGCAGGTCGGGTCTGGCCACAACAGTACACACTGCCTACTCCCCACTTCTCGGGACCCATCACATATGTTGTCTCGCCCCATGGATCATCAGGCTTCTCCTACCTTGTAGACCGGGTACATGCATGGTCTGCTATTGGATATCAAAGTAATGGCTGGAAACCCAAATATCATTGAAATTTTGGGTGTCCAACAAGGGACATTCATGTCTTTGTTTCAAGATTAGACTTGGAGGGTCTCTACCGCTGGTAGTATCCTGCCTGTTGTCCGGGAAGCAGTGGTGTGTTTACTTTTATTGTGTGTTTCTATGTTTTACCAGTCCAGCTAGGGGGTGGTTGATGCTACATGTCAAACGTTTGTTGATTGGACCCCTAACCTCCATTTCCACGGCCTGTGAACATATGTAATTCTTATATGTGCATATTTATACACATATCTATCTATAGATATATATATATATATATATATATATATATATATATATATATATATATATATATATATATATATATATATACACACACACACACACACACACACACACACACACACACACACATATATATATATATATATATATATATATATATATATATATATATATATATGAATGCAGATGCTACCTGCATTCAATATGAGGATGACTCCACCTTGATTTGTTCTGACACCTCACCAGCTAGTTTATTCACATTAACCCAAATTACCTTCAATACAGTGGAAAAATGGCTCTCCAATCAACATCTAATCCTAAACCCCAACAAAACTAAGTTGCTCCTCTTCTCCCCCACATGCAGGATCCCCCTGCCAGCCTTCAACATAACTGCTAACAATGGCACTATCTTCTCCCCGGAAGCCCAAACTAAACTACTGGGTGTCATAGCTGATAACAACCTGAAGTTTGATGCGCATATCAATCAAACTATCCAAACCCTTCATAAAAAACTTAGCTCTCTTTATAGAATCAAACCTTTCCTTACCCCACTTGCTAGAACTGCAATTGCCCATTCCCATCTGCTATCAACTCTTCTCTATGCCTCACCTCTATTCTCCAACTTAAACAAAATAGGTCTTAATAAATTATCATCCTGCAGTAACCACATTGCCAGATTTGCTACTAGCACAGCCTACCGGACATACCACTGTCAAAACCTAAATTGCCTAGGATGGTTTGAACTGCCAAGCCTACTGCAGTTCAACCAGCTAATAGTGGCACATAAAGTCCTTTACCAACCAGAAAATACACCTGCACTAAAAAATATTATCAGCCCCTACACCCAGCACCCGGCCACTGGGATCGTCCACTAGACTGCTAGTTCAAACATACAAATCCAACTACTCAGCTGAGGACTCTCTGTTTGCCATCTCTGTTGGAAAAATATGAAACAGACTCCCAGCTGACTTGACCCTAGAACCCTCACTAACTCAATTCAAAAACAAACTCAAGAAATACTTCAAAACTCATTGGATATCTCTTGCACTAACCCCGACTAGTGACTTTTCTCTTTCTTAGGTGCCTTACCTTCAACTACTTCTAACTTTTTTCTAACACTCCATTTCAGGAAGGGTCAATTGTATAACTGCTGCTCAGTGTGTCTTAAACCTGAAAGTAATGTTATGAATGTTTAACTTTGAAAATAATGTTATGTTTTGTAAATTGTTTTATAATAAGTACTATATGCGCTAAATGTTGGTATTGCTTACAACTGTAATCTGCTTGAACCTAACATTTACTAAATGTTTGATGTGTATTATTATCTTGGAGCTTTTCTCCCAGGGCCTCCGCTGAAAATGGACATATATCCAGTGGGGCTATCCCGGCCAACAAATGTAATATAAATAAATAATTAAATATATCTACATAACTATATACATATATATCTGTATATGTATGCATACATTATATATATATATATATATATATATATATATATATATATATATATATATATATATATATATATATATATATATAACGACATATGGATGTATGGGTGTCTGCATATGTATATATTTATATGTGGGTATTTATATTTATTCTTTCTCTGTATGTATACATTTGTACTGCGGAGAGGGAGAGGTATATCTCCATGTAGCTATGGGTTGATATACACACACACATACCTCTACATATTTACAACTGCATCTGGTTATTCCATTCTTTGCCATGTAAAATAGACTTTGCTGCAATGGGACTCATAGTGGGTGTGGCTGCTAGTTGGGCAGTGCCTCTGCCCAATGAACACTATTACTTACATCCCTGGGGCTGTCCCGTATAGCCCCACTCCAGCAACCACCTGTACGCCTACACCCATAATTAGCTACCCATAGTTCCCCCACCTGCACCTCTTCTACAGCAGTCATCCTTACTCTGGGTGCAGGTCATGTCTAAACACACTACTACACACTGCCCACTCTCCACTTCACGGGACCCATCTTATATGTTGTCTCGACCCATGGGTCATCAGGCTTTCCCACCCTTGTATTCTGGGTATGTACACACCCCACCTTGATAGGTCATCACACGGGCTTCCTCCTATAACATGTGAATTTTTGGGGTGTCCCACAAGGGGCACTCCTGTCTCTGTTCCAAGATTAGCCTTCACGGGTCCACTGTGCCCCCCCCCCCATTTGTATCCTGACTGTGGTCTGGAGAACAGTGGATTGTTTACATTGTTTGTGGGTTTGTTTGTATGTTTTCTCTGTCCGGCTGGGGGGTGTTCATGCTGCATGTTACACATTTCTTGCTTGGGCCCCTCACCTCCATTGGCATGGCCTGTGAACATATGTCATCCTTGGGTGCTGTATCTTATCATAGGTATATGTCTGTGTATATCTACGCACATGCACACATATATATATATATATATATATATATATATATATATATATATATATATATATATATATATAGATAGATAGATAGATATATATGTAGGTCTACCTGAAAACGCCGAAATTGCAGAACGCCGACAATGACAACACCGACACCGGAAGATCAACAACACAGAAGACCGACAGTTGAGAATACTGACGCTGAGAACACCGACATGTTAAGGTAAGTGTGCGATAGGGATGGCCGTTAGGGTCAGGGTGTGTGTAAGGTAAGTGTGTGATAGTGACAGATGTTAGGGTAGGGTGCGGGTCAGGTAAGTGTGCGATAATGACGGACTTTAGAGTTAGGGTCTGGGTTAAGGTTAGTGCATAGATAGTTGTGTATGTAAGGTTTAGTGTAGGTTTATAAGGATTTTGATGTGCTTGTGTTGTGTGCGTTTTGTGGGAAAGGTATTTGTTTTGTTGATTGTCGGGATTTTGGTTTGTCGAGCATGTGAAGTTTCGTGTTTTTGAACTTTTTTTTTTTCGTTTTTTTTTGTGTTGGTTATTTCGTTGTCTGTGTTATCAGGTAGACCCATATATATATATATATATATATATATATATATATATATATATATATATACACATTGCTGTATATATATCTAATGACATGTGGATGTATGGGTGTCTGCATATGTATATCTGTGTTTGTGGGTATTTATTTATATGTCTATCTGTGTATGTATACATTTGTACTACAGAGAGGGGTGGTGCATATCTATATAGTTATGGGTATTCATACGAACACATATACCTCTAATTCTTTAGCTACATATCTGGTAATGTTGACTGGTATTGCTGTGTACTGTGTTTCATGTGCATACCGGCCAACCTTGTGTGCCACGTATGCTTTGCAATACCTACGACTGGCTCCATTAATGTATACAGACCCACGCATGACACAGGACATTTTTTTATGGTGTGCTTGAGGCACGTTCAAGTGGTTAGGAGCGGGTTTATGCAGAGGTTAGCACTGCTGACTTCTGGTCACAGTGTGTTACATGCAGTTAGTGTCTCCTTTGCTTGATCTGTGTCACCGGTGCTTCACCCCACCCATATACACTTGCACACACTTACTATTGCTTACATTTGCTTACTTCTACTTATCTGTGCTTATGCCTGCTTATTGCTGACATATTCATTCTGGTACTGACTGTTCACATGTGCATTTCATGCAGTACTCCAGTTCACATTTAATTGTTATTTGGTAGGTTCTACAGCAATATATTGTACATAATTGTTCGTATACAGATCACACTTGGAAAATGGTATGTGTTGCAGTGGGACTCGAGCCAGGAATGCCTCCTCCTTAGGCGGATGCTCTGACCACTACGCTATTGCTGTGCTGCTTCATTTGCTATAACTACCTTGTTATCCTCGGCAGCCTTTCATGCTGCTTTACCCATAACTACTCTGTGGACAGATCCGCACACCTATGGTTAGCTGTACTTGGAGTTTTAAAAACATTACTACAAGGGTTTGTTTGTATTTTTTTTTCAGTGTACTGTTGCTGTTGAACACATGGGGACTGTTGGTGGGGATTTGCAGACACTTATGGGTGGTCTCGCTCTTTTATGTACACATTCTTCTGTTCTACTTTGTAGGGGCATGTTTTTTCTGAGACCTCTGATCTCAGCCACACCCCCTGAACTCATCCACACTCCATGTACCATTAGGTGTTCAGGCAGTGTGTCTTCCATAATATGCATGGTGCACTGCCATCCTCCTCTTAAACTGGTGCTTCCGTGCAGGAATAGAGTAGTCCTGCATGGAGGATTAGTGAATCCGGGGGAAATGTCTATCAGAATAAAGAATTAAATATATTTTGAACAAACCCCACACACACACACACACACACACACACACACACACACACACACACACACACACACACACACGCACGCACATGCACACACACACACACACACACACACACACACACACACTAGCAGAAAGAGCAAGAGAAGATGTTAGGAGCTATAGTCATTAAAACTTTAGATGTTTAACTGCATCTTTACATGTAAAGAGTTAAGGTTGCTAATGCTGCAGGGCCTGTACTAGCAGAGAGGATATGTCCTGTTGTATCTATTGATATGGTGCCCCCCCCCCCACACACACACACACATACACTCCTTTTCTAAATATATTTCCACTAACTTGCACCAGCTAAGAGAAAAGGGAAAAATGTGTTCCCTTCTCCAAGGTTATTTAACTTAAGATATTGCATACACATTAATATCTTCTCCTGTATATTTTTGTCCATACCTGTTTTGTGCAGTTAACACAAGGGGCCAGATTCATGAAGGCTTGCATGGAGTCTAAGAGTAAAGTAAGACTCCAGCAAGCCAACATGCCTGCCGAGCAATCCAGGAACAGCCGGCAGGGGCGTGCAAGAGAGTTCCTAAAATGACTCTTGCACAGACAGGGTTAGTTTATGCAAATTACCTCATTTGCTGCTGAAAGCTATGCAAATGAGGTAAATTTGCGATCCAGGAAACACTAATCTGTCCGAGTAAGAGTAGTGTTATTTGCAGAAATGTACTCGTTTGGCAACTGAGTACCGTTCTGCAAATAGCAAAACAGAGCCATGACAGCTCCAAATAAAGGATGTATCCAGTTGATGAAGCATGCCAGTGTCCAAATATATGGCCATTGGCATTTTTATGTGTTGCAAAATAATAAAAAATATTTTTTTTCCTCGATCTCTGATGTTTAAGCGTAGCGCAGCGCCACGCAAATGTGCGGCGCACTAAAAATTCAGAAAATCAAAATTTAAAAGCCACAAATATGGATATAATTCAAAATATTCATCTGCCATTCATGTGAATGACAGGTTGAAGACAACATGGCTACTGAGTAGTGGTTGCTAAGGGGGGAAGCTCAGTCTGAGAGATGTAACCAAGCATTAGTAGGCAATCCTATGCAAATGAGGATAAGGATAGCGAATCCCAATTTTTCCTGCTATGTGAACCATGTCCCTAGAGTGTAAGAGTAGGATAAGGGGAGTAACAGAGTAGAAGATGGGTGACATCATGAGGGGTATGTATCAAAAAGACTGTAAGCTCATTGGAACAGAGTGGTATGTGTTTGCTGTGAGTTATTCAGGACTAAAAGAGGTGTGTCTACAACTGTCTAAACTGAAACCCAGAAACCGAAGGTGTATGCTGTGGCTATCACTAAAGTTTCTTGCAAAGTTGCTTACACTGTGTGCGCGCGTGTGTGCACGTGTGAACCCGTCTAAGCCTGTGTGCACATGTGTGCGCCTGTGTAAGCAGTCTAAGCTTGTATACACAAATGTGCACCCGCCTAGGCCTGTGTAAGCCTGTGTGCGCACGTGTGCGCTCGTGTGCACATGTTTGCGCTTGTTTGCATGGTGCTGCCCCCTGTGGAAACAGAAAGGGAAAAGGAAGGAAAAGAAGTAGTAGGAAGTTAACCAAGGAGAACTAGCAGAGCTGCCAGGTGAAATCAATCAGAATCAGCCAATTACACAGGCAGTACACTAGTCCAGCCCAGCCCAGCACTTAAAACACTGCAAACAACATTCCCCCATGTTTTTCTCAGAAACACTGCAACACTGCAGTCAACAAAGAAAAGTGAAAACTTAAAAAGCTTAAACTGAGACATAAAAATGTTAGGGGCTGCCATTGATGTTATAAGGCAACATGTGCAAGATGCTGAGGGTGGTACCATTGCGAATGCTGCTGTTCAACCCACAGTAAGAAGATGGAGAAGAGTGTACAGACCCAGGGTAACCTACCAGGGGCTACATAAGCTGGAGATAGTGGAGCGCTATAGAGTGGACAGAGAGCTCCTGCAGCAAATTGTTGAGCTGTGCAGGCCACACCTCACACACAGAACCAACAGAGGGGAACCCATCCCAGTGGAAATCAAGATATGTGTTGGCCTAAGAATACTAGCAACAGGTACCTTCCAGAGACCAACTGGTGATATGATGGGGATTTCACAGGCATCAGCATCAAGGATGCTGCACCAGTTCCTGAATGCTATGTCAGCACATGTTGGTGATCATGTATATTTCCCAAATTCCCATGAGGTATTGGCCAGCAATATGCATCTCTTCCAGCAAATAGCAGAATACCCTGAGGTAGTGGGTGCAATCGACTGCACGCACATACACATCAAAGCACCAGCTGGGAGCAGGGTAGGGCCTACATTGACCGCAAGGGCTTCCACTCCATCAACTTCCAGGTCGTGTGTGATGCCCAGGGTATAATACTGAATGTGTGTGCTGGCTGCCCTGGAAGCTACCACGATTCCCATATATGGCATTTGTCGCTGCTGTACCAGACATTTGCCAATGGGAACATCTCTGATGGTCACCTAGTGGGGGATGCTGGATACTCACTGGAGCCGTGGCTGATGACACCCATCTGAAATGCACACACACCTGAACAAGAACTCCATAATGAGGCACACGCACAAACACGAAATGTAATTGAGCGTGTGTTTGGGATGCTCAAGTCATGGTTTCGGTGCCTGGACACATCTGGTGGAGCCTTGCAGTACTCACCAACTACATGTACCCAAATTGTCATGGTATGTGCTATGCTACACAATATGATCCTGCGAAAACAGCTGCAGCAGGAGCAGCATGGGGCAGGGACAAACAGCCCCCCACCATTGCCAAGGCCTGCACAGGCACAGCATGACTCAGAGGAGGAACAACCTGAGCCTGCCCCAGTAGGTAGAAGGAGGCATGCCCAGTATGCCTTGTCCTTGGCAAAGAGGCAACGCATAGCACATACACTGGTTCAGTAGGAACCCTGGAAATGATACCTCTCTCTGACTCGCACATAAAATAAAAGGGATGCCTGACTTGACACTACCTGTTTCCAAACATGTACAGGCAGTGTAGTATGTGCATCCAACATAGGCAGCCCTGCAGCACCACCTGAGGCATGATTGCCATGTTTTAAGCAATATAAAGCAGTGCTAAGCAGCTTTCACCAATATCTAGTATATGTAAACAAAATTGCTTGTGCAATGTTGGGCAAGGTCAGGGCAAGTTGAACAAAGTCAGTTAAACATGCTCATATCTGCTTTACTGTTCCATAAGCAGTCTGGTCTGGCCAGCATGAAAATAAAAAGCAGTGACAGGCCTTGAACCCAGGATTCTGTACACTATAGTCACAGTACTGAACCACTAAGCCATGATAGCATTTCACTGGCACAGACACAGCAGGACAATTGTACACTAATGCAAACACAAAGCATTGCTGTATCATGCCCCTAAAGAGGCAAATCGGTAACCTTCCCCACACACCTATGCAGACAGAGAACATCAGGCCAGGCATTGTGATGTGGGTTGTGTAGGCTATGAAGTTGCAAGCTAATATACGTGACATTGGACGCTAAGATCTGTAGTACACTAGTATTCTTCAAGCCAGTATGATAGGCAACAGTACAGACTGTAATGGTGTCCTGTACATAGCAGTGCAAGCACAGCAAATGTGTATAAGTGTCAGGTGAAACCCACATCCTATGTACACCCACAGTAACAATCCAGTGTGCCAACGGTAGAAATTTACAAAGAATAGCTGTCCCCCTGTATGTAGAAATGTTGATAAGTCTATGCAAAGTGTCTCATGGAAGCCCTGCAGGCACAGCATGCCCCATGTTGACCTATGGCACAAAGGTGAGCCCTGCTGTAAAAATACAACTTGATTTACCATACACATATAGCATAAATGTATATACTGTGCGTGCTCACACACTCCAACAAATGTAGTGGATTTCATTCAGCATCACACTGAAAGGTCATACTGGGCATGCTCACACACTTAGGCTAAATACGGATGTGATAATAAGAGATCTATGGATAAATGTGTATAGTCATCTCTACTTCCAGAAACACATTCACAAAGTGGTCTGAAAATCCTGCTATGTGTTCACACAGACTGCCAAGGTTTGTGCATGTAGGTCAAAGGAGGTTGCCACTACTCAGCAGTCATCAGACCTGTCAGAGAGTACCACAACACACTTGCGATGAATCCGACTAGGCATGTTCAGCAGCTAGAAAGACCAATGAAGTACCTTAACAAGAGGATTACTGGCCTCAAATAGTTGCCGCATGTAACAAGACTGAATGTAACCCAATCTGTACTCTGTTGCATACTGTCTACTCAGGACATCTCTGCCCAACAGACAGGTCCATGTCATGGTTACACTCAGATCTGGTCTGAGTTACAGCTCAATGGCACTAAATGTACAGAGCCAACTGATATTGCCAACATCCCGGCAGATAGGATCAGTGTTAACTTCACCCCCTCTCACCCATGAAAGAGTACATGTCTATAATGGAAGACTGCAAAATTGCTGTCATAATGGCTGCACAGGTAAAAAACACTCTCCAAAGCCAGTATCACAGCAGCCATGGGACTAGACAACTTCCCAGGCTGTGTAGTATCTACTTCCCTGAAGTAAACATTAACATGGAAGGCTTGTGGCTACTGAAGTTTCCAGAGGACTGCAAACTAGGAGCCATCATTGTAAACACTAAAGATGTGGATTTCCTACAAAAGGGCCTCACTGAGACAGATGGCTGTTGTCCAAGCCATGGGCTGTAGCTCAATGCCAAAAGGTGCATTATCATCACCTTTATTAAAAACACTGTAGCCAAGAACTACAACATAGGT
This sequence comes from Protopterus annectens, assembly GCF_019279795.1. Taxonomy (NCBI): domain Eukaryota; kingdom Metazoa; phylum Chordata; order Ceratodontiformes; family Protopteridae; genus Protopterus; species Protopterus annectens. Next base: position 1,503,557,778 of record NC_056728.1, read on the forward strand.
GGTAGTATACTTCACACTGTAAGTGTGACAAGAGACCCTGGGTCACAGGTTGACAGTGGATATAAGTGTGATAAGCACATTCCCACAGTAGTCAGGAAACCCTCTTATGTGGCACATCTCATCACAAAACGTGTTTCATGCAGAATAGAAGAGGACATTGTTCCCCTCTACTCACCACTCACTATAACTATAAAATAGTACAATGCCACTGTTGCTATGTACCTCACAAGACAACTACAACAACAGGAAAGCCAGCAGCAATACCTCACAAAGAGCATTAGTGGCCTGAAATACATGCCATACACAGACCATCGCAAAATGATCCATCCGTACTCCCTTGCATATCGCCTACTCAGAGGTGTTCACTGCCTAACATACAAAGCTATGTCAAACATAGAGCTGTTGGATATGATCCATGTAAAACACTCACAATCACTCTGACCTTTGGACCCAAGACCATGAGTGAAATACAAAAGGAAGGGGTGTAGCCATTTACCTTATGGATATCCACACCTTCAGGTTACTGGCACAGCATGATGCCTTGGAGACCATGCAAGTGCAACTAACATTGGGCAAAGCTGCCCATCAGATTGTAGCCTGCTACAGATCATGTACCTTGTCTCAGGAACCTCACTCAGTATTCTGGAGAACAATGGCAAATATAAAGGTCCTATCAAACACCATTATATGAGGAGATTACAACTACCCAAACATTGAGTGGGTGAATTACTTGTATACAACGTCCTTTGTCCAATGTGTCCTAGAGTTAGGAAACTCTAACACCCTAGAGCAGCTGGTCAGCATGCCCACTAGAGGTGACAACATACTGGACATGATCATCACCAACATGGGGTACCAGTGTTCCACAACAGATAAACCCCTCGCTGGTAATATCAGATCATTAATTAATCACACTGGACATCCACATCACACCCCCACACCCAATCAATGAAACCACTGTGAAGACATTTGCAAAAGCAAACTGCGCACTTCCCAAGACCAAAGTGGAACATTCCGAAGACCTCTTGCTATAGGATAATGGTATGCAATCTGCAGAATCATTTACAAGTGCATCCTATGAGCATCTACAGGGATGCATGGAATGAGACATCACAAATAAAATCAAGATGCATTCCTCCAAAAATAGGACAACAAGCAGGTGTTTGTTGTCCATAAAAAAGCTAGACAAGAGAAGGAGGAAACGAACACATGATAGATCCAACTTCACTAAAGGAAAGGTATCACTGATCATTATCAGGAAGAAGCAATGATTGCTCATAAAATAATCCAAGGACGGTTTCTAAAGACAAATAGCCAAGGAATGTAAGAATAACAACCACAAAGCCTTCAGTAGCTATACCAGACATGTAGGTGTCAACTTCCAAATATGCTGTCAGCTACTGAAAAAAAGGAATGACAGACACCAAACCAACTTTCATTGCCCACATCCAGGGGGACAAGTTCAGTGTAAACTCCCCCCATCACCCCCAAAAGGGCCTGTGTCCATCAAAGAAGGATGCAGATACCCAGACGTCATGGACATGCAGGTAAAGGCAGCCCTCACCAAAGCTAAGAACATAGCATCAGTGTGACTGTATGTTGTCCCAGGCTGCGTCTTACACTAGGCCCATAAGGAACTACACCCTCACCTACATTCACTGTCCAGACTCAAGCGTACCACAGGCTATGTACCCAAAGAATGGCATGCACTAACAGTCATCCAGCTCCACAAAGGGTGTGCCAAAACAGAACCTGGAAACCATTGCCCAATATGTCTACTCAGCCGGGTCTACAGAGCTATTGAGCAAATTGTCATGGAACCCATACACTGAGACATTGGAGATCTCCAGACACTGGACTCTACACAACTTCGCCTTGTTAAAGGCAGAGCCTGGCTCCCAAACCTAGTTGACTTATTTAAAACAGTTACCATGAACATAGATGGAGGTGAAAGTAGTCCACACTGCCCACCTGGACCTCACTAAGGGCTTATCACACCATTCCCCACTCTGTCAACATGGACAAGTGTACCAGCTTGAACATTAACAGCTATGTCACAGGATGGGTGGCCAAGTGGCTCACAGATCAGGCACACATGTTCATAGTTGCGGGTGCCATGTCCAACTCTAAGCCAGTCACAAATGGCATCACACAGGTCTTGGTCCTGGGACCACACCTGTTCAGTAGATACTGCTCAGAGGTACAGGCAAGCATGGCAGGTGTATGGCTTAACAGGTTTGCAGATGAATTGTATCTGTGGTCCATAATTGACTGTACAGCCAACACAGACATCCTCCAGAAGTGTCTTACAGAGACAGATACCTGGTGTCAAAACAATGCCCTCAAGCTGAATGGCAAAGAATGCATAGTCATCCCCTTTGGGTAAAACAAAGTGCACATAAATTACCACATAGGTGGTAATCCAGCATGTACGGAGAAAGTCATTATGGACTTGGGGACACAGGTAGATAGTAAACTCACCTTTGATGATCACGTGGCCAAAGTGTTTAGACATTCCTTCAATGTAGGCCATCTAATGTCACCTAATATAACCTACTTCGTACAGTCTGATGATGTCACCATCCTACAAATATACCTGTGGAAAGGATAATTCCCAGTAATGTGTATAGCGCGTTGTGTTAATGTGTACTCCTGTAGTATCATGAAGTAGTTAGGTAGGGGATTGAATCCTGCACTGGACAACTGTGTGTGTTTTTGTGTGGTCTCCTTGGGAAGGAGCAACCTTTTAGGAGAGTAGTAAAACACCTCAAAAGCAGTAAACAAACCTTTGTCAAGTCTGATGATGTCACCATCCTACAAATATACCTGTGGAAAAAAGAACTCCCAGTAATGTGTATAGCGTGTCATGTTAATGTGTACTTCCATAATATCATGAAGTGGTTAGGTAGGGGTTTGAATCCTGCACTGGACAACTGTGTTTGTGTGTGGTCTCCTTGGGAAGGAGCAGCCTTTTAGGAGAGTAGTAACACCTCAAAAACAGTAAACTAACCTTTGTCAAGTCTGATGATGTCACCATCCTACAAATATACCTGTGGAAAAGAGAACTCCCAGTAATATGTATAGCACATCGTGTTAATGCGTGCTCCTGTAGTATCATGAAGTCGTTAGGTAGGGGGTTGAATCCTGCACTTGGTGAGTGTGTGTGCTGTATGTGTGTGACACTGTTGGTTAATGTGTTGTGGGTTTGCTTTTACTACTGTATGACATATCAGTATGCATTCACATGTGAGTTAGCTATATGGCAAATACATATCCATACATGTTACCTCAATGATTGCATGTGTGGGAACCCTGCTTTCTCCAAGAACACAGCTGTCATCCTTGCCAGACTGTGCTGCTGCTTCCCAGACCTTAGGTCACATCTGTATGCTTGTGACAAGCCCAGCCACTGCAGTGATCCCTGGCCTAGGTCATCTGTGTCACACAAAGTCATTATGGTTCCTATTGGAATGCATGTGTGAGGGTCTATGGCCGAGGTATATGTCAGACCTGTCCAAACGCAGCAAAGTCTGTCAATGATGACTATTCATAACAGGTGTTGAACAACCTTTATGGATATGCATGCCTTATTGCTTATGTGATCCATCAAGGGATTTCAAAATACCTTTGGAAATGTGATTAACAAAGGACAGAGGAAGTAACACTTGGTTGCATGTACACATTGGTACCTGTTCATCATGTTGGTGGCTACTACCTATGTGGTACTGTGGGGATAATATGTTCCATAAAGGTGGATGACTATGCTTAGTTTGGCTTATAGCTTTACAGCATGGGTTTGACAACAGGCATCTGTCTGTATGATACCCTTGTGGAGGATGTGTGTATGTCATCTGGAGAATGCATTATAGGCAACACTATGCATTATCAGACATGGACGGACATATCCCTACTGTGATTGCTTGTACATAGAGAGCTATATGCCAAACAGAAGTGGTGTCAGTAATGGGTGCAGGTGAATACCAGTGGTTACTGGCATAGTATAGTACCTGAAGGATCCAAATGCTGCTGTGTGTCCTACATCTGTGTGTCGGTTGTCAAGACATCATCTAACGATTGGTTATGGTCAGGCTGTTGAAGTGATGTATACTACCAAAATGCAAAACAATGACAGATAGTAACAGTATCACCCACAGCACAGTGTCAAACCATGTCATACACACATGTGTAGTCAGGTTCTGAAATGTGTGTAGCACAATGCATACTGGCCACCAGTAGAAACTATGGAGTGTTACTGTGTAATACAGAGCATGTCACCCTGGCCATGTGTCCACTATGCACATACATGCAGACAGTGCACCTCCACCATGTTCACAACTGTACACCTGCAAATCTGTGCTACACACATCCCACACATACTGTCCACTCTCTAACACATGCTGCCAATACTGCACACATCAGCCAAGTGGCACGTGGCCGGACAATACACAATTGGAACCAACACTGGTGTAAACAACACTACAATGACAATCATAGCATTAATGCATCATGCCTGCTCAGCTACACCTTCAAGCATATCATTACACTGTACTGCTGACAACATGCTAACATTGCTATACTGCTATATAGACACCCTGTGCATCAGCACCATGGTAGCCTGCTCCTGCATCAATGTTACAGATGACAGGAGGTGGCACAAGTGTCATCATATGCACAGGGTGTGTTGTTGGTTTGCCAGAGGCCTACAGTGAGCCATCCAATCAACATGTATGTGTGTGTGTGTGTGTGTGTGTGTGTGTGTGTGTGTGTGTGTGTGTGTGTGTGTGTGTGTGTGTGTGTGTGTGTGTGTGTGTGTGTGTGTGTGTGTGTGTGTGAGAGAGACGGGCAAGAATACTGGAATGGGTCAATGTTGATGCAATGTGTGTGGGTATGTGTTAGCCCTAGGTGTCTGGAGTATGTGTGTGTGTCTGCATGCACAAAGTTCCACCATGTGGCTGCCATATATGGGTATTTGTGGGACAGCCACAGACTGTACCTGCAAGGCTTTACAGATCACCATCTCTGGCCATGGATACGGTATCTGTGCCTTGCAGGAGTGCTACTGACACTATCAGGTACTAAGCCAGACTGGGTAGTATCCCCAGAGGTGGATGGATGTACACTGGACACAGGTCCCTGCTGGGACTGTCCAAAGCCACATGCACGTGGTCTTCTAGGACGTTCTATGGACAGCCCACCCCCAACATTGCTGGGGCTGGTACTGGCACTACAGGAGTGGCTGTGGCTTAAAAGATGTCCGCGGTGACTGCCAGCTGCTGATGTTGCTGGCATACATCCACGTCAATGACTCAACCATCCCGCACTGTCCTGACACATGGACATGACATTGCGGTGGATATCTAATGTCTCTCCCCAATGTCTATCAGTGACCTCAGTGTAATGACAGATGGCATCTGCTAGGTCATGGATACTGTCAATGATGGCGGAGTTATGTCCCCTCTGTGCCCTTAGTCCCTGTTTGGTGTACTGTTCCATACGTGCCTGTGCCTCCATGACAGCCTGGAACATGCGTGACATTGTCAGACCTGTGGCACATCTGCCAATGGCATGATGAGCAGCAGTGCTCCTACGAGAACCCCTGGACATCTGCCTATGTGGTACCCTTCCAGACATCTGGGTATGGCTGCTGTGTTGGGATGCATGTGCCATGGATACCACACTGTCCTGGCCAATGCCAACTGTATGTTGTCCCTCAGCTATGGGCATTGGTGATGGATGTATTGGCAGTATGACTGTATGCATGGATGGGGTGGACAGCTGTGTACTGTCGATTGGTGGCCCAGCGACAGACGCTGGCAAACATGCCTGTGCCAAAACACACCTATCATCAGTATCATTGTTTTGCTCAGTGACATCAGTTTCCCTGCTGCAGTGAACCATCCCAAAGTCAGCACCTGTGAGAGGAAGACAGGAAAAACACTTTACGACCTGTACATGATGTCGGCACACATGCCCACATGCACACATCCACACATGAACACATGAACACATGCACACATGAACACATGAACACATGCACAAATGCACACATGCACACATGAACACATGAACACATGCACACATGCACGCATGAACACATGCACACATGCACACATGAACACATGCACACATGCACACATGTGCACATGCACACATGAACACATGAACACATGCAAACATGCACACATGAACACATGCACACATGTACAAAAATGCACTCATCACTAAAACACACACACACATATCACCAGCAATCCAGAACATACTCAATAGTGGGTGATGGTGGGGTACAGTATCACAAGGCAAACAGTTATGTCACACGTGTCAGCATGCAGGACGTGTGTTTCCCAACAGCATGCAGTGCAGGTGTTGACAGCCCTTGCCAATAACACTATACATGTCTTTGATGCATGTGTGTTGTTCAGTTGTTGCTCACCCTGGAACGCACTGTGTACATGGACACGACAGTGCTGTGCAAGTATTATAAGCTCTGCAATGTTTTGTGCACCATCTCTCACAGGTATACATACCATGGCTGGATGTGTATCTGTTTGTCACATAGATATCCATTTCTGATTAGAGCGTCTGTGTCTTCAGCAGATAATTATGGACACAGGATTAGCACAAGCATGCTATGTATACACACAGCATGAGTGGTGCATGTTTACCTGATGGAATACCATTGCTCAACATGGCCATTGTACAGTGGTTATGGTGAGTGTAGGAAATATTGTGGACATGCCAGTGCCAGACATGACATGACATGCTACAACACAACTGCAACATTAAACATCACACAGACACAGTGTGTGTCATGTGACCTATACACTCAATAGCATTACAAGACATATATGTGTCACTTTGTACAAATGGTGATTGCCATGCATATTGTGTATAGGTGCCTATGTTTGCACACACACAACACTGAGGTGCATAGCAGGTAATGCTATGTGTAGTACTGTGGTCACTGTAACTGGACGGGGTGTACTACCATGAGCCATCATCATGCAGCATCATGTGGTCACTCAAGGCTACTAATGTGTGCCAGACTGGCACATACCATGCTGTACTGGAACTGCAGTACCATGGCTACATTCACCATTTCACAGCCAGTTGTTACATGGGTTTGTAAGGTGCACAATAGGGGGCATTGCCTACCATGAATGTGTAATGTGTCGAAGAGTGTCACACAGCCACATGTGAGGCATCTACCCCTCAGGTATATTATGTGTGCTGTGTGGATGAAGTGTGGGATACTGTAGTGTGACCTTACAGCGGGTGTCTGAATACGCCATGTGTAGCATGTTAACGTGTACTGCGTATGACAATGTTGTGTATGTTGTGTGCATGTGTATCGACTCTGCCTATCCAATGGCTACATCAGTGTTGCCACAATTGTGTGGAATACTTTGTGCATTGTATGTGTTTTAGGCAGCTACCCACGTTAATGGAATGTGCATAGTCTCACAGCAAACATGCACAGCATGCATTATGCGTATGTGTGTTATGTGTACATGGCCTACACCTCACCTATGTCGTGCACATTTAATTAGCAGTATTAAAGGTAGAACACACTCAACAGCATGGGTCGGCTGCCTTGCTGTCACACCAGAGGGACCTACAAGGATATGAGACACTTTGTCGTGGCAACAACTGTGGCATTGCTACTGTGTGTTTGCAATCGTACAGTAGTACAACGGTTGACAGTCACAGGCCTACAGATTGTATTCCTAATTATTACTATTGCACAACACTAGGCACCACATCATCTAACTACACAGTACACATCTCACATAAGCATGCTTTAACAATAGTGGTAACAGTAGTCTACAGCTATGTCATGTTACCTGCACACTCCATGTCAGCTTGCTGGGTGGATCCGGCCTCCATGATGACACACATTAGTTGTTGGGGTTGCTGTTGGCCAGGAGCCACCTGGCTCAGGAGCAGCTCCTCCACTCTGGTGAGGGGGGGATGGATGGCTACCCCCCCACACCTGTGGCAAGCTGCTGTCTGCGGATATCAGACCCATGTTGCCAGACATCTCTAATTAAATCACTGCAGTGATGGCGTACCTGCTCATATGTCCGGTTATGCATACCTATGTCATTTACCCGACGGACAAGCTCTTGCCACAGTGCAGTCTGCTCATGCTGGTCCTGGCTGGTTCTAGAGAACAGCAGGGCATACTGCTGCACCAGGCTGGATGTTATAACCTCTTCCTCCGCAGTGCTATAGGCAGGACTACGATGGTGGGGCATAACCCTGGAAGACAATGAAACAATATGTGTGAGCAAGTCATGAGGCACGCAAATTTTTAAAATACCATTCCCTAACCACAAATAAAGAAATGTAATAAAAAGTTTTTCATCAAAACTGTATATACATATATTTTTTTGAAAAATATATATCAATATATAAATATATAATATTCAAAAAAAATTTCATTTAAACACAAATAAATTAATAAATTATACTTTACCAGCTTTTAATTTAAGCAGAGGCACTATTGATATAAAATCATTAAGACCTGGAGCCTTATTGGCTTCTAATAAAATCTGCCAGTTTGTTTCCCTGTGCTCCAACTTAGTCTCCCAGGGACCACCTCGATTATCTTTAGTCATTGTCTCAAGGACAAAAAATTCATATCTAGCCATAGGGCAAACCGAAAGATGTCTATAAAGGGCATTTTTAACATTTTCCTTCTGTATTTCATAAAGGTGTTCATAAATTCGCCTCTTAAGGCATCTTTCGGTTTTGCCCACATAGAATGCTGGACATTCTAAACAAGTTGCGAAGTATATGACTCTCTGACTGTTGCAATTGGAAAACTGTGTAGACTTTATAACCCTATTTCTAGCTACAAGAAGTATTTGATCTGTATGGGAAGTATATTTACACTGTGAACATGTGCCACATCTATATGTACCCCTAGGTCTATTACTAAAGGCATTAATATTGGGTTCATGTTCCAACAAATATTTGATGTTATTCCCTTTGCGATATACCATCTTAACACTCTTTCCTTGTAAATTACTAAGGTCTGTAATGTTCCTAAAAATATTCCATTCATGTAAAATAATACTTCGAATAGTGCCTGAATTGGCACTATAATCAGTAATAAAAGCTTGATTAAATTCTGTCTGGGAATAAGCAGACCCTGAAGTTTTTTCCAATTGCCCAATACCTAAGACTGGTCGATATTTATCATTTCTACCCTCTTGGACTTCTAAACAAATATTATTAATGAAGTCTACAGGGTAGCCCCTTTCCTGAAACATCCCAGTAAGTCTGGAACATTCAAAATGATAGTCCGAGTCATCAAAGGTCATACGAGATGTCCTGACAAACTGACCCTTAACAATCCCTCTTTTTTGATATCCTGGATGTGAACTATTGTAATGGATATAACTGTTGGAAAACGTAGGTTTCCTATAGATGTTAGATCTGAAACCTTCTTGCTGGACGCTAAGGGACACATCTAGATATTGTACCATTCCTAGATGTACTTGATAGGTGAAATTCAAAAAATTAGTAGTGGAGTTTAAGTATTCCATAAAATCCACAATTGTATCATTAGAACCTGTCCAAAAGATACAAATGTCATCCAAAAACCTGGAATAAAATATCCAGTTACTCTTATATCCACTATTCATAACAAATTTCTTCTCCCAAATCGATAAGATAATATCAGCATAAGTGGGTGCACAATTGGCACCCATAGCCACTCCTGAGGCCTGTTTGTAATATTCTCCTGAAAAATAGATAAAATTGTTATGTAGTACTAAATCTTCCAATTCTAAAATAAGAATAATATCATTCTCATTGGCCTTAGGGCACTCCCTCAATGCTTCTTCAAGCCATAATAATCCCGTTTCATGAGGTATAACGGAAAAAAGGTCAACCACATCAATTGTGAGAAACCGTAGATTGGGTACATTAAACTCAGGTGTAATTTTACTCAAGAATTCCCATGAATCCTTGAGTAAATATGATTCCCTAGGCCACAAAGTTTTGAATTTCCAATCCAGAAATTTTGAAAGGGGTGCAATCTTTGATCCCTGGGCAGCAACAATAGGCCTTAAAGGTGGGTCTGTAAAGTCCTTATGAATCTTGGGTACCCCAAATATACAAGGGACCCTAGGACTCTTGCTCTCTAAATAGCTATACACACTGTAATCAATAACTCCTTGATCAAACATGTCCTTAATAGCTAAGTCTATTTTTTTATATGAAATATGTATTTCATTAATAGAAACAGGAGTATATCGTGAATAGTCATTTAGTACTGCAAACATTTTGCTCTCATACATGATCTTGTCCATAAGGACAGTACCACCCCCCTTATCTGGTTCCATAACCCTGATGTTTAAATTATGGCTCAATTCAAAAAGCAAAGTATTTTTTTCTGTGGTCAGATTGGCAGAAAATCTATTTTTTCTAGTATGATTTCTTATTTGTTGTTCCATTCTATATTCCAAATTTCTTAGTTGGGGTGTAAAGGAGGGTTGAATGTGCTAGACCTGTAAGGAAAGGCGGAGTCAGTCTGTTTATTTGGACATAACAAGTTTTCCAAATTTAATTTTCTTATAAACATTTTAAGATATAGACATATAGATATACATATAGGCACATATACGGTCCACCTTTCATGGTGGGAATATCAGTTATGCGAAGGTTGTGAAGGGTACTGTTATGTACTAATATTGCAGAGTGTTGTGCGGAATGGATTGCAGGTGTTCTTAGCACATGTAGCTTTAGCAGGCCTTACTGGCTGCAACACTGCAAACCTGACAATTCATACCCACAGCATTTAACCACCACATGTCATATACCAGCACTGTACGCTGTCTTGTTTGCCACACACTACAACCTACATAGAAGTATGCACATAACATACTTCAACAACATATATATGTCCGCCCTTCACAAACAGTTGCAGTATGTCCCTTGCTCTATGCACATGTACAGATGCTAATATATCTGACACAGACAGATCTCTACGTATGTCTGTGCCACACACACACAAGGTCCACACTGTTGTAAGTCCATTGACCTCACGGCTGACCTGTTGGCCCTTGCTGCAACATGAACAGGTGTCACATGTGAGCACACAGTAATATTAGAGGGTGTACATATAGCTGACTTTATTACCAGCTATTCTGTTGACCACCAACAAATTCAAGAGATCTTACAAAAGAACTGGGGTATCCTAACTGGTGATGGTAAGGTTAGAGGTAAAGTTAGCATAATACCTTCTATTGTGTGGAGAAGGAGACTCAACATTAAAAAGTTGGTGGAAAGACCTATAATCGAAGTTGACAATGCCCAAGTAAGGTGTATGTACCAATGTGGTAAGTGCCATTTTTGTTAATTAATTTATGTGGGGGAACTGTTTGAAATTAATGGTTTCAACTTTAGGATAAAAGGACATTACAACTGTAACAGTACTGGGGTAGTTTATGAGGCATTGTGTCAGTCATGTCCTGCCTTTTACATTGGCAAGACTGAGCGGATGCTTAAGCAACGCATCTATGACCATAATTATGACATACGGGTAAAAAAAACTACAAATGCACTTTATAGGCACATCCTGGAATTTCCTGAACATTATTTTAAATTCATTGTGATTGAGCAAGTCAAACAAAATAAAAGGGGTGGACCTTGGCAGCTGTTTCTAGAAAACTGGGAACTTTACTGGATATTAAGTTTAAATGCTGTGTTTTTTCCTGGTTTAAATGAACCAGCATGTATTGGTTGTGTACTAAAACTGAGGGCACAACTTAGATAGATTTGGTTATTATGGTTCTTCACATAACGATATATATATATATATATATATATATATATATATATATATATATATATATATAGATAGATATAGATATATATATACATATTTATGGTTTTAAATTTATGTGTTTTAGGTTCATAGGTTCATACTAGGCTATCTGCTTTAGGGCATTTATAAGCCTAGCCAGAATGTGTTTGGCTTTCGCCACCCATTTTAAATTTATTTTGCTATGCCCTTTTTCGAGGTTAGTATACTGTGCCTCTGTCTAACAGTGACACAGAAGTGATACCCGGGGTAAACCTATGTTGTATAATGTGATTTCTTTTCCTTTTTTTCTCTTGCACATTTACTGTTGATTTTAATCAGTTAATTAGTTAATTAGTTAATCAACATGGGGTGGATCATGTGTTATGGGAAGGATTTTTAAACTTGGCTTTTCAGTTCATTTTTTATCTGATGAAGTCTTGTAATGAACTTGACGAAAGTGCTCATGGTTATTTGATTCAATAAAACAGTGGTGTACCTACTCCTGGCTTCCTGTTTTCCTTCATGTTCCTTACCTTGTTTGTGGAATTGTGCTGATATGTTTGAAAGTGTAACATAGCCGCAACAAAAGTAATGGGATAGGATGAAGTTGGAATGGTATGCACTTGTCCTTTTTTGCATCACTGGATATGTTTTACAACAGCACAAGAATGGGAAGGGGTCTGCAGACTGATGGTTACATTGTTACTTTGTTGGACATTAAGGATTAGTGCAAGGGGTCATGACATTTTATCAGGCCTTCCTTCTGAGTGGCAAACCCTTAAAAATAAGTGAAACAATGACTAAGTTCATGTCCTGTAGTCTTTGATTACAGTGGAGAAAGTTTAAACAGAAATAGAATAATTGGCGGACATCGAGAAAGTCATGGAAGTTCAAGGTGTACTGTGGAAACCTACCAAGTAATCAAAAAACGAAGAGTTCGAGCTAACAAAATGAGGTGTATTTGAAGTGCCTATATCTTCTTTCTCAGCACACACACATTTTTGAGTGCATCTGTATTTATGCTTTGGATTATATCTTTTGAATGGGCGTGCCTTCATTGAAGGTTGGACGTCAAGCTGGCACTGTGGCATTCGTGAAAATCTACTGCCAATCATTAGCGGACCGGAGTTCCACTGTGGCGACCCCTAACCGGGAAAAGCCGAAAGACAAACAACAACAACTTTTGAATGCTTTCTTTCTGAAACATCTATGTGCTCTCATTTCCTGTTGCTTACCTTAATACCTTTACTGCATAGTTGCAAAAAATGCAGTCCAACACACGCATGCACACATACACGTGCGCGCACACACACACACACACACACACACACACACACACACACACACACACACACACACACACACACACACACACACACACACACACACACATACACACACATATCTCTCTATCATTACAAATTCTTCTATTCATACCACTTCCTCACTAGATGACCAAAATACTTTCTTTGTACTACACATCTCAGTCTTATAATGGCTTATATAATCTTTTTCACTAGTGCAGTAAGTATGTGAGTTTCCTTAATAACTGAACTAGAACATCATTTCAGAACTTCATATCAGATAACTCATAAGCTAAACCAGAAAATAAAAGTTAAAATGCATATTTTATTGTTTTCTGCTAATAAGACATCATCTTCCAGCCACCTTCTCCCTATGTAGACAACTTCCCTCATTAATTAGTATATTTCCCTCTAGGTCAGTGCTCCTGGAAGTTAAAAATTCATTTCACTTTTTGTTTGATAAAACATGTATCCAAAGTTCTACCTACTACATTTACAGAGTCTAGGAAAGTGCATTTGTTTTTGCCTTCTGATTCTTTATCCTGTTACTTTCCTGACATTTCTGCATGTTGGTAATTGAAGTATTTCTCTCCAACATGTTTTCAAAGACACAGACCATGGCCTATGTATTTATGTTCAACATGTTTTCTTAGAACCAGACAATCAATGTAATGGCAGCACTTCAAAGAAAACATCTGCATATCTACATTGGGAAGCATTTGTTGCCATGTCCTATGTGTTCAAGTATGTTACACATTCAGTTTACTAAAAAAGGTTAATCTTTTGGTATTAATACTTGGAAAAGGTTTCAATTCCATTCACAAAGGATACATTTAAGAAATCAAAGATATTGGGATACATAAAAGAAGACCATCTGTATATCTGGAGCTTTTGACAGATGCTATTATTTAAATAGAAGTTATGTTCTTACCATAACGTTCCATGTTAGTTGTCTTCTTCTCGCCTTCTTTCTTGCTGGATGGGTTCGGAGCCGACCTCGGCTCCCTAAAAACTCGAGAGTTGGTTCCATCGAGGCTATATCCCACAATGCTAGGTGGTATTACCTCAGATCTCGTTTGTAAGCTAGGCCCAGCCAATAAAAACTCCAGAACTACTGGAAAAGGAAAAACCCACCTCTATAAAAGGAAGGGAAGAAGGTGACCTGAAAACCTGATGAAGGAATATATGCACAGAATAACATATACGTATATACAATAGAGGTGGTAGAAAGAGGTCACAATCAAACTCCTCTAGGTCTGTCCAGGCTAGGGGGAAGGAGGTGGGACTCAAGAAGAAGCGAAGAAGACAACTAACATGGAACGTTATGGTAAGAACATAACTTCTATATGTTAAGTTGTCCATCTCGCCTTCATTCTTGCTGGATGGGACCGCGTCCCTAGCACCTTGTCCCAGGTGGCCTATCGGAACAGACTCTTGAGAACAGTGGAACCAAAGTTAGCTCTATGTCTAGAAGCTAAATCCAACTTATAATGAGAAATGAAAGTGTGAGGAGTAGCCCAAGCAGCCGCTGCACAAATGGTGTCAATAGGCAGCCTGTCTTGGAAGGCTATAGAAGTAGCCAAAGCTCTGGTGGAGTGGGCCTTAGGTTTGTTAGGCAGCTTTTGGTGTCTAATTTCATAAACAAAGGAAATCAGAGATGTTAGCCATCTGGAGAGTGATACCTTCAAAACTGAAAGTCCCTTTCTGCCTTCTGCATAAGAGACAAACAACTGGTCAGTTTTTCTGATCTGTTTGGTCCTGTCCAAATAATACCTTAATTGACGATGGACATCTAGCCAATGCAATTTTTGTTCAGACCTGTTAGAAAAGTTAGGAAAAACACAGGGAGGTCAATGTTTTGATTTAGATTTGAGAGGCTACTTTAGGTAAAAAGGATGGATTGGTCCGTAAGGATACCCTATCCTTATGAAACAATAGATACGGTGGTCGACTGCTGAGTGCATGAAGCTCTGAGACCCTTCTAGCTGAAGTAATGGCTACCAGAAAAGAGTCTTCCAGGATAGCAATTTCATTGAACAGGAAGCTGCAGGTTCAAAGGGGAAGAATTAAAGATGTGAGAACTAAATTAAGGTCCCAAGAGGAGGAGGATTTCTTATAGGAGGTCTAAGAAGAAAAACTCCCTTCAAGAAAGCTTTGCAAAGCTTGTGAGACATGATGGCAGAATCTGAGATGCCCACATGAAAGTTAGATATAGCTGCCAATTGAACTTTAAGAGTAGAAGGAGAAGAACCTGCATGGAAAAGTTCAGCTAGAAAATCAAGGACTATTTGGATGGGAGCAGTGAAAGGATCTATGTCCCTTCCTTGAGTCCAATAGGCAAAACGTTTCCACTTACTAAGATAAATCCTCCGAGTGGACGATTTATGGGAAGCTATCAAAATATCTCGAACAGAGTGAGATATTTGAGGAAGCCTGGCTAAGGTTGGAACTGGAGGAACCAAGCAGTGAGGTTCAGAGAGGGTAGGGAGCGATGTAACTGACCCGACTGATGGATCAAAAGATCTGGAACTAGGTCCAGATGCCAGGGTTGCTCCAACAGAAATTGATGTAGAAAGGGGAACCAAACCTGTCGAGGCCAGTAAGGAGCAATGAGGATCAATGAGGCTTTCTGAGCGATAGCTTTCTGTATCACTTGAGAGATTAGTGGGAAGGGAGGGAATGCATACAGAAGTCCCGGGCCAAACTTGGACTAGAGCGTCTCTGCTGGGCTGGCCTGGTAAGGGAAGAGGGTGAAATAATCTTTGCACTTGCTGTTTTGGGGAGTAGCAAAAGGTCGCAGCAAGGCTGACCCCACTTGAGAAAAATTTTCTCCAAGATAGAATCTTTCAGAGACCACTCGTGAGGCATGAGGATAGCTCTGCTCAACTTGTCCGATAAGATTGGACTTCCGGGATGTGCGTTACTATCAGAAACCGCTGAGAAGAAATCGCCCATTGCCACAGTCTGAGTGCTTCTCGACATAGGGGTAGGACCTGGTTCCGCCTTGTTTGTTGATATACCACACTACAGACATGTTGTCCGTCTGAATTGCTATCGTTCCCAAGGGAAGAGAGCCTTGAGGGGCTTAAGCACTGCTCTCATCTCTAGAACATTTATATGCAAGTGGCGTTCGACTGGTTGCCAAATGCCCTGGGCTGTTCTGCCCTGCTAATGCCCCCACCCGATCAGGAGGCGTCCGTTGTCAAAGTAGCAACCGGAGGGAAGGACAAAGGGTCTTCCTAGGAAGAGCTGGGGGGAAGAAATCCACCAAAGAAGATGATTCTTGCATGCTTGCGTAATCACAATGGTGTGGGACATCGGAAGTTGTTGGTATGACCATTGTGTGAAGAGCATCCATTGAAGGATTCTCATGTGAAATCTGGCTAATAGAAGTA
The DNA here is from genome assembly GCF_019279795.1 of Protopterus annectens. Lineage (NCBI taxonomy): Eukaryota > Metazoa > Chordata > Ceratodontiformes > Protopteridae > Protopterus > Protopterus annectens. Next base: position 1,503,574,295 of record NC_056728.1, read on the forward strand.
GAGGGATAGCAGCCGCCATAATCCCCAGTACTTTTAGAACTAATCTGACTTTGACTCTGTTGCTGTGAAAGAGAAGGGGGACCAGTATGTGTATGTCTGCTATTCTTTGGTCTGTGAGTCTCGCAGACATGTTGACTGTGTCTAGATTTGCGCCTATGAAGGTAATAGCACGACAAGGCGACAAAACAGACTTTTCGCAATTTATTGAGATACCTAACTTCTGAAAAATGTGAAAGGTGTAGTCTCTGGCAAGTAGAAGAAGATGCTTGGTAGGAGCTGTGAGGAGCCAGTCGTCTAAGTAAGGAAACACCTGGAATCCTTGACGTCTCAGGTGAGAAGCTACCACTGCCATGCATTTGGTAAACACCCGGGGGACAGTGGTGAGTCCAAAGGGCAGGGCTCTGAATTGAAAGTGACTCGTTCCCAGCCTGAAGCGGAGGAATCTCCTGGAGCGTCTGTTCATTTTTATATGATAGTACGCATCCTGGAGGTCTATAGAGCACATCCAGTTTTCCTTTCCCAATAGGGGTAGGATGGATTGTAGCGTGACCATCCGAAATCTTGTTTTCTTGACAGACTTGTTCAAGATACTGAGATCCAAAATGGGTCTCCAGTCCACTGTTTTCTTTGGAACCAAAAAGAACTTGGAGTAGATTCCGGATCCTTGCTGGTCTGCTGGCACTGGCTGAATGGCTCTTTTGCAAGCAACTTTGATATTTCCAACGCTGCTTGATCCCTTTGGCGGGTGGAACATCTGTTTTTGATTGATTTGGAATTGGAATAGCCATGATGGACTGTACCCACTTGTCTAGAGTTATGGATCGCCAGGCTTCTGGGTACAGTGATACTCTTCCCCGACTGCCTCCGAAGGTGGACAGTCGGGTGCTGGAAGGGCTTATCGGAAAAGTTTCTCGATTGCCCTGGTTCTGCGGACCCCCTGCCTCTAGGGCGGCGTCTACCATTATTGTTCCCCTCTGCCTCTAGAGGGTAACCGACTCTGTCGTCAGGCAAAGTCCCTTGAGATTGTTTGCGGAACCACATCTTTCCACTTTTCTGGCCTTTGGGGTAAGGTCTAGAAGGAGTAGAAAACAGACTCCGGGCAGAAAGAGTTTTGCCATCTGTCTACCTTGTCAAGGTTTCTTTCACTTGAGGACCAAAAGGGATGATCCATCAAACGGGAATTAGTGAAAGACGTCTTAAAGGGTCTGCGCATAGCCGCATCCAGGCATGCCGGCCACACCTGTCCCTGCGGCTCTGCTCGCTCCATCAGCCGCATATGAAAGGAGGCATGGAGGAGTTAGCTATAGAATTTAGGGTAGCCAGCTGAGCGTTCATCTTGTCCTGAAAACCCGCAGCTGTAGGGTCCTTCAACATCTCACTCGCTTCCTTGATCAAGTCTATTTGAAGGCAGTGAAATGGCAGAGGTAGTTCAGCGAGCATAGCAAAAGTAAACATCCGCTTCCGTACCTGTCCATAGACCTAGATTCCTTGTTAGGAGGATGGACAGGTATCAGCTAGCTCCTTCTTAGTGGCGGCAGCTACCACCATAGCATCCACAGAGACTCCTTAGTGAGAAATTGCTTATCTGCTGGTGCTGTGATAAACTTTGAAGGTCTCCTGGGGTAGGGTCCACAGAGTCAGGAGCCGTCCAAGCCTTTAGCTACCACCTGCATGAGGGGTCAAGGGGGACACCCAGGAGGTGGAAGGGCGAGAGCCAAACGCCTCAAGATACACAGATTCATCCTCCAAAGGGTTAAGGGCTGGCCAATTTCCCTCTGCTTCAGGATCTCTAGAATGTCTGCAAAGGAGACATCTTCAGAAGGGAACCCTCGGAATCCTCTAAATCTGTGTCAGAGGTGACAGACTCAGGTGAGTCTATGTGCTTCCTCTTACACTTTCTCTTCCTAGGGGCTCCCTGCCAATTCAGGAGAGGCCTCGGAAGAGGATGAGATCCCACAGGGGATTCTTGAGGAGCTGGCTCTCTGCGGTCTGGGATGAGGGAGTGAGTAGACATAACCTGAGGCACCGAAGAGGGAGGCGCCGACTGTGGAGTTGAACCAGTTTCCAACACACTCCGCATGACCTCGAGCACCCCTGTCAGGCAGAGCCAGAGGTCCCTGCTCAAAAGCTGAAAACCTCCCTCGGCACCGACAGCGATGGCTCGAGGCTGATGTCGAGCCGAACTCACCAGCGCCGAAGCACCAAGAGGGAGGCGGGTCGGACAAGGGTCCGATGCCACTCACCCCTCGAAGTCCGGCACCGAGATTCTTCCAAGGAAGAAGACAATTGTATCGGCTCCGACGCTATCACAGTCTCGGTCCGAGCTCAAAGGAGTCGGAGGAGGAATATTTTGAGAAATAGGGTTGAGCATCGACTGATGAGTCGGGCTCTGAAGCATCTGGGCCAGTGCCTCGGACTTAAGAAGTCGACTCACTACCCTCTGAAGGTCATGGTCCGAAAGCCTCGAAGACCTAGAGGAGTGCGATCTATGGCTCCGTTTAGACAGCAGGGGAGAAGCTGGAGCCGAATGAATGGAGCCGAGGGACGGTGACCTTGACGTCTTCCTAGATGTCGGCTCCGAAAGCCTGATAAAACCTCGGCTCCGGCCGGGAACCAGTGGAAGTTAGTGTCTCATCGGCTCCAGCAGGAATCTTAGGTGCCGACTCAGTACCTGGAGCCGAAGACCTAGAAGCCTTGGAGGGTTTGCCCGAAGATGCAGTCGGGGGACCCTCAGGCTTTAACAAGCCCCATAAAATAAGCTTGTTTTTTCTTTCCTGCAGGACTCTAGGGCTGAAGCCATGGCATACAGCACAAGAGTCCTGCAGGTCCCAGGCAGTACACACAAGAAGTGTGACCATCTGTCAGAGACATTTTCTGACAGCACGAGTCACACTTCTTGAAGCCTGAGACCTTTGAATCCTTGGACATATCAAGGAACAAGTGTAACCACACACAAGCACAAACACACCGATTACACTATACACTAAATAAAACTAACTTAAACTAAATAAATTTAGATAGTTTTAAATTTATAAAAATCCTACAAAAACACATACACTCAAGGAGATGGGAGGGCCGAAGGCCTAAGGGAAGAACTATAAGTTCTTGTGGTATAAAAGGAAAAGAACAAGGAAGAAGGAATAAAAATCCTTTAAAATAAGAAACTGTAAGGAAAACTAATTTAAAGGGGTTTTGTAACTTTTAAACTATTTTCTACACTCACCTGAAGCCGGTTGAAACAACACGTCTCGATAGCTGTAGCGGCAAACGAGATCTGAGGTAATACCGCCTAGCATTGTGGGATATAAGGGGAGCCTCGAGCCGGTGGAACCAACTCTCGAGCTTTTAGAGTGGCATCCAGCAAGAATGAAGGCGAGATGGACAACTTAACATATGATGTTATAATGTGTTCCATTATAGGGTCATTTATTTCCGGGTCCAGAAACCTATTGAATACTAGTGTATAACCCAGCCATATGGTATCAAAACCTCGTGACTTCCAATCATATGGATGCTACTTTCATTAGAGGTACAGATTATTAGATTCATTTAGGTGCAGTACAGGAGCTCTCATGCTAGAAGCTCATGGCACTTGCTCAGAAATGCATGTGCTTGCATTTTTACAAGCCCAGTCTCCTATAACTACTTAGCCCTGCCAGCATCTGATCCTATTACATGTTATAGTCTTACAGCAGACCTATATCTTACCCTAAAACTCACACCCAGTTCCTACACCCAGTCCTTGCTTTGCAAACTCAAAACTATCTTTCAGCACTCTTACCCTAAATTCCCTAATAACTCACTAACTCTAAAACTCCCTGCCCATCCCCTAACCCTAGAACTCCCTGCCCAATCCCTAACCTTTAAAATCCCTGCCCAATCCCTAACCCTAAAAATCCCTGCCCAGTCCCTAACCCTAAAACTTTCTTTCCACTCTATAACCCTAAAGCTCCCCTCCTACTCCCTTACCCTAACTCTCCCTCCAGTCTCTCCCCATGGCTGTAGCATTAACCAGCTTAAACTGAAATTATATGTTCAAGTAAGGTCTGTTAGCTGGTTGCCGGAACTCATATTAGAAGTCAAGCATGAGTCACAGTCTACCTGAGATACATGATGCTTGAGTTCCTGGCTTCAAGAAAATGTTTTTTGAGCACCTGGGACTTGCAAGGTCATAGTAGAACCAAAGGAAACTTTTCAGCACAATGCCCAAGAACTTATCAGGTGAGAAGTGTAAAGTCATTTTCTAGAACATCTACCACCATTAATAATTTGATATGATGGGGGTTCACTAACACTTGGTTTGCAACCAAATCAGGTTATAAATAACTTGAAAACTATTAAAGCATTGCAAATGGTGCTAGTTTTACTACAAGTGAAAATGTGAAAAGAATAAGAACTAGAAAGAAAAAGAAAGCATTTTTTTGTGTCTGCAATCCACTTTAAGAATGTGTGTCTAGGTTGTATTCACTCTTAGGTGGATGGTCTTATCTTTCATTTGCAATATCTTGCAGGTGATGCAACAGACCTGTGTTCATATCATTGGAAATTATAATGCACTATGGGTTTGTATATCTTGACTTCCTTAAGGATGCAGAAAGGGATGATATCTTGCAATTCTGATGTTCCCTTAAAACTCAGACACATACTGTTTAAAATCATAATATTACTACTGTTTTTAACTGACCATGTTCAATTTACTGAGTGAAGAACAGGTGCAGAAGTTGGCTCACCTGAATAGCCTCTTACAAAAATAAAAAAAAAATGAAAGAGAGAGAGAGAGAGAGAGAGAGAAAACCTCTGGGCCTTACTGAATAGGTTTTCTTTTTTGTGTTTGTGTGTGATGCAACAAAATACCAAATATGCCTTATTTAAACTATACCCTAAACTGTCTTTCGGCTTTTCCCGGTTAGGGGTCGCCACAGCGGAACTCCGGTCCACTAATGATTGGCAGTAGATTTTTACATACTGGCTTGCCGGGCCTAATGCACAACCTTCAACGAAGGAACACCCATTCATGCATGTCGACACACAGAAGACGCTCTAACTGAGAATTGAATGTGCAACGTCTAACTGTGAAGCGACAATGCTACCGCAGCACCACCACCGCAGTATATTTAAACTATACCCTAACAAAAAAAAAAAATAGAAAGAAAAAAAGCAAGGGTAGTTGCAAACATTTTCAACTGGCATGTATATGTTTGCATGTCTGTAGCTTCTTCTTATGTTTCAGTTGTTCCTGTTAGGCGTCGCCACAGTGGATCATCTGTTTCCATTTCTTCCTGTTTTCTACATCTTGCTCTGCCACACTAACCACCTGCATGACCTCTCTCACCACATCCATGAACCTTATCTTAGGCATTCCTCTTTTCTTCTTACCTGGCAGTTCCATCCTTAGCATCCTTTTCCCAGTATTCCCAGCATCCCTCCTCAGCACATGTCCAAACCAATGCAATCTCACCTCTCTGACTTTGCCTCCAAACCGTCCAACCTGAGCTGACCCTCTAATATACTGATTCCTAATCCTCTCCATCCTTGTCACACCCAGTGCAAATCTTAACATCTTTAACTCTGCCACTTCCAGCTCTGACTCCTGCCTTTTTATCAATGTCACCATCTCTAACCCATACAACATAGCAGGTCTCACTACCCTCTTGGAGACCTTCCCTTTCACTTTTACTGGTACTCGTCTGTCACAAATCACTCCTGACACTCTTCTCCACCCATTCCACCCTGCCTTCTTCACCTCTCTTCCACACTCACCATTACTCTGAACTGTTAATCCCAAGTACTTAAACTCATCCATCTTCTCCAACTCTAATCCCTGCACCCTCACCATTCCTCCATCCTCCCTCTCATTCACACACATATATTCTGTCTTCGTCCTGCTGACCTTCATTCCTCTCCTCTCGAAAGCATATCTCCACCTCTCCAGGGTCTCCTCAACCTGGCCCCTACTCTATCTACAGATCACAATGTCATCTGTAAACAAAACATCATAGTCCATGGGTTCTCCTGTCTGATCTTGTCTGTCAACCTGTCCATCACCATTGCAAATAAGAAAGGGCTTAGAGCTGATCCGTGATGTACTCCCACCTCCAACTTAAATGCATCTGTCACTCCCACTGCAGACCTCACCACTGTCACACTACCATCATACATATCTTGTACCATTCTTACATACTCCTCTGATATTCCCGACTTCCTCATACAATACCATAAATCCTCTCTAGGCACCCTATCATATGCTTTCTCCAAGTCCACAAAGACACAATGCAACTCCTTCTGACCTTTTCTATATTTCTCCATCAACACTCTCAGAGCAAACATCGCATCTGTAGTGCTCTTTCCTGGCATGAAACCACACTGCTGATTACTAATTATCACCTCCCTTCTTAACCTAGCTTCCACTACTCTTTCCCATAGCATCAAGCTGTGACTGATCAGTTTTATCCCTCTGTAATTACTACAGTTCTGCACATCACCCTTATTCTTAAAAATAGGTACCAAAACACTTTTTCTTCACTCCTCAGGCATCTACTGACTTTCCAAGATTTCATTACACAATCTGGTTAAAAACTCCACTGCCATTTCTCCTAAGCACCTCCATGCTTCCACTGGCATGTCATCTGGACCAACAGCCTTTCTATTCTTCATCCTCTTCCTAGCTGTCCTTACTTCCTCCTTGCTAGTCTGTTTCACTTCCTGATTTACTATGCCCACATCATCCAACCTTCTCTCTCTCTCATTCTCTTAATTCATCAGCCCCTCAAAGTACTCTTTCCATCTGCTCAACACACTCTCCTCACTTGTGAGTACATTTCCCTCACTATCCTTTATCACCCTTACCTGCTGCACATCTTTTCCAGCTCGGTCTTTCTGTCTAGCCAATTGGTACAGGTCATTTTCTCCCTCTTTAGTGTCCAACCTTTCATACAACTCTCCATATACCTTATCCTTAGCCTTCACCACCTCTCCCTTTGCCATGCTCCTCATCTCCTTATACTCTTGTTTAGTTTCTTCATCTCTCTGACAATCCCACTTCTTATTCACCAGCGCCTTCCTCTGTATACTCTCCTGCACTTCCTCATTCCACCACCATGTCTCCTTGTCCTCCTTCCTCTGTCTAGATGTCGCACCAATCACCTTTCTAGCTGTCTCCCTTAACCATCTCTGCTGTAGTTACCCAGCTATCTAGTAACTCTTCACTGCCCCTAGTGACTGTTTTAACTCTTCCCTGAACTCCACCTCACAATCACCCTTTTTCATCTTCCACCATTTGATCCTTGGCACTGCTCTCACACTTGTCCTCCTCTTCTTGATCACCAACATCATCCTACAGACCACCATTCTATGTAGCCTAACTGCACTTTCCCCTGTCACCACTTTACAGTCTCCAATCTCCTTCAGACTGGCCCTCCTGCATAGGATATAATCCACCTGTGTGCATCTTCCTCCACTCTTGTATGTCACCCTATGTTCCGCCCTCTTCTTAAAATACGTATTCACCACAGCCATGTCCATCCATTTTGCAAAATCCACTGCCATCTGACCTTCTGCATTCCTCTCCTTAACACCATGCCTGCCTATCACTTCCTCATCCTCTCTGTTCTCTTCAGCAACATGCCCATTGAAATCTGCTCCAATCACCAGTCTCTCACCCTTGGGTACACTCACCACCACTTCATCCAACTCACTCCAAAATTTCTCTTTCTCATCCATCGCACACCCAACTTGCGGAGCGTATGCACTAACAACATTCATCATTACACCATCAATTTCCAGCTTCATAAACATCACTCTATCCAACACTCTTTTCACCTCCAAAACACTCTTGGCATACTGTTTCTTCAGGATAACGCCTACCCCATTTCTCCTCACATTCACACCATGATAGAACAATTTGAACCCACCTCCTATACACCTGGCCTTACACCCCTTCCATCTGGTCTCTTGCACATTATATATTTGTGAATATGTGTGTGTGTTTTTATGCACAGCTGTAATTTAAGAGCACTCATATGACAAAACAATTCAACAATGAGTTATAAAAAGCATATAGCTATGCATTCCATTAGTTAAATGTAAATTTAATTTGTAGAGGAATGACCTACTGAAATTGTGCTTTGGCCAAACAGACACCAACACTGATATATATATATATATATATATATATATATATATATATATATATATATATATATATATTTTTTTTTTTTTTTAAGCATAAGTAATTGCTCAAAGAAACAGTGACCTTACATATTGAAATGCTGCAGTTCATACCCTAAAAATACCACTGGGATTTGAAAGTTTTTGAGAGACCTACTATTGATCATTTTATCTACTAGAAGCAGCAATTTACATATACCAATGATAATCAATAAGAACAAACCACCATCTTTGATATAATTATGCAATAGCAAAGCTACACAAGAGTAGGATGTTTCAATTTTGTAATAAAGGTCAGGAATGCATGTGGCTAACATATCTGCAATAAAATAAGCAATAATTTCATAAGTATTTTTTTGTTTGTTTTTTAATTTGCAACTAGCTACAAATGTTTTTCCATACATCCAAAGCAAGTTTGTAATAGAAAATTCAAAACTGTATTTTAAGCTAAAGCCAAAAAGTATTAACTCAATAGATATTATTGTCCCAGTCCCATTCAGTAATATACATGACACCAACTGACATTTGACAACCTTTATTAATTTTAAACATAACTTTATTATATAATTTCAAATAATAATTGTAACACAAATAACCTTGTAACCACATCATGAAAATGTTTTATTTATTTTCATTTATTTACCGGGAAATTCCAACTGGATGCAGGTCCTTTTTTAGTGGATGCCTAGGGAGAAAAGCTCCACATCATGTACATGATAGAGATACAAAGTTGCAGGAATAGTAAACAACATTACAGTTTGTTGGCTTTAATACAATAACAATATATTGATTAACAGTATATACAGTACATGTTGCAAGTTGATAGTTTCTTGTTGTTTATAATATTAGTAACAAAGTTGTCAGACAAGATTTTAAAGTATGTAAACTCAACTAGCTAATTCTGACTGTAGTATAGTTGGGTTAAGAGTTTAGGTGGGGGGGGGTAAGGGTGGGGGTGCTAGTCTGGATTAGAACAAGGACAAAGCCAGTGCAAATTTAAGTGGAATTTGAATGCAGTCTTGAAAGAGCTGCTGAGAGGTAGAGTAGTTATAGAGGGTGGAAAATTGCTTAGAGTTGTGGTAGGTAGAGTTTAGGGTGGATTTATAGTAGAGGGATTTGTATAATTTTATATGCTTTTTGGCTTTATTGTGCAGTTCAAGGAATGATTGCCTATCTGAGTTATTTTTTGTTAGTCGTCAGTGCTCCCAGGCTTTATCTCTGGATGTCATTAGGGTTCAGGTGGTCTTTTGTAACTATGGGGCATGCCTGGATCTGACTTTGGCATTTCTTACAGGAGCATGGGAGTTTAGGATGGAGAGGAAGGTACTGTTGAAGAAGTGGACAGCCACATTTAGGTTGAGGTATTTTAGTGGTGACCAGTTAATTTTATGCAGGGAGGAGATGAAGGAGTTGGGGTTGAAGTTGGACTTGTTCCATACTTGCCTGTGGATAATGGGCTTGAGACTGTGTGTGTGGTGCCAAATTAGGAAAGTGGGGGAGTGGTCACTAAGACTGTCAGGTAAGCAGCCTGCTAGGTAAGAGTGAGGGGCTTTGTTGACTAGGATCCAGTCAAGTAAGGTATGATTGTTAGGGTTTTTGTTGATTCGGGTAAGGGATTGGATGAGTTGAGTGAACCTATGGAGATTAAGGTGAATGGTTGGGAGATTGTTATTACAGGATAGCCAGCTGATGTTAAAAGTTGCTGAGAATGATGGTTTCCCATGGTAGAGATAAGAGTAGCCCAGCTCAGGAGATTTTATAGGGGGTGTAATATTTTGCCCTGATGGGAAATAGCATCCTATGATATTGATTGTTTTGTTTGGGAATAGTTTGAGATTAGCATAAATGATTCCTTCATTGTTGTGGTGAGGGGCAGATGAGTTCAGGAGTTGAATACTGAGGTGCTGTTTAAATATCAATGCTACACCACCTCCTTTTTTGGGCAATCTGTCTATGCAAAGGATGTTGTATTCAGGTGGAAGTAGTTCCTCACTTTTGATGTGAGGTTTGAGCCAGGTTTCATTTAGGAAGAGAAATCTCAGAGAAAGCTAAAACCTCACATTAATGACTCTGAATTCCTGCATCCAGGATTTCACTCTCTCCAATCAGACTGCACTAATAGAAGAGGAGGTGGAGTTGCTTTAATCTACTCCAACCTCTTAACTATGACCCCATACCCTAACACCATCCCTTCTTTTAATAATGCAGAACTAGTTATTGGCATACCAAAAATAAACAACAACCACAAAAGCATCTGTATTATTTCCCTCGATATTCCTCCTGGTAACTATACCAATACTTTGGAAGACATCCTCTTATGGTCCTCATCTAACATTAAACTAGAAACCTTTATTTTGGGAGATGTAAACATTGACTGGGGAAAAAATCACTAACCCTAATCCCTCCATAACTATCAACCTATTCAACTTCACTCAACTTACTAATTCCATTACTAGACCTAACAAAACTAACCCCCCTGGCACCATACTTGACTGGATACTAGTATCGCATCCTAACAAAGTTAAAAAATCTGGTGTCAATCCTGACCCTTTAGGAGATCACCTCCCTGCCTTCTCCATTCGAGCCACTCCCTCCTCACCTCCCTCTCACCACTTTATTCAAACTCATAACCTAACTAACTTTAATCAAAATTCTTTCTCTAACTCCCTTAAGCTAACTAACTGGAACCCCCTAAAACACTGCCTGCAGACAAAGCCGTTGACTGTTTCAATTCTACATTCTTAACTGTCCTTAACTCCCAAAAGCTCCGATAAGAAGTAAAAGAATCAAAACTAAGACCACCCCTTGGCTCACCAATGAGACAAAAAAGATTATGCTTCAAAGGGATAAAACCTGGAAAGCTTACCGTAAATACAAACAGCCTGAAATCTTCCTTAAGTTTAAGCAATTAAGAAACCTTCAAACACCACGTAAACCAAATCACTACACAAACCAAGAAATGGCAGAAATGAGCAATGGAGCACAGTCCCAAGTAAGCTGGTTTATTTTCAAACAATAATGTTAGCAAAAAACACGCTTTCGGCAAGCCCAATATCTCACCTTCATCAGACAAAAACACAAGCAAATAACTAGCATTTTTATATAAAATAGTTTCAATTAAATAATCAACAATCAATCAACGTGAATTTAATCAGGGCTGCATATCAAATGTAAAACATAATGAATCAAATTTTTAAATGTTAAAAAACTTATAAGGTAACTTGTATCAAAGTTAAAAAACTTATAAAACCATAATAATATTCATGATTACACATTATGTGTATAAATATATATGTGTATAAAATACACACTAATTAATGAACTAATTTAATTTTAAAAATCTTTATATATTAACATTTTTATATTAAAGTAATACTAGATACAAAGTTATCTTAAATGCTTAGCTACATAGCCCATAAATCAAACAGCATTCATCCATTTAATTAATGTACCTAGTTCATTTAAAACAAAGGGCAGAATATTTTTTTTATTTTTATGTATGTATGACAGTTTGTGCAAACTAACACCATTTATCAACACTATATGTCTACCTTTTTGTAGATAAAAGTTTAAGAACACAGGCAATGGATACATACTCATTTAAACCTGGATGTGTATATGCACATGTGCATATCTGCCAAACCAATTCATTTATTTCTAAATGAATCTGCCAAGGGCCACCCTTATTATCCACCAACATTTTTCCCAAAACAGTGAACTTAAAAAAGTGATCAGGGCAAGCATTAATATGCCTTGCAAGGGCATTATTCAAGTCTTGCCTAGCAATAGCATGAGTGTGTTCATAAATGCGCTGCTTAAACTTTCTTTCTGTTTTCCCTATATAGAAAGCAGCACATTTTTGACACAGAGCCAAATAAACCACGCTATTTGTCTCGCAACTATGTTTCCCTATTATTTTATATTCTTCATTCCTAATCTTGACTTTTGAGTAAGTTAGTACATGCTTACATTGAATGCAAGCCCCACATTTTGTCATTCCTGAAGTGCGTTGACTTGATGGTTGTGGTTTAAACTCAAGCAAAGATTTTAAATTGCGCCCTCTTCTGAAAGTTAATTTAGGAACCTCACCTAACTTGTGGGACAAATAGTTGTCTTCCATAATCAAAGCCCAATATTTATTGAGCACCTTCCTGATCTCAAAATGATCCACTGAAAAGGTGCAAAAAAATCTAATTCCAGAAGGAGGCTGGTTTGTGGTGTCAGCGGCTGATCTAATTATGTTGGTGGGAGCTGTTTCAGAAATAGTAACTTCATAAGAAAGAATTGGTTTATAAAAACCTGATCTTCTTTTGTTTATTACTTCTGTTCTAATATCAAGCAACAGTGAAGCCGGATAACCCCTATTTACAAACATTTGACTCAAATGTTCACATTCCAACAAAAAATCTTCAAATTCAGAAACCATTCTGGCCGCTCTTACCATCTGGCCTTTCACTACTGCTTTCTTTTGATAACTAGGATGGCAACTAGTAAAATGCAGGAAAGCATTAGAGTAAGTGGGCTTTCGGTAGATAAGGCTCTTGTATCTTGAATTTATCTCATCTTTAATAATCAGAATATTCAAATAATTAATGCTAGATTTCTGCAAATTGTAGGTAAACTCCAAAAAGGATGTCATACTGGAAATAGTACTTAAAAATTTAGGAACTTCGGAGGGAGACGCTTTCCAGATAAGGAACATGTTGTCCTGGTACCTTGTGTACCAGGCAACATTGTTCATAAAAGTAGCATCAGAAAACAAGAAGTTCTTCTCCCAGTATGCCAACACACCATTGGCGAAACTCCCTCCTCAGGGCGACCCCATAGCAACCCCTGATTTTTGTAAATAAATTTTATTGTCAAACAACATAAAGTTATTATTTAAGACAATTTCCAATAATGTCTCAACCAAATAAATAGTGCTGTCATCTATTTTCTTATCAAAAAGAAATTCACGTACCCATTGAATACCAAGTTCTCTTAAGTTGAACAAATTCTCTCACAGGCGACATTATAATATTGCTAGTTATGAAAGAGAGTTTATGGTTTTGTTAAAAAACTGTAACATCAGAGTTATGAAGCCTGACAAGGGGGGTGGTCTAGTCTTTATGGACGACTTTTTGTATGTTCAGAAAATGGTAACTCTTCTAAACACTGATTGTTATGAAGTTGTGAGCATTAACAAAGTTAACACTGCTTATGCAAAAATCAGGGGTATGATTGAGGATTTATTTCTTGAAAGACTTATAGACCTTGATTTGTATCAATATTTAAATGTTCTAGCCCCTAGGTTACCGGCCTTGTTTGGCATCCCAAAAACCCATAAAAGTTTATCACAACCACCTTTTCGTCCTATTGTGGACGGTCGCGGTTCTATCACTGTTGCATGTGCTAAATATATTGACAGTGTATTAAGACCCTTAATCAATCAGGAACCCCAGATTTGTAAAGATTCCTGGAGTTTTTTCCAAGAAATTAAAAAGATTCCTTTTGACCATTGATATAAAGGATCTTTATACTGTCATACCACAAGAACTTGGTATTCAATGGGTACGTGCATTTCTTTTTGATAAGAAAATAGATGACAACACTATTAATTTGGTTGAGACGTTATTGGAAATTGTCTTAAATAATAACTTTATGTTGTTTGACAATAAAATTTATTTTTTCAAAAATCAGGGGTTGCTATGGGGTCGCCCCCCAATGGTGTGTTGGCATACTGGGAGAAGAACTTCTTGTTTTCTGATGCTACTTTTATGAACAATGTTGCCTGGTACACAAGGTACCAGGACGACATGTGTCTTCTCTGGAAGGAAAGCCCTCTCCTCTTCCTAAATTTATAAGTACTATTTCTAGTATGACATCCTTTGAGTTTACCTACAATTTGCAGAAATCTAGCATTAATTATTTGGATATTCTGATTATTAAAGATGAGATAAATTCAAGATACAAGAGCCTTATCTATCGAAAGCCCACTTACTCTAATGCTTTCCTGCATTTCACTAGTTGCCATCCTAGTTATCAAAAGAAAGCAGTAGTGAAAGGCCAGATGGTGAATGGTTTCTGAATTTGAAGATTTTTTGTTGGAATGTGAACATTTGAGTCAAATGTTTGTAAATAGGGGTTATCCGGCTTCACTGTTGCTTGATATTAGAACAGAAGTAATAAACAAAAGAAGATCAGGTTTTATAAACCAATTCTTTCTTATGAAGTTACTATTTCTGAAACTGCTCCCACCAACATAATTAGATCAGCCGCTGACACCACAAACCAGCCTCCTTCTGGAATTAGATTTTTTTGCACCTTTTCAGTGGATCATTTTGAGATCAGGAAGGTGCTCAATAAATATTGGGCTTTGATTATGGAAGACAACTATTTGTCCTACAAGTTAGGTGAGGTTCCTAAATTAACTTTCAGAAGAGGGCGCAATTTAAAATCTTTGCTTGAGTTTAAACCACAACCATCAAGTCAACGCACTTCAGGAATGACAAAATGTGGGGCTTGCAATCAATGTAAGCATGTACTAACTTACTCAAAAGTCAAGATTAGGAATGAAGAATATAAAATAATAGGGAAACATAGTTGCGAGACAAATGGTGTGGTTATTTTGTTTCTGTGTTCAAAAAAGCTTTCTTTTTCTATAAAAAAAAAAAAGAGAAAGTTTAAGCAGCACATTTATGAACACACTTATGCTATTGCTAGGCAAGACTTGAATAATACCTGCAAGGCATATTAATGCTGCCCTGATCACTTTTTTTTTACTGTTTTGGGAAAAAAAAAATGTGGATAATAAGGGTGGCCTTGGCAGATTCATTTAGAAATAAATGAATTGGTTTGGCAGATACACACATGTGCATATATGCATCCAGGTTTAAATGAGTATGTATCCATTGCCTGTGTTCTTAAACTTTTATCTACAAAAAGGTAGACATATAGTGTTGATAAATGGTGTTAGTTTGCACAAGCTGTCATACATACATAAAAATAAAAAAAATATTCTTGCCTTTGTTTTAAATGAACTAGGTACATTAACTAAATGGATGAATGCTGTTTGTTTTATGGGCTATGTAGCTAAGCATTTAATATAACTTTGTATCTAGTATTACTTTAATATAAAAATGTTAATATATAAAGATTTTTAAAATTAAATTAGTTCATTAATTAGTGTGTATTTTATACACATATATATTTATACACATAATGTGTAATCATGAAGATTATTATGGTTTTATAAGTTTTTTAACTTTGATACAAGTTACCTTATAAGTTTTTTAACATTTAAAAATTTGATTCATTATGTTTTACATTTGATATGCAGCACTGATTAAATTCAAGTTGATTGATTGTTGATTATTTAATTGAAACTATTTTATATAAAAATGCTAGTTAGTTGCTTGTATTTTTGTCTGATGAAGGTGAGACATTGGGCTCGCCGAAAGCGTGTTTTTTGCTAACATTATTATTTTAAAATAAACCAGCTTACTTGGGACTGTGCTCCGTTGCTCATTTCTGCAATTAAGAAACCTTGCCAAAAAACTTGTCATTACAGATAAAAAGTCTTACTACATCAAACTACAAGAAAACCACACAAGGAATCCCAAATAATTCAGGAACTCCATTAACTCACTCCTTAGGCCAGGTACAAAAAACAACCCCTGTCCTGACACCAGTAAATCTGACCCAGAAATTGCCTCACTATTCAATTCCTTCTTCGCCTCTTCCATCGCCGAACTAACCAAGACTTTCACCAACAACAACCCTCCCCCCCGAATCAATCTTCCTTTCCCTTTTCGCCCCCCCCCCCACTTTTGAACTCAAACCCATACCCATGACCTAATAAAGAAACAAAGAAACTGCTCTATAAACTAAAGGCTTGCTTCAATGCCCCTGATAACATCCTCCTTATTAAAGATAGCTTCTGATTCCATTGCTATACCCATTAGCATCCTAATAAATAGGTCTCTACTCGAATCCTATGTACCCAAACTTTGGCATTCTGCTTTCATTCTTCCACTTCACAAAGGTGGCAAGAATTGTAATGTCTCCAATTTCCATCCCATTGTCATCCTCTCCCCTATATCTAAAATCCTAGAAAAATGCATCCACCTACAGCTCATGCTTTTCCTTACTGAACACCAACTACTCTCTCCTACCCAACACGGCTTCCACCCAGGACACAGTACTAACACCACCCTTCTCTCCTTCCTACATTCTGTGAACACTGCACGTGACTCCAGTAACTTACTATCATCCGTTCTACTAGACCTATCCAAAGCTTTTGACAACATCTCCCACACCCTCCTTCTAAACCATCTCTCTAACCTCAACCTTAGCCAACAAGCTCTTTCCTGGTTCTCTAGCTACCTTTCAAACAGGTACCAAGCTGTGAAATGGGGCCAAGCAACCTCTACCTTCCTTCCTACCCCTACTGGAGTACCTCAAGGTTCCATTCTTGGCCCATTACTATTTAATATCTTTATTAACGACTTTCATAAAGCCATCCCCAACACCACAATTGTGCAATACGCTGATGATTCCACTCTGATCTGCCACGCCCCTAACCTAACAGAGCTCCAAGCTCTAACCCAAACAGCATTTTCAACCACTGAAAACTGGATGTTCCAAAATCTCCTCTCCTTAAATGCCAAAAAAACTAAGATCCCCCTGTTCTCCCCCTCTAAGTCCTCATCTCTTGATAAAAACTCTTTCCAAATTACCAGCCTTAACAACTCCACTATTGAAATAGTAATCTCCACCAAACTTCTTGGTGTTACAATTGGTGACCAGCTGAAATTCGATACTCATATCCAGCTAAACATAAAAAACACACATCAAACTTGGATTTCAGTACAGAAACAACCACTTTCTGTCTCCTTCCACTAGGCTAACCCTTGCCTCTACTTACCTCCTTCCCTCTCTACTATGTGGCGCTCCTCTGCTCACTAATCTATCATCTACTCTTACCTCCAAGTTGGAACAATGCTACAACAAAATCTCCAAATTTGCTACTAATGCCAAATTCTCCTCTCATCATTGCACCTCCCTTCGCTCTCTAAACTGGCTTGAACTCTCCAATCATCTTAACTTTCTCCAACTCACCACAGCCCACAAATTAGTGTTCCATCCTACTAACCACCCTGCTCTTTCCAATATTCTTCAACCCTATATCCCCCTTAGATCCCTTAGATCTTCTCACCAAAACCTGATCACAGTAGAAAAACCCAAGTGCCCAGCAAGTCAGCTTCTCTTATCCTTTACCATAGCTAAAAAATGGAATGCCCTACCCACCTCACTAAGAATCTGCAACAACCTAGATAACTTCAAAACCCAAGTCCATTCTCACCTTTATCTAAATAGGATATGCAGCTGCACTCTTCAACCTGCACCTTTCAAACTATCCTCCCTCTTTTCTCCAAGCTAACCTCTATACCTTCCTAACCTCTTCTAACCTCTCCTAAAATACTAACTGTATAAGCTACTAAAGCATTTTTGCACTAATTGCATAAACTACTAAGCCACTCCAGGCTAACCTCCTTACCTTCCTCACCCCTTCTAAAATACTAATTGCATAAGCTACTAAACAGTAAATTATTGCTTTTATACAATATGTCAAATGTTTTCCTGCTGAACTTAACTGAAACTGTTAATACTTTGCTATTTTAGCAATCTGATATTGGTATTGTAGACTATTTGTAGCTACCTGTTAATTGTAATGTAATCTGTGTCTGAACTCTTTGTAATTAAAATTATTGTTTCTGTGGAGCTTTTCTCCTTGGGCCTCCACTGAAAATGGGCCCCCAAGCCCAATGGACCTCCCTGGTAATCAAACTGAAATAAATAAATAAATAAATATCTGGGGAATATATGCGTATGCTGGCATGTAGTTCTTGGATTTTATTGCATATGCTTCTGATGTTTAGGGACATTATAAGTAGGTTTGTTGTTTTCTTGCTGGCTAGGAGTTTAGTTGTTGGGGGTGGGGGGGTTCTTGGACTAGGGTTTGTGGTTGGGTTGGATTTGGGAGGACCAGGGTTTGGATGGATTTCTCCAGTGAGTGCTAGTTTATAGAGGGTGTTTAGGATATGTTTTATATACATAGTACACTGCTTATGGTATCTAAGGGATATTTTATTTTTGAATGTATTAGGTGTTTGGTAATAGAGTGTGTGTATTGGGAGGATGTTTTTGGTGGCAGAGGTTGTGTAGTTATAATGTAAATGTTTGAGGGAGGGTGTTGAGAGAGCACAGTGGAAGTTGTTGGGGCATGTGACTGTGGAGCCTTGGTAGGATGTAATGTGAGCTAGAACTATACAGGTTAGGATTGCTATTATAATAGTTAGTAGCATGATTGTGTTGGATGTAGGGGGAGGGATGACTAGTGGTGTAGCCTAACTGGTGGTAATTAGGGGTGGTATTAAGGCTATGAATAAAAGTAGATGTACTGGGGGCGGGTGGGAATAGGGGGCAGGGAGGGGAGCAAAGTAAGCATAGTGAACGGAGTGGGCTAGAACCACCCCAGGCTAAAGATTGCAGGGTAAGTGTCTAAATAGCCAAATTGTTAGGAGTTATTAGAATCTAGTAGGGAAAAATAATCTATAGACCTGATTTCAGCTGTGTCCTTTCTGGGTAGATACCTAGTTTGAAACAGACAAAAAGTGGCAGTTTAAGTACCTTTTTGCCTCTGTTTTACAAGTGGGCAATTACAGTGTATCTACTGGGTTACTTTTTTTGCCTAGAGCTTTATCTTGGTTTACTGTTAACTAAAAAGAACAAGTTGACTGGGGAATGTATTTACAGCTGATGGGGGTGTGGGAGCAGCTGCTGTCCCTTGCCGTGGGTAGAGCCAGTTATTTCTGCTTTAGACCAGGTACTTTCTACAGTAGTAGGCTAAAAGGGAAATGTAGCTAGACACCTACAGTAACTTATTTTCTTTTTAAAGCCCTCGAGTCCTTGTGGCTGGTTTCATCACTGCAGATGTGGCCAATGGCCAAAGATTCAGCAAGTGGGAGACTGAGAGAGAACCCGTTTGCAGGGACAGTGGTCACTTAATGAAAAGATGGAGACAAAAATAATTATTACGTTAAGGTCTCTGAAAGGGGAATGAGAGAGAAGTGCTGTAAAAAGTAACTGAAATAATAAATTATCACCCAGGCAGGAAGGGTATTGGGTTTAAGTGTAGCAGAACATTACACTATTTACAGAGGTACAAAATGTTTACTACAAAAGGCCCAGGCAACTGTTATGCATTCACATATGAAGCCCTTGACATAAAAAAACACCTTACTTACTGTTATGTACCAGATAATTTAGGTAGCCCATGAAGTTAAAGAGACAGTTCTAACACAGATATAGCAGTAGTAAACTATCACAACAATTTTACATAACAGTACTTAAATATCACTTCACGGACATTTACATATCTACATTGCTATAATATTTCTCATGGTACAGCAGTTAAAACAACAAAGGATCACTCTGACTTGGTAGCAAAACAGGACTTTTAGCCATAATATGATGTTCTGTATTTAACTTATACTTTCCTTCAAACTGAATCACAGATCACTCAGTCACACTGCTTAGCATCTATTTTAACTAAAAAGTATGTACTAAACAAAAGTGATGAGGAGTAGCAACCTAGTTTGATACTATAGCATCTGTAAGTGCTAGCAGCACGAAGCACATTAAGCACCAAGTCAGACTGGAAAATGATACATTGCAACACTTTGTCTACAACTTGTATAAATAGGAGACCAGTTCTGCAACAGTAGCAATGCTGACAGTAACAAAGCAATAGAACAAGTGAGTTTGTAGAGACCTTAGCTGCAATATAAAAAATAAAGCCCAAACACTTATGATGAGATACACCATGAGCTGAAGGGAATTGGCAGCTGCTGTGAGTAAGCCAAGATGGCTCCAGGGGTTTTAAAAAAAACTTTGCTGGGACAATGTTGGAGGAGGGGGAATGGGAGTGGTCACAGGTAATGTGAGTAGTTGGATCTTGTAGAAAATCACACTCAGGAGAAATTGAGCAGCAAATGCTGGAAAATGCAATCTATAGATCTGAGTTCATAGAACACTCCCGAGGCTAAAGATTGCAGGGTAAGTGTCTAAATAGCCAAATTGTTAGGAGTTATTAGAATCTAGTAGGGAAAAACAATCTATAGACCTGATTTCAGCTGTGTCCTTTCTGGGTAGATACCTAGTTTGAAGCAGACAAAAAGGGTCAGTTTAAGTACCTTTTATCCTCTATTTTACAAGTGGGAAATTCCAGTGTATCTACTGGGTTACATTTTTCACCTAGAGCATTATAATGTACATCAGAGCGGCATACCCCACTCGGCCTGCTCAAATAAGCAGGATCTGTGCCTCCTCTCACTTATTTTTATCAGTCTAGCAGCATCCTACTGCTCGCTTTGATCCTCAAAATCATTGCATGAACACCCAACACCAAGGGGGGAATAGAAGAGGGACAATCCTGCCCCTCTTCTCTGTACACCAGCATGAACACAGGCTGTTCCCCCTCTCCTACAAAAGAACTTTCACCAAACCTTCTAAAACCTAAAATTACTCTCTTCTCTTAACCTACTTTTAGCAACACTGTTCTTTTGCCTTAAAAAACATGTTTGTAAAATACTATGATTGTGAATATGACCTGAGATATTGTTTTGATGTTTTAGTCTTCTGCTGTATTCCAATGTGTGTTTATTACTGTCTCTGATTATTTTTAAAATATGATTGTTTTACACTTTTTAACTCTTTTACTGTTTTCAACTTTGCTTATACTTTTGTATTGCCATATAGTCTATTGTACTACAGTCTTTATTTTATTTTTTTTGTGACCTACTTTATGCCACTGCTGTAATGCTATGCATATATAACTTTGAAAATAATATTATGTTTTGTAATGTGTTTTATAATAAGTTAGTACAATATGTGCTAAATGCTGGTATTACTTATGACTGTAATCTGCTTGAAACTAGCATTTACTAAATGTTCAATGTGTATTATTATCTTGGAGCTTTTCTTCCCGGGCCTCCGCTGAAAATGGACATATATCCAGTCGGACTATCCCAGTCAACAAATGTAAAATAAATAAATAAAATAAAAAAATGTATGCTGTTTAACTATTGTAATTCTTTTGGGAGCTTTTCTCCCCAGGTCTCTGCTGAAAATGGGCTTCTTGCCCAGCCAGACACTACCCCTACCCAGTTATCAAATGTTAATAAATAATAATAATTAAACAAACCTAAACCAAACTCATTTAAGCGCACCCCATCAGATCTAAACCAAACTAGGTCCCTGTCATCAAAATCCTTATGGTGTATCGTATACATACCCAATACCCCCAATTGCCATGCCAGCCTATAGTTAATAAACCTCTGTGTGTGCTCCAAAGCCTTAAAATTAACAGCAATCCTCCAGCACAAATGTAATACTATCTCTGACCATACAATGCACATGCCTGGATATAACATCTGCAACATGACAAAATTCTCCATTATCCTATCCACAAACAGGTTCTTTGGAATTATTCCCAAATCATTACCAGCCAAATGTATCACTAATATTTGTGGCAACCCTATCCATGACTGTATCATTTCAATTTCATCCATAAGGTGAATCTACCTATGATCTCTATTTCCATGCCAACTGACTGTCCACCCCAATTGATGCAAACCCAAGTCCTTTCTATCCATCCTAACTGCTACCCTCTTTGCTGCCCAATGGATATACATATGGTCCAAGATGAAAATCTTTCCTGAATAAAAAAAGAAAGAAGAATCAGTTATCAATTAAATCTGTTACCTAGTATAAGATAAAAAGGCATTTGAAGACCACCCCCCACTCTCTGGATAACCTCAATGGATCTTCCTACCCTTGCCAAATCCAAAGGCCTACCAATAGGAAAAGAATGAGTAAAAAATCTCTCACCTGGAAAACCCATACAACACAACACCTGGAAAACTCATTCAACACAATGCCCTTCTTATTACATGTGTAAACTAATTACCCGTTACCACCTTAACCCCTCTTGACTAAAAAAGCAATTCCTGAGAGCTCACCACATGAGTTCACCTCAATTCTGCAGCCCAACCCACCGGCCAAAGCCCCACTCTCCTATCTTTCCCAAGAACTGTGTGCATGCCCTTACATAATTAATCCATTTTAGACCTACATATCCTAATGTGCACTGACCCTGGAAAAACTATAACATCTCTCCAAACTAATGACCCTAACAGTTCTGACAGCAGAAATGCCCCAAAATACATTCATAAACAGAAAGTAAATCACAAAACACTAAAGCCAAACCCCTCAATAAGAGTTTCAAAATCTGTCTCATTAATGACCAATGCATTTCCATACACACTACAGCTACTCTACCCTGTCCTCTTAACATACACCCCATCATTATGCTAGTTGCTGCCAAATCCACCTTAACTGATTGCATCACTTTGCCCTGCATCCAAGCCTGAGCCAAGTACTGCAAGAACATTTCGTCTGACCACACTCTTTCATCTTCAAGCAACTGCAAAATAAATTTAACAAGGTCATATAATGCCCTACCATACACTTTCCTGGTAGATGCTGCCCAAGATTGCTGCACCAACCTCCTAGTTATGTCAACCTTAGATGCCACACCTCATCTGGCAACACCATTAGCTTTTCCTCCACCCAGGGGCCAACTGTTGGAATCTGGAAAACTGAAATCAAGACAAACTGTCAGCAATCTTCTTCCTAACCCCTGCCACATGCACAGTTGTGAACAAAGAATATATTAACAAACTCTGCAAAACCAACTTACTTTACACCAACAATAATTCAGATCTTGTCATCTTTGCTTGCAAAACTTGCACCACCGCAATATTATCGAAATTAAAAATTACCCTCTTTCCCTTCAATTGCTCCTGCCAAACTACCAACACAACCCAGATTGTCATTAACTCCCAAAAGGTAACATTCCTTTTTCACTCATCCTTCCAGTCCATGGGCCAATGAGCTGCAAACCATTCCCCTGCAAAAAAACACACTCATTCTTATACCCCCAGCTGCATCTGTAAACAATCACACTTCCTCTTGACCAATGCAATCTGTCTGACAAAAAGAGACGCCATTAAAGCATTACAAAAAAGACAAGCAAAATGCCACACCAGCCCATACCAACTTGCTAATCCTGACACAATTATGTTTGCTCTTCCCTCCTTTTAAGAAAAGGCCACTGACTTACAAAAGGCAAGAAGGTAATCTGCCAAGGTACAAGAAGCACCAGTAAAATAATTTTGCTCATAGTTGCTTTTTTTGTGGATTTGTTTTTTTTACAAAAGGTATGCTCTCAATGAACTGCCCAATATGCAAAATTCAAAAGCCCTAAAAGCTCCACATCCTCCCGAATCCACACGTTATCCTTGGCACCTCCCACCCAATCTTCTCCTTCAATTAGGCTATTTATCAGCTGGCAAACAAAACAACCCCCCATTCTGCATCCACTGGTAATCCTAAGAAATCCAATGCCCTTAGATGGACTGTTCAACTTCTGCTTAGCCAATGGAATGCCCAACTCATCACACATCCCTAAAAACTCTCATAAACCTTCAAACTCTCCCTCAAATTCCCCACCTGCTCTCAAGAAATCAAGTAATGTCCCGCCCTCTGCTTATTCACCTGCTGCTGTCACACCCAATGCAGTACCGTGCTAAATTTCTCAAAAGGAGAGTAAGCTACAGAACATCCCATTGGCATAGCCTTATCAAAGTAATTTTTTTTCCCTTTTACCATGCCTAATAACACCCACTCCTCCTCCCATACCAATAAAAGGTGAAAGGCAGATTCAATATCCACCTTCACTAACCATGTATCTTTAAACCCCCGAATAAGCTTCACAGCATCATCCAAAGACACATACCTGACCTTGGTATCCTACAATGGAATGAGATCATTAACAGAGCTCCCTTCCAGGTAAGAAAAATGGTGAATAAGTCTAAACTCACTGGCCACCTTCTTAGGAACCAAATCCAATGGTGAAACCATACAAATCTCAAAGAGGGGAGTATCAAAAGGTTCCAACAATTTATCTGCCTGTCATTCATTCTCTACCAAACCCTCCAATACATCTTCTTTCCCCTATACAGAGTGCAAATTCCTACACAGTACCCCATCCCCCACCACCTTTGATTTAATAGAAACCCCCAAGAAAAGCTCTCAATTATTTCTTTCTTAAGAGAAGAATAATGAAATTTCTGGAGCATATGACGCAATACTTCAACCTTAATGGAAAATATGGACCCCAACCATCCTCTTGCCCCCTGAAAAGACACACCTCTCTGTAACCCTTGAAAATTCCCCCTACCTCAGTGATTCTTAAACCCCTGGAAAGGAGAAAGGAAAACACCCACATCAGTTGAAAGCGAACTTTGAGTCACCAAATTTCCCTCCCACTGACCATAGTGCACTGCCAAATGGCTCCCTACACACTTTGAGCATGCATGCAAGAATTCACACCCTACACAAGAGCAACATCCCTAATTAAAGGCCCAGCATACTCCCCCTTCTTCCCTGCCCATCCCCCCTCTGCTAGCCACACCAATACTATCCATCATAGTAGCTAGCTATATATCCGAATGTCTAACTTCCCAGTGGAGAGAGTGATCAACTGCTTTCTGCTTCCAAAACCTCTGGTCATACCATAACCAAGCAGTCCCTAGCCACAAAAGCTGACCCTCCCAAATCAAAAGGAAGTAAGCCAAAAGTGGCAAAGCCAAAGAAGTATCCTTCTCCAGGCAAACTGCCATATAGTAGACAAAACCTACCATCCAATTATCCCATGTCCTCGGTCATAGTCTACCTACTATCCTCCTCCCCAGCATCGCTAAAGCTGCCAAAAGGTCCTTGTCATTTGCCGTCTCCAATTCTACCAATCACTGCACTCCTTCTGCATCAATTAATTCAAAGGCATCAACATACTCCCCTTTTCAAATCTTCTCCTCAACTGAAGATAGAATGTGAGGTGTCACAAAAACTGTCCCTCTGTCCCTGCCCCTTGCCCAAAAGCCTGCATAGCTGACTAATCAACCAGCTGTATGACAAAATCTGACCCCACTTCAGAACATGATCCCACCCCATGTACAGATGACCCCAAGCTCCCCACTAACTCCCTTATGCTATCCTCCCCATTGATTGCTTCATCCTGTCCCAGCTTTTAACACCACTGCATATCCCTTACAGACCCTCTAGCTTCAAACCACTGATAGACCTCATCCCCAACTATTCCACAATCAATCCCCACACACTCAAAACCTACCCTACAGATCTCCCAACAGAATATTATTACCTTCTGCTCCATCCCGAGCCACTCCAGCCATCAGAGCATCCACAGTAACCACATCTCTTGACTGCCGTGCCCACTTAGTACGAGTGATCAACCTGGTCTTCAGAGACGGGCATCGTCTCTTCCAAATGGACTCATCTGCGTCATCTGCCATCACAGACTCAGTATTAGGCACCTTCTAAAACAGCTTCTCTGCCTTCACCACAATGGCCACCCAACTCTGCCATAAATTCTGCAAATTTGACATCTGCAACAAAGGAGAGACACATTAAGACTCCAATGAGAGGGAAAAAAAACTTCAAAGTCATCTATTGTTCAATATTGTGCTATGTTCATTACAATTCAAATGCTATGAATTCAGTCCAATACTCCCCCATCACACACAGAAGTACCATAATACATCCAGTTAGCATGGCGCATAGAAAGGGGGGAATACCACTCAACCTCCTTGCACTGGGACTCTGAAGAAGCCATAGGTAACTATGTAACCTTAATTATGGGCAATTTCAACTTCCCCACCATCAACTGGGAAACCTGCTCATGTACCAACTCATTCACTCAACATTTTCTGGAATTCATAAATTCTAATGCCTTGGATTAGCTTGTCCACACCCCCACCAGGGGCAGCAATATCCTGGACCTGGTCATTACCAATATGGGTAAACAGTGTTCCACGCCAGAGATCAACTCCACGCTGGTCAGATCTGATCACAAGCTAATCACCCTAGACATCCATATCTCGCCCCCACCACCCATTAAGGAAACCACCATCAAAAACTGCTCCAAAGTCAACTTCATGCTTCTTAAGACAGAAGTGGCAAACTTCATGACACTCATGCAGACAGAAACTAGAGGTAAGACTGCTGAATCTTAGATAAATGCACTGTATAAGCACATACACGAGTGCATGGATCATGCCATCCCCAACAGAACAAAGACACTATCCTCCAAAAAAAAAGAAGCCAATCTGGTGGTCCTCTGCCATAAACAAACAGTACAACAGAAGGAAGAAGCTGTTGCAAAAAAGAGTAAAATCCTAAGATTGGAAGAACTCCCTGGTCAGCCTCAGCAAGAAGCTGAGATCCCTCATAAAATCCTCCAAAGCCAGTTATGAAAATAAAATTGCCACTGATTCCAAAGACAACCACAAAGCATTCTACAACTATGTCAAGAATCTCAGTGGCAGCACTCAGATCTGCTCTGAGCTACAGCACAATGGCACTAAATATACAGAACCAATCGATATTGCCAGCATCCTGACAAATAGGTTCAGTGCTAACTTTACCCCCTCTCACCCTCCAAAGGGCCAGTCTTAATACCGGAACAATGCAAAGCCCCTGTAATCACAGGTGAACAAGTAAAGACCGCACTCTTCAAAGCCAAGAACACAGCATTCATGGGACCAGACTACATCCCAGGCTGCGTACTGCACGAACTACAGAACAAACTTGCACCCCCCCCCCTCCAAGTACCATGTTCAATCATAGCCTCACCTCAGGCTATATGCCTACTGAATGGCACACAGCAACAGTTATCCCACTCCACAAAGGGGGTGCCACCACAGACCCTGGAAACTACCACCCCATTAGCCCGATGAGCCTGGTCTGCAAGGCCATGAAATGTATCATCTTGTAACTTATAAACCAAGACAGAGGTAACCTTCAAATCCTGGACCCCACTCAGTTTGGGTTTGTAAAAGATAGATCATGTCTACTAAACCTGATAAACTACTTTGAAGCAGTCACCAGAGCTGTAGAGAAGGACAAGGTAGTGCACACAGCCTATCTTAACCTTGCCATGGCTTTCGATACCACCCCCACCCACTCTGAAATTATAGATAAACTCACTAAACTGGGCATAAATTCCTATACCACAAGATGGATGGCCAACTGGCTCACAGACAGAACCCACACAGTAAAAGTAGCTGACTCCAAGTCCGACTTTAGACCAGTGATGAGTGGAGTACCACAGGGTTCAGTCCTGGGTCCTCTCCTGTTCGGAATCTACTTCTCTGAAGTGCAGGCCAACACAGAAGGTCTTTGGCTAACAAAGTTCGCAGATGACTGCAAACTGGGAGCCATATTAGAATCACCTAATGATGTAGACATTCTACAAAAAGGCCTCACAGAGACAGATACTTGTTGTCAAAGTAATGGCCTCAAGCTCAATGCCAAGAAGTGCATTGTCATCCCCTTTGGGAAAAACTTGGTACCCATGAACTACCACATAGGCAGTAGCTCACTAAATACCGAAAGTGTGATAAGAGACCTCGGGACACAGGTGGATAGTAGTCTCTCCTTTGATAACCACATCGCCACAGTATTCAGGAAATCCTTCAAAGTGGCACACCTCATCACAAAAGGGTTCACCTCTAAAAAAAAGGAGGTCATTGTTCCTCTCTACTCATTCCTCATCAGACTCATTATAGAGTACAATCAATGCCCTGTTTGGCATGTATCTCATAAGACACCTATAACAATTGGAAAGGCCACAGAAATACCTCACTAAGAGGATTACCAGCCTCAAACAGATGCCATACACAGACTGTCTCAAAAAACTCCAGCTCTAATCCGTCGTATATCACCTACTCAGAGGCGATCTCTGCCTAACATACAAAGCTATGTCAAAGCCAGAGTTGTTGGACATGCTACACTTAAAGAAATCCCAATCCCTCCTTACCACACACTCCAGCAGGGACCTAAACTTGTCACCACAATAAACAGAACATGCTAGAGGGATAGATTCCTGTCCCAGAGACTTCCCATACTCTGGAACAAACTACCCATTCATGTCAAGCAGAGCTCCTCATTGGCCCTCTTTAAGAAAAATCTTGACGACTGGATGGGAAATAGAAAATTCACCCCAGTGATCACTTCTGTGGCACTGCTCGACAGGGGCACAGGAAAACAATTTTCTTGGGTGGCGAAAGCCAGGGAACCTTTTTGGCTAGGCTTATATAGGCCCCAGGGCTGATAGCCTAGTACCTACCTATGAGCCTATGAACCTATGAAGACAAAGGAACCCCCTAGGAATATAACAATGAGCCAAAATATGAAGAAAAACTCTGAACCTACTGCCTAGACCAGTAATTCCCACTCCAAAACTAAGAGGTATGGGAAAGCCTAATTTTGTCAGAAACATACCTATCAACCTCTTATAACAAGAAAACTGGACAAAGCCATAAATAACATGGGACAAAGGCACAAAATAGAGACACTTTTTAAAATATTCCTCTTATAAGCTTCGGAAAAGTGAGAATCAAACCCTGTTCCTTGTGTTTGGGAGATAACCATCTTAACCATTATGCCAACTGCTAACAGCAACTTGATAGAATAGTAACTGTTAATTACCATGAATTTTCTTGAGGGCATGAAATCTAAAATACAAATATCTGCATAATTTCCTAACTTTACTCTGTAATGAATAAACGCATTTACAAGACAACCACAATTTTATGAAAACGGACCAAGAATATGAGGCAAAATATGGACAGTCTGTGAAAATCTGTACAGTTGAAAGGTATGGTCAGAACACCCTCCTGATCACATATACTTCTTCAGCAAGTCCGCATTGCCTCCCATGCTTGACTAACAGCAGTGAGTGAAGGCCATATCTTTACCCATGAACCCACTCCTGCAACCTTGTAACCATTCAAAGCATCATCTTATCACTCACATTCATCTCTAGTGAGTCCTCATACCCAAAAATTCAAGATAAGTTTATGGGCTGTGTACTCAGTTCTTAGGCTTCACTATGGAAAAATTAATGTTTGGAACAGTATGATAGTTAACCTGTTATGATTATATACTCATATTCACATGCAGGCATGCACACACACACACACACACACACACACACACACACACACACACACACACACACACACACACACACACACACACACACACACACCTACCCAAACCACAGATGTGCTCATCTTTAGGCATCGCTTCACTTGAAAATTAGCCCACTATGCACATGCCTGAGTAACAGTCTTCACTCATGGGCAAAACAGCACCTGTGAACATGACCCTACTAAAGACGAGCAAAACCACCAATCTCTTAAAACAATCTTGACAGTGGAATTTCCACTTAGGATTCTAATCAAACCCTGCAAAAGGAACCCTGGATCCTGCAATTTTTTCCTCTTATATGAACGGACAGGTTTGCTCCCATTAAGCCACAATGCTCAAACCTTTTGTCTGGAAATTATGACTTAACCTCCATGCCAAAGTTTCTGTGCCAGAAATATTACACTTTGCTCCATTTCCCCTGCACCCCTACCACCAAAGCATCTAACAACCCTTCTCCAACTGAAGCCATGCAATTAAGCCATTGATAAAAGAAATTCCCCCTGCTATGGAATGCCATAGCATGGTCCAACCACAAGGCAACAAAGCACTGCCAAAACAGAATCTGAGGCCATTACAATGCCAAGTTGCTGAAGCTGAAACACTCTCTTAAAAACTCATAATGATAATTAGTCCCTACCACACCTTCATAGCAATGCTTAGTGGATGGAGGGGAAAAAAGAGAAAAAATATATTAAATATGCAAACCACCCGCCACTATCAAACCCACCACTCACCATTAACCTGAGGCCTACCTGTTCTCAAAGAATACCTACAGGCCATCTCGGATGTAACACTTGCATTAAAAAGTCCATGACAAAATATGATTCCTCCTCCCAGTTACACACCTATAAAACACCTAAGTCCCACCCTACATTTACTTCACTTCTTCTAAAATCTCCTCAACAAATTAATCCTTCCCTTCCCAACTAAAGCTTATCTCTATTCCATAATCTTAACGCCCTTCCCTAACAAACTCCCACCCGCCCCTATTTAATTCTCTATAACCCTTACCAAAGATGTCCCTGGACAAATTGATTTGTTCCCCAACCTCATTTAGTTCACATTTTGAGAGGAATAAGTGGAGTCTCATTATAAAAAAGTATGTGTGTGTGTGTGTGTGTGTGTGTGTGTGTGTGTGTGTGTGTGTGTGTGTGTGTGTGTGTGTGTGTGTGTGTATATATATATATATATATATACATATGACAGCTAGATAGAGAGATCAGACGTCATTGTGCAAGTTTTTCTCGTTTTTCAAATACAAAAATATGCTTATATTATGTAAAGCTTCTCTTAATACAGTCAAAAACAGAAGTGCTTCAAGCACTGATACACTGCTTTTACTGTTAAGTATAGATTCTGTAGTAATTGCAATATTAGTATATTGCATAAAAAAAAAACTTCTCTATAAATTGTCAAAATACAGAAATGGTTCAAATACTTATATAGCATTTCAACTGTTATTGTGGATGCCAATGTAATCTGAAAAAATAAAACCAAAACAGTACTCCTCTGGTTGTTACTGTTTATCTGCTTTTTGCTGCTGCAAATACATGTATGACAAAATATTTTTTTCTTTTAAATTCTTACTGAGATATTCAGGAAACAAGATGTCTAAGTGTCAGAAATTAATAACCCCTAAAATATCATGTTATTGTATAATTGCTATTTTCAGTTCATTGAAAGGTGCTGCGGTGTTCATATGATAATATCATGAAGTGAACAGCTCTGCTCTGTTACTTTATATAAGAAAACAGCAAGAAATTGATTTTCAGGTAGAAAACATGCAATAGAATGCATAACTTATTATATAGACTGAATACCGATTGTTGGAATGCAAGTTGCATATTAATGACGACGAGTCAGCAAAATGCATGTCACTACACTGACAGAAATGATATGTTCATGCAAGGGGGCCTACATTTCCAAAACCTTTCTATATCAAAATTCTGACTGCATGTTGAAAGCAGTACGTATAATGTCCAGCAAACAATGATTATATTAAAGTAAATAAAAGGAAGTAAACCTGCATATGTCTACTGAAGGTGGTACAATAACAAAAGTGTATATGTGTGTGTGTGTGTGTGTGTTCCCTTAAGTAGTTAATCTATCAAGCCAATACAATATTATAAAATGTAACATTTTATGAAATATTGTGGTCATATCCTAGCTTTACTCTTCCTCTCTGGTGTAAATTTTAATTCTACTTCACCACACAAAGCAACAGCAAGGTGTTTCAAATACCCACTTTATCAATAGCCAGAGTTTTCTATTCTTAGACAATATTTTATTAATTTTCAGTTATTGTGATATAGGTACAGCTACTCTCCAGCCTACATTATCAGCATAATTTTTAAGGCAAAAAGGTTACAACCAGCATAATAACAGCAGCACACTACATGTAAATACAGATAATATGGATCTAGCTTTGTAAAATCTGGTTGGTTTGTGTTACAAAGCAGAGGCATATGCATGTGCAAATGCATAAACATGTCTACTACATTTGTTAGAGACAGATTTGTTTGAGACGCATGTCCTCGCTGACACTTGCTAGTTTCAATAGATGTTCTAACATCCACAAACCTGTTTCCTGTAATGTCAACTATCCCTACCAGAATGCTTATTCAAAACCTAAAATCTCCAAACAAGTGTCCAACCCTAAAGTCCCCCAACTCTCCTTAAACCTAAAATCCATATGCTCGTCCCTATCCCTAAAGTCCAATCACTCCCTAAACCTAAACTCCCCTTCCCCTCCCATTTCAACTAAACCTAAAATCCCCTTTTCCCTCCCATCCATGATCACTACTTAAACCAAAAATTCACATTTAGATCCATAACCCTAAAGTCCTTATCACTGCCTAAACCTGAAATCCTCTTCCCCTTTCCATCCGCAATCACCCCAAGCCTAAAATCCCCTTCTACCTCCATAAACCTAAACATAAAATCTCCTTCTCACTACCATCCACAATCACTCCTTAAACATGAAATCATCACCACTTCCTGTCCATGATTGCTGTGTAAGCCTAATATTCCCATCCACCTCCCTAAGTCTAAAGTCACTGTCACTCCCTAATCCTAAGATCCTCATTCCCCCAACTATAAAGTCCCTGATCCACTCCCCATTCCCTCTCTAAACTTAAATGCACCCTCCTGGCTCCTCTTCTCCACTTACCTTGTCCACAGTGAGCTCTCTTTTGTGTCTGACTCCCAGAATGCTTGAGTTCAAGGGCGAGCATCTGGTGGGCTGGGTGTATAGCTATTTGAGTCCCTTGCTATGAGTTCCTGGAATATGGTTAGCTGTGGCTTGGGCAGCTGTTGAACACCCATGTGTAATCCATAAAATATGACCGTTAATTATTTATAATTCTGACGACCGTGCCCTGGCCCAGCAATCAAGGAGCCTCAGTCCACACCACTAACACCAGGGAGGTCATCTCACAGAAGAGGAATGGATAACTAATACACACAGTAAAGTACAATTTCCCTTAAGTGCACACAGAGATCACAGTCAGTCTGGGGCTGGTTGCTCCTTGCTCTCCAGGTCCCCAATAAGACTCCCTACTGGCACAGCTATAGGGTCCAGATCTCAGCCTGGCTGGCAAGCTAACCTCCAGTACACTCTCTGTCCAACCAGTGCTCCATGTCCCTGCCCAGGTAGCTGACACACTACACATACACTTTGAGAAGAGGTTATACAACCACACAGACCCTCCTGGGACAAAAGCTGGCACAGGTTCTCCAGCTATGCCCCTTTTCCCAGGCAAAACAGTAGTAATTACTGCCACCACCAGCTAATAAATATCAACTACTCAAAGGCCCATAAAAGGGTGACCAATTATTACTGTGCAATATTATTATCCAATGGTAGTATGACTAACAGTCAAGGCTTACTTTAGAGTGGCCTATTACAATAACCTCTATAAATATGTCATGTACTCTAGAGCTTATCTCTCCACAAAACAGCCACAGGTAGAAGGTTTTAAAAATATTTAATCATAAATTATTAAAACACAAGACAAAACTACTACACCACAGATATATCTAAGAACAAGGAGAAGGTCACGGTGAGCTGCCTGTCGGGCACTAGGATCCGTCACATAACACAAGCACTCAGGTCACTCCAAGGCAAGTACAAATATGACTCAGTCATTGTCCATGCTGGCGTGAATGACCTGAGACGTACCTCCCTGGACTACATGAAAAGAGACATAGAGGAGCTCTTTGAGAATGTAGCCGGGGCCGGTATGACCCTGATCTTGAGTAGCATCTTACCCTCACCAAGAATGATGCCACAATATGAAGACAAGATGATCAATTTCAACAATTGGCTTAAGTATTGGTGTCATTCAAAGGGGATCCAATGCCTGTCAGCCTGGGATGACATGCTCGACAAGCCACGATGCTTCACTTGGGATGGATTGCACCTGTCACCCCTGGGCTTTCGAATATTGGCAAAGGCTCTTGCCACCCCCATAGTGCCTTTTTTAGGCAAGGCACAAAAGACAAACCCACCTCCATAGGTATCACAAGGGATAAGAAACTAAGAGTAATGCTACTCAACGCCAGAAGTCTAAACCTCAAGATGCACGCACTCGAAACTCTCCATAGCATGGAGAACATCGATATCTGTGCAGTAACAGAAACCTGGTTCAAGGCTCCCGAGAGCACCCCAGCACTACCAGGTTATACCTCATACCATGCTTTTTGGCCTCAAAACTTGGACCGAACCACAAAAGGAGGGGGAGTATCAATATTCGTCAAAGATACCCACACCTCCAGGTTGGTGGCACAGCACAAAGCATCAGAGACTATCCATGTGTAACTAACAGTGGGTAAAACTGCCTTCCAGTTTATAGCCTGCTACAGTCCACTCTCTCAAACCCAGAAACCCCACTCGGCCTTCCTAAGAATACTGGAAAATATGAAGGTCTCTCCAAACACCATTATATTGGGCGACTTCAACTACCCAAACATAGATTGGGAGCATTACTCTAGCTACAACACCCTAGCCCAAAGGTTCCTAGAATTTATAAACTCAAATGCTATGGAACAACTTGTTACCACTCCCACAAGAGGGGAAAACATACTGGACCTGATCATCACCAACATGGGGGCTCTATGCTCCAGACCAGAAGTGTATCCCTCACTGGTAAGATCAGACCATAAACTAATCTCACTGGATATTCACATCCCAACCCCACCCCCTGCACAGAAAACCACAGTGAAAAACTTTTCTAAAGCAAATTTCACACTCCTCAAAACCGTGGTGGAATCCTTCAAAGCCCCTGGGCCTGTGGAAAATACAGCCCAGACCACAGAATCCTTTATAAACGTATTCTATGAACACCTTCAGGAATGCATGGATCCTGCAATCCCAAATAAAACCAAGACCCAATCCTCCAAAGGCAGGCGTCCTGTCTGGTGGACCCCAGCCATAAACAAACTATACAATAGAAGGAGGAAGCAACTACATGATAGAGCAAAATCACAAAAAGTGAAGGCATCTCTGATCAGTATTAGCAAAAAACTACAGGCACTCATAAAATCGTCTAAGGCCAGCATTGAGAGAAAAATTACACAGGACACTAAGGATACTCACAAGGCTTTCTTTAGTTATGTTAGGAACCTGGGTGGGAATTCCCAGATATGCTCAGAATTAGTCCAAAATGACAAAAAATACACCGAACCCACAGATATTGCCAACATCCTAGCTGACAGGTTCAACGCAAACATCTCCCCCCTCCTCACTAAAAGGGCAAATATCTATCCCAGCAGAGTGCTGCCCCCCTGACATCTCAGATTCTCAGGTAAGAGCCGCCCTCTCCAAAGCAAAAAACACAGCATCAATGGGACCAGACGGTGTCCCGGGCTGCATCCTACATGAACTCCAAGAAGAGCTAAACCCAAACATAAAACTACTGTTCAATCTCAGCCTTACTACAGGATATGTACCCAAAGAGTGGCATACAGCAACAGTGGTCCCTCTCCACAAAGGTGGTGCCTCAACGGATCCTGGAAACTATCACCCCCATAAGCCTGACTAGCTTGGTCTGCAAAGCTATGGAAAGGATCATCATGGACCTCATAAATAAAGATATTGGGGACCTACAGACACTGGATCCTGCCCAGTTTGGCTTTGTTAAGGGCAGGTCCTGCCTCTTAAATCTGGTCGATTTCTTTGAAACAGTCACCAAGGCCATTGACGAGGGGAAGGTGGCCCACACAGCCTACCTGGACCTTGCAAAAGCCTTCGCTACAATACCCCACTCGGGCATTATAGATAAGCTCACCAGCTTAAATATAAACCCTTATGTCACTAGATGGGTTGCAAACTGGCTCAAGGACAGAACCCACATGGTTAGAATTGCTGGAGCCATGTCAGACTCAAAACCAGTTACAAGTGGCGTCCCACAAGGCTCAGTTCTGGACCTCTCTTGTTTGGTATATATTTCTTGGAGGTACAGGCCAACACGGAAGGACTGTGGCTGACCAAGTTCGCAGATGACTGCAAACTTGGCACCATAATCAACTCTCCAGCCGATACAAGCATCCTACAAAAGGGCCTCATAGAAACAGACAACTGGTGCCAGAGCCATGGCCTCAAGCTAAACTCCAAAAAGTGTATAGTCATCCCCTTTGGCAAAAACAAAGTGCCCACAAATTACCACATAGGTGGTAATCCATTAAGTACAGAAGAAGTAATTAGGGACCTGGGGACCCAAGTTGATAGCAATCTCTCATTTGAAAACCACGTAGCCAAAGCGGTTAAAAAAACATTTTATATAGCCCACCTAATCATGAAGGGATTCACATCTAGATCAGGGGAGGTCATCGTGCCTCTTTACTCATCCCGCATCAGGCCCATAATTGAGTACAATGCCCCTTTTGGGATGTACCTTACCAGACACCTGCAGCAACTGGAAAGACCCCAAAAGTACCTCACCAGGAGGATCAAAGGGCTCAAACAGATGCCATATGCTGCCCGGTTAAAGAAACTCCAGCTCTACTCAGTGGCATACCACCTGCTCAGAGGCGATCTGTGCCTGACGTATAAAGCCATGTCCAACCCAGAATTAATGGACATGCTGCACCTCAGAAAATCCAAATCCCATTGAGCTACGCGCTTGAGAGACTTGAACCTCAGCACTGAAATAAATAGGACATGCTGGAGGACAGATTCATAGCCCAGAGGCTCCCTTCACTCTGGAATAAAATCCCAGTCCAGGTTAGGAAGAGTCCCTCATTGACTCTCTTCAAGAGGAATCTTGATGAGTGGATGGGAGATCGTAGGTTTACCCTGGGTATCACTTCTGTGTCACTGTTAGACAGAGGCACAGTACACTAACCTTGAAAAAGGGCATAGCAAAATTCATTTAAAATGGGTGGCGAAAGCCAAACACACTCTGGCTAGCCTAATATGAACCTATGAACCTATGAACCTAAGAGTTCAGAGATCACACAGAAACTTAAAATAATACAGTAGGACAGGTCTGATTTCAAAGAAAAATACCTAATTAATCTTTGCTAGCTTTAACTATTCCTACAAGAAATCACAGTGCTAAAACTTACATGTGAGCACAAGGCAGAGTGCTGATAAGTCGGATGTCCAAAGTCAAAATGCTTCCAGTCTTTTCTGAGAAATAGTATTTAAACATTACTAACAAACATGTTTGCTGGGTCCCTCCCCAAATTACATCATCTTTGACACTTAGGTTTTCCCAGGCAAACAAACTGCATTATTTAGCAATCTAACACCTGCACAGAAACTTACAACAATAAAAGACATTTCACATGTATATTCTAACAGAAACTAGAGCAATAAAGCACCTTCTATATCTAAATTCTTTTCAGAAACTTTAGCCTTAAAACAATGGGCATGAAACCTTCATCCAGCCACAGTGGAGCCGAATTCTAGCATGAAAGGGTCACAACATGCTTCACTGGGCCAGTAGAATGCAATGTTGTCACATATTTTGCAGTTCCACATTTCACAGTATTCTTTACACTCAAGAAACATGTCTGTATTTTACAGTTATTATCAAGAAAACATGCCTGTATTTTACATTTATTTATACAGTTGATAGAATTATGTGTCAAATTCTATTTGACTAGGCTGGCAGCCTTCGCCCATCTCTCACCAATTGTCACAATAATACCAAGGGATTTAAATATTTTAATAAGCATCAGTTAAAGTTACAGAAACTGCCCATAACACTGATGCCCATGAAGTTAGTTGAAATTGATTTTATAGCCCACAGTTTCCTTGTATATATTTGCAGATGTACAATCATTTGGTGGAATATTTGCATATAATGAAGGAAAAGTGAATCAACATAAATGTAATGATGTCTTCTGGTAGCACTCCCTCACACACACACACACGCGTGCACGCGCACACACACACACACACACACACACACACACACACACACACACACACACACACACACACACACACACACACACACACACACACACACACACTCATGCAGACAAATATATAGAAAATCTGGCCAGTAAAGACAGAGCAGCCGAAAAAGCTTGAGGTGATGGAGATGAAGTGCCTGAGGTAAGCTGTAGCATGCACACTAGAAGACCGACAGTGGAAAGAGGACATCAGAGGTGAACCTAATACAGCCTTAGGTGCAGAGAAGGTCAAGTTGAAATGATTGCAATTGTTCAGTCACAGCTGCTCGAATGCAGAAGATGATTTGCTAAAGCAATTTTGGAAGACAGGTTGAAGGCAAGAGCAGTTGAAGATGTCCAGCCAAAAAAATAGTTTATGTGAGGTAAAACATGTAACAGTTTGGGCATGAGACTCAAATAAGGGATGAGAGGGGCAATGAATTAAGAGAACTGACAACAGTTGTCACAACATGGACACCCCATACAGAAATGGGAGAAAGCATATAGATAATGATTTTTATAGTGTTGATGATAACGATGGTGATTTACATGAGCAGAGAAAACTATTTTATTGCAAAAGTTACAGAAATTATGGGCAATTTCAACTTCCAGTCCATTCTGAGCAATTTTTCTAGACTACAGTTCTTAGCTGCAGTAGTCCCTCGTTTAAGGTTTTTCAAACACAAATGGCATTTATGATCACCATCATTTTCAACAGTCTTTACTAGACTAACAGTGGATACTTCTCTTATCTCCTATCCCTTGTGGGTTTCAGGTTCATTTCCATGAATTTATATTTCAGAGAAATCTTCACATAGCTTCCACAGGATTTCTTCTTTTTAACTTTTCTTTAGATATATCCATCAGGAATCTGCTTCCTCAAGATGTAAAGGTCCTTATGTCCCTTTGGAAGTAATAGATTCCTACTAATTGCAAAGGAGCTTGTTTATCTGTCTGCTTCACATTCTCTAACACACACTCTACTGCAGTATGTATTGTACTTCCCTGACTCAGCAGTCACTGTGCAGTATGATCTGTCAGTATGGGACCACTGGTTATGTTGTTGTCAGGTGGGATTTAAGCTCGTGTCTGTCCACCCTCTTTTAAATTACTGCACAAAGTGATGCTAGATCTTAAATGTTCAAGTCTGGTGAGTCAAAGCACATCTGGATAATTTTGGGTTGCAATCCTTCTGCCACCAGAACCACTGGACATGACCATTAAGTAATATATATTTCCTTACAGCAAATTGTATTTTAGGGTGGTGAATGTTCATTTTATGCAAGGTATTCCCCCTCTCTCTAGCTGAATAATGTCTGTCAGCACTGCTGAAGTTTCCACTAATATAACAGTTGGGATACTCATCTATATATCTAATATGTTAACCTATGTCTATATCTGAACTACCTTTTCTGCACTATGCATAGCTAACAAAAGACTGGAGTAATGCACTTTCCTTTGATGTATAGTATATCAGTTAACTAAAGGCTTCTTCTGCTTCAACTATTCACTTAACATTCAGGGGAGAAGTACCCTTATTTCACTCAGGGTACAAGCAATGGTAGGACAATTGGGGATAACTATGTCATAACAGGTAGGCAGGCCTAAAAAACCCTTAGGCTAGTATTATCCATGATATTTTGGCATGATTGTAGCTAGGTAGCGATTCATATAGACCATTTACATTGATGTGCAATGCTCACAAATTAGTGTAAGTAAATTAAGTATAATGAGATGTAAATGAGACATTGCATCCACACATTTATTTTAATAAATGTAGCTGTGCATAATATATCTACTTTGCATTTACAAACTTGCCATATAGTGAAAAAGAAAAACATATGTGACACCCCCCCCATAATTATATACATATACACCTGTCATCCTCAGGAAAACAATATGTGTCACAACCCCCATTATATACACATGCAGAGTCCAGCAAAGTGAAGGAAGCGGTTTGTTAACACATTTGTCGTTTCATTAGCAGATACACATGGTAGCACCTGCCGTGACTAAGCATCTCCCAGTAAAGACAGCCAACAAAACATCCTTTCCACTTCAGAACTTCTACCACATATGCACAACCACTATAAGACACTAAAATACATTTTCCAAGTGATGGCAACATTCCCATGGCTGCTGTAATGAGTTCTCATTTAGAAATGATAGCTTACAGTATTACAATTATATACCCATTGTATGAATAAAACATTTCTTTAAGTCAACTCAGTAATATTACTTCAGTGGTTAATTATCTCCCAGGAAAGCCAACAAAACATCCTTGCCACTTCAATGCTTCTACCATGTATGCACAGTCACTAAATTACACCAAAATAATTTCTCAGCAATCATATTTGCACTGCTGTTGTAATGATTTTCTATTTACAAATGACAGCTTTGCAATATTAAGCTATTGCTTTATGCCCACAGTATGAATAAAGCAAACATTTCTAGAGGTGAACTCAAAAATCTTACTTCATTTTGAATAGTTTCATATTAATTTCCCATATTTATATTTTCCTTCCTTTAAAAATTCTGTGAGTTTCCTAATTAATTTGCCACCTAATTCGAGTAATATCCATGTAATATGGTAGTACCTCGTAAGGTCAGGTTCCTTTACACATTTTGAATGCAAATCAGACCATTTTATGTTTATCTCAAAGAATCACAGTAAAAAGCCATTATCTAAGGTACGTTGCCTTTGTAATAGGTTTTCCCTTAATGCTTATCCCTTAAGTAATTTATACTTTTTCCATAGCGAGGCATGTTTATCCAAATGCCTCTGCATTTCCATAGTCAGTATGAATGACCTCTGCGGAACTTATTTATATAATGACATAGCACCACTCTTCACAGAATAACACTGCTCACTGATGGAGATCAGCACTGTGAATACCACCTTCATTTAAAAAATAATATTTGTTGATTCTGAAACCTTTAATACATGGATTGTCATGTGGGTGCCATTCTGTTCTAGGTTTAAGTAAAGCTTTAGTCTTTTAATATTGATTATTTTCTTCTGTTGCATTAAAATTGTAATAAGCACTATGCTAAGGTATGCCACATTTACATTTTATTTATGCATTTTGTACTTTAGTGTCATCTAAAGTAATATTTGGGTCTGTTTGTCCAATAATACCATTTTCTATTTGGCTGATCAGCATGTGCTTTGTTTTACTCTTAATTTACATTTTTTTAAATATAATGTTCTTAAAAATTCATCTGTAGAGGATTGTTTTATATAGGTATAATTATTTTGTGGGTATGTTTTTATATTTCTTGTGGTTCCTACTGAAAACTGAAGAAACTTAATTGCAATCTTTTGAAATACAGAACTTTAAATGATCTTCTCCTTTGGAGAGCTTTGCCCCTGAGGCTACTTAGGGTGAAAGGAGGGTATGCCAGCTCCAATGGTTTTTCAATGACTGTACTAGTTAAGCTCATAAGTTCAAAACAAAATATCTGCCCTTGCAGGCCATTTTAAGCTTAGCTCATCCCTGTCCATATTCAAACGCAACTTGGAATTATTGAAAGGGTAATTAAAAAAATACCCAAGGACTTCCTCATGTACTAAAAATGGACAGAAGCAACTCCATCATGTTTTGTCCAACACAGTTATTCTCATTAAGGGAATATATAATTATCAACCACAGGATGTGTTAGGCCAATACACCAAATGGGATAGGTTAATTTAAGCAGGTAAATGGGAAATATTTTAGGCTAAAACTGTCAGACATGGACAGCTAGCGTAGCACCTGCCTATGAACCTAAAAGTATAAATATCCATTTAAATGCTTAAATAAAACACAGATCCTGCAGCATATAACAATACTGCCCTTATTGCTAATAAAACTACAAGGCTATACCCTCAGACCAGAAAGAAATAACAACCAGTAACTTGTTTTAATAAAAAGAGTAGAACATTTTAAAGCACTGGTACTTGAAAGAGCAATATTATTAGTCAAGAAAAAAAATCAAATAATAGCTTGTTCTACCTTTCTTTATGTCACTTTTCTTTTGTATTAGTGGTATATTTTCTGCAAAGGGTGAAAATTTGAAATTAGGGCAGGGTAAGAATTGTTAGTTTGAATTTGTTTTGCATGTTTGTTTCCTTATCTCTCCTTTGTATTCTGTCATAGATGTATCTCTTTCTGCTGGTTCCCATTTATGCATTGCTTGCCATTTCATATTCTTCCCTTTCTGTACAGTGCCTTTTTCATTTCCACATTCTCTTCATTTATGCAGGTGCCTTTGTGCATTCTTCCCTATGTCCAGTATTAGTTCACCCTGCTTTCTCTTTCAGACAGTTTTCTTCTTGTTAGTCATTCTCAGTTTTCTGCCTCTGCAGCTTATATTTCCATTTACAATTTTCTCTCCTTTTGTTTCCCATTGTTGGTGCCTGGCAGAACTTTTATCCTTAACTTTTAGTCAGAGATGTTTAAATTCGCTGTATCCTTCATTATTTCATCCATTATTTTCTTGATTTTACCACAATATTTCACAGTGATCCAAGCCTTAACATATAATCCTTCACCTATCTGTCAGCTGCATCTCAGCTGTTTCCCATCCAGGTGTTTTGCCTTACTTTTGTTCCCAAAGTCAAGCAGATAATACATGCAGGGATTTTCTCTACGTGCATGTTTGCATGGCAAAACTCTACATTTTATCTGTTCAGAATTTTGTAAAATTCCAAGATCTTGTTTCATTCTGCTGTGTTTCTATTAAAATTTGTATTTCCTGGAAAATTATTCACAATCTGTTTCATTCCGCCAACCATAAGTACAACAGTATTTTTGCTATATTGCTGATTTTTTAAAACTGTTCTTGCTGATTTGTTGCATTTTTGTCTTCTGTAGCATAGACTAGATTCAGACCTGCTGAGTTTGGTCCTGTTTGTTAACTCAAGCACTAAACCAGGCTAGCTTTTGTTGGAGAGGGCCCCCTGTACCCTTGAGACAAGAGAGTGCAGTTAGGACTCATCTGATTGAAGGTTGGTGGCACAGGGCTCAGTTTTGAACTTGTTATTGGATAAATTGTTTAATTCAGTTTATTCACTGTTTTAACACAGCTCCACAAAGTTAGGCGACCAGTCATTGCTCTGCTGTATCCATCTGCACGATCCAAGGAATCTGTTGCATTCTGATAAACAT
Source organism: Protopterus annectens (assembly GCF_019279795.1). Taxonomy (NCBI): domain Eukaryota; kingdom Metazoa; phylum Chordata; order Ceratodontiformes; family Protopteridae; genus Protopterus; species Protopterus annectens. The sequence continues at coordinate 1,503,617,191 of NC_056728.1, forward strand.
AAGTACACTTTTATACTGTATTTTGCACTTTTTAGCTATATTTTTTCTCTACTGCTGATTTTTTAAAACTGTTCTTGTTGATTTATTGCACCCCAGCACCCTTGTGGCAGAAGAGTGCAGTTAGGACTCATCTGATTAAAGTTTGCTGGCACAGGGCTCAGTTTTGAGTTTTTTTATTGGTTAAATTGTTTAATTCAGTTTGCTCACTATTGTTACTACATAAGCCCCACACTTGCACAGGCTTGTGCTTGTTTTAACACAGCTCCACAGAGTTAGGCAACCAGACACTGCTCTTCTGTATTCATCTTTTTATGTGTAGCGCACCTCCATGCACCGCCACACACTACAACACAGTGAAGGTAACCATTGGTGGTTATAGATGCAAAATCTTCAGTAGATAACTTTTTCATTAGTAGTTGCCTGTTATCTGGCTGAGAAGTCCATAAATTGCACTTAGCTGCTCAGAGGGCACCACAGCTGCACTTTTGCCCCTTAAACAGTCTCAAAATCAGCAAATATACAATAGTCTCATACCATTTACAGAACCTCTACTAATAATGACCTTTGCAGAGCACCCCATTAGTATAGACCCCGTTTAGAGCATGCAGTTACATCAGACACTTCCATTTTATTTCCTAACTGTGAAAACAGGATTTGACCTAGCATTATGGATGGTCAGTTTCTCTCCATTTCTCATATCGGCCTGCTTGAAATGGGTATCCTGAGGTAGTGTGGCAACTGCCTCATGTACGCTATCAACCCTCTACTCCTAAATCATGCAAGTACAATTTGTGAGAGATGCATCTACACTAACTATCTAGAGCTCTCTTGCCAGAGAACAGCAACATTGAACAGGTTGTCAGCTCACATACTATACCTCCTACACAAACCATGCACTCAACACATAAACCATCATACACTGAGGTACTCACCAGAAACATACCTAAACACCAGAGATCTTCCAGACACAAACATGCTACACCTAATACAGCATCTACAGCACTCAGTACACATAAAACCCTAAGAACCAGTGTCGCACCAAATAAGCCCGCAAGGCAAAGCACATCTAAACAAACTATTTTAGTCATAGGTGACTCATTTGTGAGACACACAGATGTCCCACTCACCAGGATGAACAAGGAGAAAGTTACAGTCAGCTGTCTATCGGGTGCCAGGATCCATCGGATCATACATGCATTCAAGCCTCTCAGCAATAAGTACTGTTATGACTCCATCAAAGTTCATGTTGGTGTGAATGCACTGAGATGTACCTCACTGGACGAAATTAAGATAGACATGATTGAGCTCTATGAATATGTACCCCAGGTTGGTATGTCCCTAGCCTTGAGCAGAGTTCTACCCTCACCTAGAAAGATACCACGATATAAACAAGAAATTATTGACTTGGCTTAGTTTCTGGTGTCATTTTAAGGGTATCCAGTTCCTGTCAGCCCACAAACATATGGTTGATAGATTTACGTTGCTTTGTCAGAGATGGTCTTCACCTTTCAGCTCTATACTTTCAGATACTGGCTAAGGCACTTGCATCCCCATAGTGCCTTTTTAGGCATGGTCTCAAGAACAAAATTTCCATTGTGAAAATATAACTCACAAATAATTAAATGATATGCTGGTAAATGCTAGGAGTATAAGTCAAAAACTGCACTCTCTGGAAGCACTCCTCTCCCTGGAGGAAGTTGATGTCATGCAGTCACAGAAACTTGGTTCAGGGCCACAGAGAGTACCCTAGCCTTGCAAGGCTAAAATGCCTTCCACACTTTCAGCCCACAAAATGAACATATGAGAACCAAAGTTGGAGGAGTATCTATCTTCATCAAGGATAAATACACCTCTAGACTGGTTAGACAGGAAAAGTCCATGGAGTTACTCCAAGTTCAACTAACTTTGGGTAAGACCCCCCTTCAAGTCATCATTAGCTATAGGACCCCTTCAATAAACCAAGATACCCATGCTGCTTATTTGGACCAACTTGAGTCAATCAAATTATAACCAAACACTCTAGTCATGTGTGATTTTAGTTATCCCTCCATTGACTGGGAAACTTGTACAAGTGCCAACACGCTCAGATAAATGTTCCTGGACTTTGATAGCGCTAATGCCCTGGAACAAATAGTATGCAACCCTACAAGGGGCTCAAATATTCTCAACCTGTTCCTCACCAACATGGGTGACCATTGCATCACCACAAGTATAGGACCCTCACTGGTTAAATCTGATCCCAAATCAGTCACATTTGAAGCAGCTATAACACCTGAAACCCTCTTAGGTGAAATCCATCTAAAGAATTTCACCTAAGCTAATGATATACTCCTAAGGAATGGCATAAATAATTTCCAAGCTCCTGTTCCCACAGATGGAATTGACAGCTATAATAAGGTGTGTACAAACACTTACACAAATGTACTGACACAGCTGTACCTGATAGGATTAAAACAAGGTCCTCAAGAAAAAACAAGCCTCCCTGGTGGACATCTAGCATTAATAAGTTATGCAACAACAGGAAGAAGTTGCTGTCTAAGAATAAAAAAGAGAGATCCCAGCACTGGAAAACTCCCTTCTCTGCTTAAACAAACAAATAAGACATCTAGTAAAATCCTCTAGGGGCAACTTTGAAAAAAAATTGGCAACCATAGCTAAGGATAACCATAAGGCATTCTTAAGCTATATCAGTAACCTAAAAGGTAGGACCCAAACATGTGCTGAACTAGCTGTGGATGGCATCACACAAACTGATCCTTCAACCTATTAGCCAACAGGTTTGGTGAAAATGTCACTCCCCTCTCCCCTCTAAGCATTCCACAAAGCATTCCTTCTACATCTCCCAACCTTGCATCTCCAAAGAGCAAGTGATTTATGCTCTCTCCAAAGTCAATAACACAGCCTGTATGGGACAGGATGGCATCCCATGTTGCATTTTAGAAATAGTCTAAAACATGAGTTAGCAACTCCATTAGGTGATATCTTTAACCACAGCCTGACTACTGGTTTCGTCCCTGCTGAATGGAAAACAGCAACCAACAACCCCATCATAAAGGGGGTACAGAAGCAGACCATGGGAACTACAGAACCATAAGCTTAACCAGCCTTATCTGTAAGGCCATGAAATGAATCATCACTGACATTATAAAATAAGCATATAGGTAATCTCAAAACCCTTGATCTGACACAGTTTTGTTTTGTCAAAAGCAGGTCATGCCTGTTAAACCTGGTGGGCTTCTTCAAAAACATCACCAGAGCCATAGACAAAGGCAAATCTGTGCATATAGCCTACACTGACTTAGCCAAGGCCTTCGACACAATCCCACATTTGGTGATCATTAATAAACTGTCCCAGCTGAATATCAATCCTTATGTCATCAGGTGGGTTGCTAACTGGCTCACTGACAAATCACACTATGTCATAGTTGTGGACTTTACCTCAACCAGCAGACCTGCCACCAGTGGGGTTCTACAGTGGTTAGTGCTGGGTACCCTATTGTGTGGAATATACTTCTCAGAAATTCAGGCCAAAACAGGGGTACTGTGCCTGAGAAAGTTTGCTCTTGAATGCAAATTAGATTCCATCATTGAATCCTCATATTATGTCAACATACCTCAAGAGGGACTTACACAAACCAGTCATTGGTGTAAAAAACATGGACTTTAACTCAATATAAAAAATGCATTATCATCCCCTTCAGTAAAAACGATATCCCTGTAGACTATCATGTAAATAATAATACCTAAGTAACAATTCAGCATTGAGAGACTTGGGAACCCAAGTTGAATGTAGCCTAAACTTTACCACCATGTATCTACTGTGGTAAGGAAGGCATTCTACATTGCAAACCTCATTAGCAAAGGCATTGCTTCAAGAGTGAAACAGGTCATAACACCCCTGTACTTGACCCTCATCAGACCAATAGTTGAGTACAATGCTCCCTTTGGTATGTAGCTTAACAGGTAACTGCAGCAACTTGAGAGACCTCAGACATTTCTAACCAAGAAAATTCAGGGTGTCTAGCACATGTCATACACTGGCAGACTGAAGTCACTGTCACTATACTCAGTAGCATACAGACTATTTAGAGTACACTTGTGCCTGGCCTACAGAGCAATCACAGATCCAAACCTAATGGAAATGCTGCACATCCACAAGTCAAATGGGACAAGGGTCACCCACTCAAGGGACCTTAACCTGGCCTGCGACATAAATAGGACCTACTGGAGAGACACATATGTCTCTCAGATGTTGCTACTCCTCTGGAATAGGCTACTAATTCACATCAAACAAAGCCCCTTTATGACCCTATTCAAACATATCCTGGATGGCTGGATGGGAAACTGTAAGTTCCTGCCAGGGATTTCACCTATGACCCTCCTAGATATGGGCAGTCATTGCTAACTAAGATCTTGTGTTTACGCAGAATCCTTTATATAAGGTTTTGCTAGTATTATATTTGGTACACATGGCTAGGCTTATAAAGAACTTTGGGTCAGTAGCCCATTAACCATCTGTGAACTTATTAAGCCCCTTGCCACTGCAGACATTCAGTTTCAGACTTCATATCCTGCAAAGGCATATATGCTATCCTATGCTATCCTATGCTATCCTAATTAATAAGAACAATATTTAAAATCTTCCCCTGATTTGTGGCATTTGCCCTACATTATTTGCTTTGTCCAGTTTTCATATGTTTCAGGTCAGGAGACCAGAATTCTCTTATAGTTCTTTAATATTTTGCCTATCAGCTTATTAACTGTCTAAATCTTGCTATGTGCTTAATTACAAGAAGAATTTCACATTGTAGGCAGGTTGACAGTGCTCCATCATGCAAGTTTTCTCCCTTCTGGTTATGGAGTTTTCGAGTTTTTTTATCTTTCTTCCCGGTGGCTGTCCTTTGGGGTTCTGTGGTTTGTATTGTATGGTCATGTTAATCAAAATAAATATAAAAATAAATTATATACATACACACACACACACATACACACACACACACACACACACACACACACATACACATACACGCACACACACACACACACACACACACACACACACACACACACACACACACACACACACACACACACATACACACACACACACACACACACACACACACACACACACACACACACACACACACACACACACACACACCCGCAAATATATATATATATATATATATATATATATATATATATATATATATATCTAGAGAGAGAGAGAGAATGGATTATCTATAATATTATGTATGAGGTAGGTCTTTTCAGACTACACAGCAGGTTTATTTTTTTTTCAAGTTCATATCCTTTTTATCCCTTGTTATTTTGTTTGGCCCTTTAGGGATAGTCTCAGCATGAGTGCAGTATAAATGCCCTGTTTTATTATTAGTTCTAGGTCTGTCAGTCTTACATTTTAGAGAGGAAAATGTGGGTTCCTCTCAGCATACAATGGATGGCTTCTTGAGCTCTAATGCAGAGCGGGACAGAGACCGGTTTGATAGAAATACAGGCAATGAAGAAAATTCTGCTACAACAATTTGGGAATGTATTCTGGCAGAGACTAGAAGCAAGCGTTCTAATAATCCCTTTGTTAATATTAGGAAATGTTCTTTGGATTATCCAGTTGAAGTAAAAAACTTTAATTTCCAAGTTAAGTAACGTAATGAACAAGGAAATGGCTACTTATTATAACTATACCAGTTTGCAGAGATACCTAGATCTAGATATTGTGCCTCGTGGATTAAGAGCCATCAAATTTCCTTCTCAGCCTTTTGACTTGACTTCATCGGAAGATAAAGTTTTTAAACAGAGGTGGGAGAAATCTGCTCACCTTTGTTCCAGAGAATGGATTAACATTCTAATAGAAAGAGATATTATTAAGCTTGCTGATATCAAAAAAGACATTGCTAGTGTATGTACTAATTTGATGACTGTGCTGGAGAGAGTCCGTTTCGAGTCCTGCCTGTGTGACATTCAAGATAGACTTAATGTATATGAAAAGAAACTTCTTGAGCAGAAAATGCATAAAATCCAAAGAGATCTTCGTGATTTTGAAAAAGGAACTGCCTTCTTTAGACCTTCCAATCAACAGTCACATTCTAAAGTCCGCTTCCATGATGGGGCTGGAACTTTCAGAGATAGATATGTTAGCGAAAACAGCATGGAAATGTCTTCCAGAGAGAATGGTAGACGTGATAGTGAAATTGAAGATACTAATAATTATCCACCTTTACTATCACCAGTTAATGAGCGATATCTCCATGATAATTTTTGCTACGAGGGAGAAAATAGTCGACAGCAAAAAAGAAGCTACCCTGAACTCGAGCAACAGAGAGGGGGACAACAATGGCAATGGCGTGACAATAAAAAGACTAAATGGTACTAATACATATTGTTGTTGTAGTAATATAGTCAATTTATCTGGTTCTTCTATTAATGACTGTTTTATTAATGTCTTAATTCATGGGTTGAAGTTTGTACCAACTGTTATACCACAGTTGTATGAATGCAAGATGGAAGTGTATGAATTAGTGAGGAAATTGCATTTATGGTATTATTTTGAACATCATTTCCCTTGTAGTGTTTTGGATGATATGGGTCATGATGATACCTATAGCACTGATGAATACATGTCGGAAAGGGATTCATTTGATTCTTATATATCTTGCAATAGTGATTTAAATGCTTATTGTCCAATAGACACTTCTGCCGTGGTCATTAATAGTAAATTTATGCCACTTTTTATGCATGAAGGAATTAAGAAGTTTCATTCTATGATTGAATTTGAACTCGAATTGTTATTTAAAAGTTTTAGTTTAAAGCAAATTGAGTATAATTTGTCTAAACAAGAATGGCTAGCTTTATCTGATTTTTCTAAACAAAAAAAACTCATTGTTAAACCTTCGGATAAAGGTACCAAAATAGTAATAATGCATTATTCACAATATTTAAGAATGTGTCTTGAATTATTAGAGGACAAGACAGTGTATCAAGTAGTGAATAAAAATGTTATTGAACAAGCTAAGAAAAATTATGCATTACTAATTCAAAGGGGTTTGAGACTGGGCTATTGGTCTGAGAATGAGAAGAAAAAAATAATGTGTGAAGAAACAGGTCCAGCTTACTTTTATTGTTTACCTAAAATTCATAAGGATAGTATTAACCCACCGGGCCGACCCATAGTTTCTGCCAGTAAATACTTCTTACATAATTTGGGTGTTATTTTACATGGAGTGTTACTGAAAGAAGCTAAGCAGCTCCCTTCCTACATTAAAGATTCCTTTTATTTTTTAAACAAGATAAAGAATGTTATATGAAAGAATAACATGTATTGGATAACATTAGATGTAAGAAGTCTTTATACAAGTATTAAACATGTTTTTGGATTAGAAGCATTACTTTGTCAGATGGATAATAGCCCGTTTACTCATTATATTTTAGATTTAGTACAATTTTGTTTAGAGAATAATTTTTTTTTATTTTGATAATCAAGTTTATCACCAAATACAGGGTACTGCCATGGGAGCTTCATTCGCACCCATGTATGCCAATATTTTTATGGGTTTGGTAGAAAGAGAGTGTATTTGTAATAAATCTTCTTTTAAGAAATATGTGAAATTTTATTTTAAGTACATAGATGATTTAATTTTTTTATGTGAGGGTGATAGTCATTTGGTATCAAATTTTGTAGAAGAAATTCAGTTAAATAGATTTCAAATATCCTTTGATGGTCTTCAAGTTGGACATCAGGTTTCTTTTTTGGATATTAATTTATGTGGAACAGTAGGAAAATATATTAGTAGAAGTATTCATAGGAAGTTTGAAGTAATAAATGAGTTTTTAATGGGCACCAGTTGCCATCCAAAACATATGATGGAATCTTTGCCTTTTGGTGAATTTTTGAGAATCTCTAGGCTCTGTAATGAAGAACAGGTGTTTATGAAAGAATTGGAACAAACAAGGACGATGTTTAAGAATAGAAAATTTCATGTTAAATTAATTGATAAAGATATTCAAAAAGTATTAAACATTAGATATAATATTAGTCAAAAAGTAAATACTTTTAGAAGTAAAATTAGTAATGATATAAATGTAGATAGTTTATTTGTAGTTTCCATATACAATGTTCTGAGTGATAGTATTAAACAACATATACTACACTTTTGGGAATTTCTTAAGAGTTTTACTGAACTTGGTGGTTTAGTAACTAGAAGATTAATATTTTCATATAAGAGGGGGAGAAATATTAAAGACATGATAGTACATACTCAATTCCAGAGACCTGAGATTAGATTAAATCAACAAATTTATGTTAAAGGAATGAAGCCCTGTGGCAGATGTAGTGGATGTTCTTATATAGTAAATTCTTTCTTATATATTAATAACATTCGTTTTATAGTAAATGGAGCCTATGACTGTAATTGTAATATGTTCTACATTTGACAAACTAAAAGAATGTTTAAAATAAGATTGTTAGAACACTTGAGGGACATTAGAATAAACAAGATGGAGATCCCTTTATCTCAGCATTTTAATGAATGTCACGGTGGAAATTCTGTGGGTTTAAAAGCTACTATTTTGGAACAAATTAAAATGGAAAATTGTGAGAAAGAAAGATATAAGCTTATGCTTTTAAGGAAGGAAACTGTTTTTATTTTAAAATATGGTACATTAATGCCTAAGGGCTTGAATACAGAATGTTGTTGGAAAAGTATTATATGAACTGATGTGTGTCACTTTAAAAATTGTTATTAATTTTATGATTGTTTAATTATTTCATTGTTTATCAAATTGGAGCTGGGGTTATATATACTGTTTCTTAAATCTGATATGTTACTCCTTGAAGGCTGATTGTGGCCGAGGCACTAGAGAAATACATTTGTTCCAGTGGCTTTTGTGGTTTTCGTTTTGTGGTGAAGCAACTGTGTGTTTTTCTGTTCCTGTGTTGCAAGTATCATATCCTTTTTATCCCTTGTTATTTTGTTTGGCCCTTTAGGGATAGTCTCAGCACGAGTGCAGTATAAATGCCCTGTTTTATTATTATTTTTAGGTCTGTCAGTCTTACATTTTATCTTTGTAATTTTCCTTGTAAGGGAGCTTTTCAAATCCCTGTTCAGAACTCAGTTGTATTGTCTTTACACCAGAAGAATCAGTCTGTTTCTCTGGTTTAGTGGTTAGAGGCCAATGTAGAGCATCTGAATTTTAAGGGCTCCATTTAGTTTGTTACCCTCACTGAGTGCACAGGGGTGACTTGGTTAGCTGGTATGGTTCATTTCCCACTAAAACCTTTCATCTTAAGTGGTATGTATTCTTCATTCCTTGGCAAACTTTTCTATTCAGTCCAACAGCCGCAGTATGTTGACAGGGAACAGTATTATACTTTGTTGCTGAGCAATAATGCCATTTTTTTTCTCTCTCTCTCTCTCTCTCCCTCTCTTTTAGAGATTGTTATCAGTGGAAGGCCTTAGGGCCAGATGGAAGGTAATGTCTTCCCAAGCCAGAGGCCTTTTTATTGATTTTGCCATTGAGGGTAACCATCAACTGGGGAGTTCTGTTCCCTTCTATGTAAAACATTTCAGTCAAGTTTTGTAGAGGCCATCAACAAACAGACCCAGATGCAGGGGCTGTAAGAAAGCAATGGATCTGGGAGAGGAGTCTCTTGGGTGGTGATGGACACTCTGCAGGGAATGACTCCCAAGTTCATAGGTTTGATGACCAACAATCTGGCAATTGGTACAGATGATTAAATTTGTGGGCTTTAGTTCCTGTGTTACAGGGTTTGATTCTTGCAGCCCTCATTTGCCTAATGTTTGACCTTGAGTAAGTCACTTAAACAGGCAGTGTTTGGGGGCAATTGGGATAGGTTCTACATTGATAGCCTGGACTGCAGGCTTAGTAAATATTTATGAAACTGTAGTCCCAAGGCAGTTAGCAGAGGAGTATGTAGGTAGTATTTTGTAATTATGGATAACTGTGTAAATATCTTTGAGCTGATTGAATGTATTCACTTTTTTCATAAATGCAGAATTGAGGAGAGTTTGTGGCCAAAGGTAAGAAACTTGTCCACTTCATGTCTGTTATTTCAGAATATGATCCAGTAAAAGCCCTGCCATTACTTATGTGCTTTTTCACCATGTTGTCTATGTTATGGGATGGCTTTTTATGGATTTGGTATGATCAAACATTTAGGAAGTTAAAGGCCAATTGGCCTTTGAAATTAGAAGAGAGGCATGAGGACTCCTGGCTTGGGATCATGAGTGAATACTTCCAGCATGGTCAGATGATGTCAAGGGTAGAGAATGAAAACTTGGGCTTTTAACTGTGGCATGTGCATGTGGCCTGCTTGCCATGTTCCTTATGCTTGTTCACACCATGGGAAGAATTACCCATTGCTCAAATGCTAGCTAAGAAGGGTTAGACTTTGGGTAAGTCCAGCCCATGGGAGATGATAGCTCACTTCCATGGCAGAATCTATCCTTAAGGGTTGGGTTCTCTGGGCTCTCCTTTAATGTGCTCAGGGAGGAAGTCCCTTTTAAGGCTACCACCACAAAATGATTAGGGAGGAGAGTAGTTGGGCAAGTTTTAGTTATCAGACTTCTGCAGGTTTAACCACGAAGTCACAGGCCATTTCAAGTTTTAAACCCTTTCAGAACCTGTGCTCGATTCACAGGAAGGAATATATTTTCCAGAGCTTGCTTAACAAAGATGTGCAACCAGTAGGATAGTGGGCTTCTTTTGAACAAAGAGCATACTTCTCAACTGTTCAGATTTTCACAGAATGTTCAGATTTTTGCTTCATATTTTTGGTTTGTTCCTCATAAAAGTTGTGGTTTTCTGGCAAATCACTGGAATGATCTCCAGACTGAAGTCACTAAATAATGACGTACATTTGAGTTAAAGATTTCATATCTTTCAGAAAACACATGCTAATGAAAATCTTGTTATTCTAGTAAATTTCTGAGCATGTAAAAGCAACATTCAAAATCTGTCCCTATTTTTAGGCCTTTGTCCCCCATTACATCAGGCTTTGTGCAGATTTGTTGTGCTAAAAGGTTGAGAAGTATGACACAGAGTATTTCTTGCTTGCCACTATACATGCTATTTAAAAAAAGAGGGGGTGAGTTCAGGCCCATTCATTATCTTTCATTCCTGACAGGGTCTTTGTTTAATGACAGCCTTTGCTGAGAAGAAGCTGAGGTCCAATATTCATCCTCAAATGATGACTTCAACAATGTTAAGGGCTTTCCAGTCCCTGGTTGGCAAAACTTGATACAATAGTTGCCATTTGTTTGTTGCTGAAAATTGCAGAAGATTGCCCCCATTCGGGCATGTGCTTTAACTGTTATCAGTGTTATCATGACATCACCATGTCCTTTGAAAAAGGTGTGGTATGTTTTATGAATGTGAACTTTAGTACGGACCACCAGTGATGCTGGTTATAGAGGGCTCCATAGCAGGCAGCAATCCATTATTTGCTATGATTTTCTAATTGTTGGGAATAGGAATGATGTTTTCATCGAAAGTGTGAACCAGTTTGCCCTGCTGTCTCATAAACTAGGTTTCCCATTAGCAGAAGACAAGAAGAAAGGCTTGGTCAAGGCTCTGCTGTTTTTAAGTTTAGAAGTAGATGTATTGTCCTTTACTTTCAGGCTACATGCAGCTAAATTATCTCATCCGAAAACAGCAATAGATAACTTCTTAGCAGCTAGCAAAGTTAGAATTTGTGAGGTCATGAAATTACTAGGGTTTTTCAATTTTGACAGTAGAGTGGTGACTCCAAGTAGGGCCTTAGCAGGGGCCGTAAAGTGCAAATTAAATGGTGGCAATCAGAAACACCAGTGGATGAGAGTCACAAACAGGGTGAAGGAGGATCTGCTCGTTTGATGTTTTGGGATATCCTACTGACAGGGCAGATGGTCTTTGTCTTTGACCATGAACCTATTTACTGTTGCCGCAGTGTTGGGGAGGGTATTGGAATGGGGTAATACTTTAAAATTCATTGCTATGCAACTCTGTGGCCATCATCTTGGTCTATGGAAGTGAAGAAGGATGTCACATTTCTCAGACTTATGCCCGCTTAGGTGTTCATGTTAGTTCAGCTGCAGCATTTTGCAAGACAAGAGTGTTTTTTCAGTCTGAAAATCGAGCTGTGGTACAGCTGTTCCACAGAACGATGTCTGACTCTAAGTGAGTCTAGTCTTTGTGAAGGCTCCTTGTACTCCACAGTCTTCAGAATTATTTTTAAATTACTGCTAGACATATTCCAGGAGAGGGCAACAACATTCCTGATAGTCGTTCCCACTTCAGGTTTACTAGGTTTTGTAGCTTGTCCACAGATGAACAGCATTATCCCGCAAATATCTCACTAAACCTTTGTTTGATCATCTTAGAAGAGTTATATGTCTGACGTCAAATTCCTAAGCAGTTAGTACCAAGAAATCTTAGGCAGTGGCTCTGCAATCATCTTTTTTTAATTCTGCAGGATCTTATCTCAGGGAGAGATGATCTGGTCATCGCTGTTGACAGCATGCTTGCTACTGTCAAGATGTATGTTAAATGAGGCAGCAAAAACATTATGTATTCCCCTACCAGAGCTTATTATCCTTTTAAAGTTATCAAGCTATACAGATTTCATGAAGTCCTGGGTCAGTTAATGGATTGTTATACGCTAAGAAAAAGTCATTAGTTACTCTATTCACTGTAAGAGGATTATTGGCATGGGTCTCTTGTGTAGCATTTTGAAAGGAGTTCACTTCATCCTTCCAGATTGCCATGCATATATTATTTGGGCTATGTTTGTGTGCTGGCTGTATTGTGGATCTTTTTTGAGTCAGTGAACTCCTCTGTTCACTAACATTTGATGATAAATATGTTTACTAGCATTCATTTGGGACTTGGCTGTGTGGATGCAAGATTGACAAGTGTGGCCAAGGGCAACAGATAATTTTAGATAGGGTACCCTACCAGTTCGTCTTTCCTGTTCAGTTGAAGGTGATCTCTCATAGCTGGGGTGGCAGGGTTGCTGACAGACAAGCAGTGTTTAAGCTTCCTTGTGGTAAGCTTATTATATCCAAGGAATTGTCTTACCTTTTGCACAGAGCCTTTTCTGTTCAGGGCCTTCCTATCATGGATATCTCCACACACTCTTTTTGGATGAGCAGAACATTAGACTTAGAAAAGCAAAGGCAGTATGTCTATGCCATTAAAATAATCATATGGTGGTTGTCTTGAGCTTTTCTTAAATATATAAGTTAGTCATTGTGTTTTATCAAATGTTAACACTTGAATTCTGTTTTATCAAATGTTAACACTTGAATTCTATTCTGTTGCAGGTTTTACCTGCATGGTCATTTCTGGCCATCCCTTCATTACACAGGCATCTAATTGGGCATTATTAAGGCAAATGACTCAAATGTGGACTTGGATCGAGCTAGAGTTCCTATGGAAGGGTAAAACTAGTTTGCTCTTATTGATGTCTCTTGAGAGGTTATTTCAACCAGCTGGACAGCCATACATTTTCTTAATTCCCATCAGGGGGAATGATATCTGTCTGGGGCCTAAGTGGCTGCTGATGGCAGACAACTTAAGATTTCTCTTTGTTACATGGCAGACATCTTAAGATTTCTCTTTGTTACATGGCAGACCAATTCCAATATCATGGTGGCTGTGATGGCCATCTTTCCTAAGAATTAAACAGAAAAGAATGACAATTCCAGCAGCATCTGAGAAATTTGCATGTTGTTGCTCTGGTAATTATGTGGTGAATTGGAATATTCTTGACAAAGAACTCTCTCGATTCTGCCTTCATGGTGCTCATTTATCTTATGTTGGGAATGGATTTATTTAAGTTGCATATGTATGTGTCATTTTGTGTATAAGATATTTTATGATTTTCACAGTTTAACAAGTTGTAGTTTTATTAATTAGGTCACAGAGGTTACTTTCCCATTTAAATGCTGTACTTTCCAGGCCACCAGGTATTCGACACTTTGCAATTCTTAATAAACTTTTCTCAGTTGTTAGTCTTAGCGCTCTGAGGGTCAAATGTGAAGTACCTGTTACCCGCAGTCAGGTCCAGGCCATGGCACATAGGGAGCTGAACAGGGAGTTTTGAGACCGGCTATGCCAGCAAGAGGGCCGCATGGTGCAATTAGAGGGTGAGCCTGCCCCTCCTACCCAGCCCCCAGCACAGCCACCCTTGGGGCCGTGAAGGTACAGTGGTGACTACCCATGGGTGGGGACCTCAGTCCCATTGTATCCATTTGGGGGCTCATGGGCTTGTGACTTCCAAACACCGCTCTCATCCAAGGTGTTTAGCCGCCACATGTGTCATGTACCACCTCTTTATGTATCTTGTTTGTCTTGTCTTTTAACCTACCCAACCTACCTCCCCAAATATAACTACTACCCCTCCCCAACATCCCACTCTCACCTGAAAAAAAAAAGTCAATCTGTTCCCACAAAAAATATCGCCTCGTACATAGCTGTCCATTTCACACACGTGTCCACTGGACACATATAATGCAGTCTAATTGGCATCACAATGAATTATTGTTGTCCTCACTTCCTCCCAGGGGTTTAAGTGTCCAAATTTACCTCCAAATTCAGTGTATATGCACAGCTGCTGCTGTAGAAGAAATGGGCAGCTATGGACGTTCCCTACACCCTTCCTGCACATCCCTGGCATTTTACCCTACTGTCTTTCCCTCTTTGTGCCCCTTTTTCACCACTTTCCTATCAACCCCTTTTTCTTTTCTTTTAAAGAAATTAGCATGGGGGTAAGTGGCAGTAAGCACTTTTAAGCAGCAGTAAGCGGGTTTACGCCCGTTTGTGTGAGGGTAAGCAATGCCTACACACATTCAGAAATTTAGAAGCTGAGTGTAATAAACTGTAACCAGAAATTAGCAGTGCTTACCTCTGTGCAAACCCGTGCAAACCTGCTTACAACTGCTTTAAAGTGCCTTAATCACTCTGTATCCAATGGCCCTTGTTATGCCCAGTAACAAAATAAACAGGCTCTTCAAGGCTCAAGCTCAGGACCCTGCACACAATAGGCAAAGTGATTTCCCACTAAGCCATGACAGATATACATAAATCTGATGTTTTCAGAAACATATCATCCAGCCCAGTAATGCTACAGTACAGAGAATGTAACCAACATCTAGATGTATGTGTGTGTGTGTAAATATATTAATATCTAAACAGATACAACATATCTATATATGTAGATATATATATATATATATATATATATATATATATATATATATATATATATATGTATATTTAGAAATATATATAAATATATATGAACAAATATACATGCAAATTCCTACATCGACACATATATGTCTACACCTATATGTCGACATATGCACAGCAAGGTACATGTATGTACACAAGTATATAGCTATGTAGGTATATACGGACATAGTCATACATATGTAAGCTGTTATATATATCTATATAGGTATATGTGGCCATACATCTGTAGATAGCAATGGTAGATTAACAAAAACAAATAAGTTTGCATGCACCGTTAATGGGGTTGAGAGGCCCCAAACAGTATATGTCTTGTATGAATAGGCATACCCCCCAGCCAAACACATCTGGCCTGCAATACACTACCAAGTGTTGCAAATCCCATAACCTGGACTTGACATGACATGAGTACAAGATGTTAACAAAACTACATCCCACCTGTATGATGTCAGGCTGGTATTGGTAACATATCATGCAGTACAGTCTGGCTCCCATATGAAATGTAAAATGTGGAAGCTATCAACATGCCCAGAATACATATACTCAGACACATATATATGCAGATACAGATATATGTATATATAATTTATTTATATATATATATATATATATATATATATATATATATATATATATATCTACATGTGACTACACATTCACACGCAGATATATGTACAGTAAGATACATATGTAGGAGGTGTACAAAATATGGAACAGACACTATGCCTGCAGTTCACACCTGAACAACTGGATACTATATGGGCCACCCATAGAAATGACAATCATTGCCTGTAACATATACCCACAGTGAGGTCATAGGAAAAAGCACCACACACAGGTTTTCAGGAATGGAAAACCTTTATTTGTGTACTGTTACAGTTCTATATACTATTGCTACTGTAACTGGGATTGTCTTCACTGACATGCTGTGTGTGTGGGGGGTCACATCTGTTTTCCACATGTGTGCCATTGGCTACTGACAGACATCCTAAGGACATCATAGTAAAGTATTGCTGCTAGCATGTACTGCCCCTGTTGACTGCAGCAGAGATATTGGCCAATATGTGTGGACATTTGGACACACTCTGTACAGTCCTGAGGTATACACAGAAGCCCTTAGTGCAAAACATGTGTACCATGCCTGACAACATGGATGTTAACAGCCATGTTGATGGGTGTAACACATAACAACTGGTATACATATGCCACCATAGGTTATGCATTCACACACACCTGTCTGGCCTGACATGTACTATCTGCTGGTACAGGGGTGCCATTGCCACATACTACCCACTAGATATTGACAAACATCTGTACAGCATCCCACTGCTCTGTCTGACATACATGACTGTTAAGGGAGACCAGGCAGCAGTACATCTGGCAAGTATCTGCACATGACATTTCACTGAGTAAGTACACTAAGCTGCTAGACATGTAAGAATGCACTGTGCAGGCTACAGGCAGACTGGCTCAACACTGGCCTACATCTCCTATGGGGGAATGCACATGTACCTGCATATATAGCATGCTGTACAGGCATGTCTCAGCACAGGGTAAGATACACCTGTGTGAAAGTGCATAACCACAACCAATGAGAACACAGCCACAGCCACATATGGCAAGCTAGCATAATATTACAGTATATGGACTATCTGTTCAACACCATCCACATATGTGCCACTCACACACTAACCCTACATATACTGAGCTGCTACACAGTTTGGTCTGATGGCTGACTCTGATATGGGACACGTGTGTATGGCCCTACAAACATGTAAGCCAATACGGTAACATACATTGGAGCAGCATGTAACATCAGATAGGAAGGGACCTAGGACAATGACAACTACCACAATCTGTACACAGGCCAAGGTACATATTAACAATACACACACTGTCGACATTCACCATAAGTGCACAGATCTCAGTACTGTACAAACACCCACAGTATGTCCAGGTTATGTCATCAAATATAACCCCTACTTTACATAGCATGTGTAGCAGTCTGATATCTCACTGGCTTATCAGATATGATGACACTAATTATGATGTACAGCACATATGCACCTCTTCATGCATGACATGTGTGCAAAGGTTGACAGAGATGGGGCTGGAAGCACACACACAGGGCCAGTATTGACATGTTGCTGTAATAACCTCATACATTTACTGTTGTAACAGGGTTTATTGCAACATATGTCCTCACAAAACCTTCTGCAGTCCACAGATATATGCTCCATGGGTAACCCATGAAATCATAGGCACAACACTGCCCTGTCTGCAGATGACCCTGCAGATGGGGATTCATCATAAACATAGAATTGACATGGCAGGTATTAAGACATGTAGGACAGCCATATCCACACACACACTCTTAAACCAACATTACTCCAAATGCAGTATAGCAGCACTTACAGTCTGTAGTCAGGTCAGGCACATCCCCCTCCTGTGTGTTGCCCTGTTTCCACAGTGTATATTGTTATAGGTAAATCCCCAATCCATCTGTGATGCTGTTTGCCAAACAACAGATCTAGTTCCTGCTCACAGTGAATGAAAAGGGCCAGCACCAACATGATGTTCCTAGATATTGAAGTATGTTTCAATCCAATTGGCTATGGGAATGTTACCGCAGCTGTTCCACATGCAATCAGCTAGGGAAGGGCTGAAATTCACACAGATGCCATCAGCTGATCATGAGCATCACCTACAAATCACATGCTGCTGTCTAAGCAAAGCAGGTGTAGGTCTCCACATCCACCAGCAAGGGAATGGGAGAGGCAGACAGAGGTAAAGACAAGTTAGGGAGGGGTGGGAGAGTAAAACCTAAGCATGTTTGTGTCACATACCTACTAGCACAGGGTATCAAAACCCTGATGACTATGTAGTGTTATCACAGTTCTCTGCAGTTATTGGATGTGCCACATGGGTTACCTGTTGTGGAGCCCCCAGAACATATATGTGATGGTGAGTGACATCTGCAATAGGGATACAGTAGCTATATGGTCGGTGATGTACACATGCCTGTCCACATGGAAAGGTGCCACTGTCAACACAGCCACATTCACAGGGATGCAGACACATTGACACACTTAGCAGGGCCAGGATTAAAACTCAGCAGTAGTGAGATTGCCATAACACATCACTGTGCATGTATCACATGCACCACACTGGTAATATGGAAGTTGTATGGGCAAAGGGTATGGGGAAGTGTCTGACATCAGACAGCATGCTTCAGTATGCCAATGGGGGTTGTAGTGAGTGTGGATGTGAACATACGCATCATGCAACGCAGACACAAACACATAGGGTGGCAGTACTGACATGCATGGGTGCATGTCTGCATGGGTGTGTGGTGGTTGACTGTGCCAGATGGCTATACAAGGCACGTCAATGGGTATAACTTGGCATCAGGCCACATGGCAATGTTCTGAATTGTGTCTCAGGGCTGTGGTTTCTGCATTTGCCCACACAGGTGGGTATTGTATCCCCCATCCAGTCACCTGGGTGACTATTGTGTATGGCCAATGCTGTGCATCGATTGCCATGTATGTGTTCCTTAGTCCATGATATGGATTGTGTCTGGGATGTGCACACCTCCCACATGCATGTGCAGTAACATGTGGAACTGTACCTGAGGTGTCTTGCCCATGTTGTGAACACAGATTATTATCAGATGTGCCAGTCTTGCCCACCTATGGTGAGCACTGGTAATGGGCAGCAGGTTCACCCTGCACCTACATTGATAGCATGCTAACGGCATTCCCTGGTGTCAGTGGCATCTATCCATACAGGGCATGTTGTCAGACATGGTATGTCCTTTGTGGGTCACATGTGATGGCACCACAGGTGTTGCAGGTGTCCATTGGGGAAATAGGGGTGGATGCACTGTCTGCATGTATGTGCATATTGGACAGATGGACAGGGTGCCATTCCCTCTGTAGCCCACTGCTATCACTCCACAGTTACTATCAGTGGCCAATATGCAGTGTACTACCCACATATTGGCTGTTGCCTAGGCATGTGTGTGTGTATGAGACATGGGTTGAGAGTATGCTCTGGGTAATATGATGTCACATGTATGGGTATGGCTTTGCACCACAGCCTCCCCACTAGTTCACATCTATTATCCATGTATGGTGGACATTGTGATGTATGGTAGGGCCAGCATATAAGAATTATGCAAAAGTCACTCCACAGTGGCCACAGGTGTCACACACTCACAACCACCTCCACACAGGATGCAAGTTAGAATCACACACAGACACACACACACACACACACACACATGTTACATCCTGGAGTAGAACCCCTACTTAACTAGTTTATTACACTATAGCACTATGCAGTTATAGTACACCATAGCAATTATTGGAGTACTCTTTTGCCAAAAATGTATATCACATTGTATGACATCAGCAGGATTGCCAAAGTAGGACATTCTAATTGTAGTGAATGAAACTAGCCTAAAATGCATTTTCCCTACACAGATAGTGACACACACACAAAACACCCACAACCGACATGTGTGGGTATAGAACTCCTAACATAAGTCTATATCGCACTACAGCATGGAGCTGTTGAAGGATGCACCACGGGGATGACTGGAGAGTTCCTTCCCCAAAGGTGTATTTCACAATGAATGACATCAGCAGGATTGCCAAAGTTAGACATTCAAATTGTAGTGAATGTGACTAGCATATAATTCATTGCTCCATACACAGACATTGAAACACACAAAAAACATCCAGAACTGCCATGGGTGGGGATGGAACCCTACCACAGTTCTAAATCACACTACAGCAGTATGCAGTTATGGCGCACACTACGGAGATTACTGGGCTATAGCTTTCACAGAGGTGTATTTCTAGGTGGGTGACATCAGCAGCCTTGCCAAAGTCGAGCATATGAATTGTAGGGAGTGTGAGTACCCTAAAAAACATTGCTCTCTACACAGACAGATAGACACACACACATTTTCCATGTCTGGGATTAAAACACCTACCTAACTACTTTATCACACTACAGCAGTACGTAGTTATGGCACGCACTACAGAGATTACTGGGTTACAGCTTTCCCAGAGGTGTATTTATTCAGTTACAGGACATGCTATGGAGATTACTGGGCTACATCCTTCCCAGAGATGCATTTCTAGATGGATGACATTATCAGCCTTGCCAAAGTTGAGTGTATGAATTATAGGGCATGTGAGTACCATAAAACACATTGCTCTCTACATAGACAGACACACTTGCCATGTTTGATATTAGAACACCTACCTAATTAGTTTATCACACTACAGCAGTATGCAGTTACAGGATGTGCTACAGAGATTACTGAGGTACAACCGTCCCAGGGGTGTATTTCTAGGTGGATGACATCAGCAGTCTTGCCAAAGTTGAGTATATGAATTGTATGGAGTGTGAGTACCCTAAAAAGCATTGCTCTCTACACAGAGTCAGACAGACACACACACTTGCCATGTCTGGGATTATAACACCTACCTAACTACTTTATCACACTATAACAGTACACAGTTATGGGACATGCTACAGAGAATACTGGGCTGCAACTTTCTGGGAGGTGTATTTCTAGGTGGATGACATTAGCAGCCTTGCCAAAGTTGAGCATTTGAATTGTTGGTAGTTTGACTACCCTAAAAAGCATTGCTCTCTACACAATCAGAGAGACATGCATACAAACACACACAGTTGCCACATCTGGGATTAGAACTCCTACCTAACTAGTTTATCAAACTATACCAATACGCATGGGACCCACCACAGATATTTCTGGGCTGCAAATCTCCCAAAGATGTATTTCACATTGGATGACCTCAGCAGGCTTGTCATAGTAGGGCTATGGGGAGGGCAGTGTGTGTGCATGGGCCATAATCCATTCATCTAGGGGTTGACACACCACATGCAGGCACACACAGGGTCATATTTCACAGGTACATGCATACAGCTGCTAGATGACTACTTCCTTGTAGAATCATGTTGCAGAGCTGGCATGTGCACCACATAGTCTGTTATGCTGACAGATACTGGTGGCTAGTATCTTCAGTGAGTGACATCTGCACCTCATGTGTTTGGGGTCCTTTGGCTGTGTGCTGGGTGGGATAGGCCTGGATGGCTCCTTGTCATAGACACCCTCTTCCACACATCTATGTCCGTCTACTTTTGGCTTATTATAGTGTGTTGTCCTTACATATATGTCTGTATTCCTATCCACTGTGTGTGCAAGGCACAAGTGGTGCATACTGATGAGTGTCTGCACTAACAACTGCAACTGCCATATATGTCTGATCCACTGGTGCTTGCAGACATGACCTTCATGTGTTTAAGTGTGTGAGTATGACCTTTCATTATGTTGATGACTGACATTGCTTTCATTTCTCTAAGTGTGTGAGCATGCCCAGTATTGCCATCTGTATTGCATGTTTGGATCGAGTCCAGGTTGTTTGTACTGCAGTGCTGACCTTTGTGTTGTACACCGATAGGTAGCATGCTGTCTCTACAGGGTATAGATCGATCATGTTGCATTGACTGTTACTACATTTCTGCATAGCAGGGGGGGCACAACTGACTGTTTCTACATTTCTACACAAGATTTGGGGGTACACCTGACTGTTACTATATTTCTACATAGGATGGGGGGTACACCTGACTATTTTTTGATTTCTACACAGGATTGGGGGGGCACACATGACTGTTACTATATTTCTACATAGGATGGGGGGCACATCTGACTATTTCTACATTTCTACACAGGATGGGGGGGTACACCTGACTGTTACTATGTTTCTACGTAGGATGGAGGGGTACACATGACTAGTTCTACAGTTATACACAGGATTGGGGGGGGCTCCTGACTGTTACTATATTTCTACATAGGATGGTGGGGGCACACCTGACATTTGTACACATTTGCTTGGATTGTACTGGTATTTTGGGTACTCCATTTCAGTCTGTAGTCTTACCTATCGTGCTGGCTAGAGGAATACCAGTGTACTACAGATCTTAGCTTTTCATTACCTACATATTGGTTTCTGACATCCTACCCTTCAGAATTGACATCCCACTGCCTGACCTTCTGTAGTCTGTTCATAGGTTCATAGATTAGTATTAAGCCTAGCCAATTATCCCTTGTGAGACTCAAACCCTGCACCTTGTATTTGTAAGGCAAACACCTTAACCATTAGGCCACCCTCCCACCCACTCTGTTTAGGCCTGGGGGGAGGTTACCCATAGGCCTCATTTAGAGGCCATGGCACAGCCTTTGTTTGTGTTTGTCTACACCTGTCCTGCTGGCTGTGACAGATGTTGGTTATGTGACCCCCCCTCCCTGACTGGCATGTGTGAGTTACTTACCTTGTGGGTGTCCCAGTATTGAGGTTGGTGCTGCAGGGCTGTCTATGTCTGATGCACATAGTACTCTCCCTACACATGGTTAGGCACAGGTAGTGTATTGTTTGGCATCCATTTTACTGTATGTGAGAGTCAGAGAGAGGTGTTATTCCCTGGGTCCCTCCTGTGTCAGTGTATATGCTATGAGTTGCCTCTTTGCCAAGGCCAGGGCATACTGGGCATCTGCCTACTGGGGCAGGCTCAGGTTGTTCCTCCTCTGAGTCACTCTGTACCTGTCCAGGCCTTGGCAATTGTGGGTGGCTGTGTGGCCCTGCCCTGTGCTGTTTCTGCTGCAGCTGTTTCTGCAGGATCATATTGTGCAGCATGGCACATACAAGGACGATTTGGGTACATGTAGCTGATGAGTACTGCAAGGCTCCACTGGATGTGTCCAGGTACCGAAACAATGACTTGAGCATCCCAAACACATGCTCTACTATAATTCTGGTCTTTGCGTGTGCCTCATTATGGAGTTCTTGTTTGGGTTTGTGTGCATTTCTGATCGGTGTCATCAACCATGGTTCCAGTGCGTATCCAGCATCCACCACTAGGTGACCGTGAGGGATGTCCCCATTGGCAAATCTCTGGTACAGCTGCATCAGATGCCAAATGTGGGAACTGTGATATCTTCCAGGGCAGCCAGCACACACATTCATTATTATGTCCTGGGCATCGCACACGACTTGGCAGATGATGGAGGGGAAGCCGTTTTGGTTGATGTAGACCCTACCCTCATAACCAGGTGGTGCTTTGATGCATATGTGCATGCAGTCTATAGCACCCACTACCTCAGGGTATTCTGCTATTTTGTGGAACAGTTGCATATTGCTGGCCAACGCCTCACGGGTGTTGGGGAAATATATGTGCTCACCAACATGTGCTGACATGATATCCAGGAACTGGTGGAGTACCCTGGATGCTGATGCCTGTAAAATCCGCATCATATCCCCAGTTGGCCTTTGGAACATACCTGTAGCTAGTATTCTTAGGCCTACACATACCTTGGTATCCACTGGGATGGGTTCCCCTCTGTTAGTTCTGTGTGTCAGGCGTGGCCGGCACAGCTCAACAATTTGCTGTAGGAGATCCCTGTCCACCCTATAGTGCTCCACTATCTCCAGCTCATGTGGACCCTGGTAGGTTACCTTGGGTCTGTACACTCTTCTCCGTCTCCTCACTGTAGGTTGGTCAACAACATTCACATCCTCACCACCCTCAGCCTCTTCCACAAGCTGTATGATAGCCATTGCAGCCCCTGTAGTTTTTTGTTGTGTATGTTGGAAGTTCCCCGCTTGTTTACAGCAGTGGTGTACAGTGTGGGAAAAACCAAAGGGGAAGGTGTTTGCTTAGTTTATAGTGGTATTCTGGGCTGGGCTGGTCTGCTGCCTGTGCAAATTGGCTGATTCTGATACATTTCTCCTGCCAGCTAAGCTAGTTCTCCTTGTTTACTTTCCTACTGCTGTTTTCCCTTTTCATTGCCTTCCTGTTTAAGCCCGTGGGTGTGCCGCACAAACAGAGTGCTCAAATGTGCACACTGCTGCTATTTCCTGGTTTAACATCTTTTTTCTTCTTGTAAAACCCGGTGTGCAGTGCGCACACCCGCTTAGGCTTTGTAAAGAGTGCTAGGTAGGTTTAGACACAGCCCCTAGCTTAGCTGTGCTAAGCTAGGAGCAAACCCAAGCCACAGGGCTCCAATCCGCTTACAGTATGCCTGAAACACACCCCCCATGATGTCACCTAACTCCTAGGCTTGCACCAAGCTATTCCTGCTCTTACACTGTTGGGACCTGACTCACATGCTGGGGAAAACTGGGATTCGTTATCATTCCCCTCATTTGCATAGGATTGCCTGCTGATGCATAGTTGCATGTCTCACACTGAGCCTCCCCCCTTAGCAACCACTACTCACTGGCCATGTTGTCTTCTGCCTGCCATTGACTTGCATGGCAGAATACTGATTTTAGTTAGAATGCTTAATTTAGGTTTATTTTGCTATTTTCCCCCAATCCCGTTTGCGCGTCACTGCCCTACGCTTAAACAGCCGAGATCGGCTAAAAAAAAATTAAAAGTCGATTTTTCTGTTTTGTTTGCAATGCCAATGGCCTTATACTTTGCCATTGGCATGCTTCCTCAATGATATGCGGCCTTTATTTGGAGCTGTCACAGCTCCGTTTTGGATTTTGCAGAAATTTACTCGGTTACTAACCGAGTATATTTCTTCAAATTGCACTAGTCCTGCACGGATGGTTGCAAGCTTCCTGAATTGCAAAATCACCTCATTTGCATGGATTTCTCCTGCAAATGGGGTGATTTGCATACAAAGGCTTAGTCCATGCAGGATTAGTGCAGGGGCTCTCGTGCATGCCCCTGCAGGCTGTTCTTGGATTGCACAGCAGACATATTGCCTGCTAGAGCTCCTGCACTGATCCCGCGTGCCATGCAGTGCATAGTGATTCCAGGGGATTTTCTCAGAGATTGTACAATAGTGAAAAGGAAAAAATTCAAAAAAATCACTGTTGTTGCTTATGTTGAACCAATACTAGTACTAATTCCAATGAATAACATCAGGGGTGGAACTTTTCTATTTGCCACTGTGATTTCATTGAATTTACACTATATGACTAGGCAGGAAGCCACTTATCTACCTGTTGCATTTTCTTTGTAACACAAATAGCATGTGGCTTCCAGTTGTTTCCCTCCATTTCTGTGTATTTCTTCTTTCAAATTTTGTATTATAGTTATTAAAGCTACAAATACAAATGTCAAGTTATTTATCTATCTATACGTATGTATATAGATTTTATATAGATAGAGATACACATATTTATATATAGGGAGAGAAAAACAGTAATACAAACACATTGACATTTATTTCCCTTAACATGAGCATGTTTTATTCATCTGCATAGATTTGCTGCTATCAAATACCAGTTGTTAAAATCTTTTAGAGATTTTGTAGCTGTATTTTGAATTCCTAGGATACTTTAAATGCAGCCTGTAAAACCAGACATAATTTAGTGTGTTTTCAATTTGTTAAATTATTTAAATTCACTTGTGGAATAAGAACATTATGATAAGAATTTTACTCAGCTTGTACCTGCAGAATAAGTATTTAACTTCTGTAGCTTTTATCCTTTAGGCCATGCAACAGATTAATTTTGGAAAAGAATGTTTATCTCACAATTAGCAGAAATAAGTGCTTGTGATGCTCTCTTATAAGATGCAAACAGCCAAACAGAGTAAGACATGGAAAAGATATGGTAGTAAGCATTTTGATTTCTTTCACTCTGTCATTTTTCTCTCATAAATGCAGACAGTTACATCTGGGAGGTACTGAAAGTTGAGCTTTCCTTTGCACTTCACTGCCTTCGAGCAAGGAAATCGCAAACTGCCGAAATGTGAATATTTTTTTTAGTGACAGTAAATGTGTAACAGTAAATAATTTACACTTTTTGCTGTATAACATTATCTTTCAAATATAAGGTCACTAAGTAATGTGTGTGTGTGTGTGTGTGTGTGTGTGTGTGTGTGTGTGTGTGTGTGTGTGTGTGTGTGTGTGTGTGTGAATACATTCCTTCATAGACGTTGCTTAAACTAAGGAGACAAAAAAGTAATGAATTCATAAAATAGATGCCCAGCTAGCTGTAATATCCTGTCTCTTTAATATTTACACATTCCTTGCTTGTTCTACCTGTCTGCAAACCATCCCATGCCTATTTTTGCTTCGCTGTGAAAAGCACTCTTATATCCACTTAAATTGTTACCATGTCCTGTTTATATTCCATACTTTGTTTTGGTTAAACCTTGCCTGTGACATACATAGGGGAGGGTGGCCTAATGGTTAAAGTAAAAACACACTCAACTATTATGAACTGCATCGAGAGCCGTTTAATGAAAGACTGAACACCAAGCTCCAGTATTCTAAGCGCTTTCACCATCAAAATAATGGCTTCTTCAGAGTAAAAGGAGCATCAAATTACAAGCTTTAAATACATTCTAAACTTTTTGAACTGACCTATCACAATTCTTAAATAATTAAATGCATCCACAAGATGAATACTAAAAGACATATATGTATAAAAGATCCATATCAATACGATTGTTAATAATAATAATGCATACTTCCATTTTCCACAACATTATGAAATGCAAATTTAAAAAAAATTTAAAAATAACATTGTTAGTAATTTCAAACCAACACAGGCATCAAACAGCCATTGCCCTTTGGTTTAATATGGGCATAATAGAAATGTGATTGTTGAGTCCCGGGAATACAGTAGCATTCAACACAACTTGCCATTTGTATTCCAAGGACTCAACTCTAATGTTGTCATCACCCCCTCTTTTGCTTGTCAATACACGGTCAACTACAAAAAATATAAACTTCTTAAAATTGCCACACACCATAGAATGTGAATATAAGGCATTATGAATGTCCTTGTTTTTTATGGCCCTAAGGTGTTCTGGTATCCTTTCTCTTAACCTACGGATGTTTTTTCCTTTCATTAAACAGCTCTCAGTGCAGTTCGTAATTGTTGGGTGTGTTTTTTCATAGTATTCACCCTTTTGGGTTTGGCCTATTTCTAATGGTTAAGGTGTTTGCCTTACAAACACAAGGTGCAGGGTTTGAGTCTTACAAGGGATAATTGGCTAGGCTTAAATTGGGTCGCAAGGGCAGTTAGCTTAGTATTAACCTATGAACTACAACTAAATCACATTTTAAACACTGGGTGCAACTGATTTAAATTATAATCCAGTATTCCCACTTATATACACTGCACATATCTTTATACATACATCCTACCAATATGACAATAAACAAGGATCCAGTTTACACTATGATAATTACTTCATTACGTTTTTGAATATAGGAGACCTATCAGTCCTGCCTTTTCTTGCCTAGATATGTGAAAATGAGGTATTTCAACAGATGCGTCCTAATTATGCTCTTTTCTCGAGTATATCCCACCATGCCTCTATAAAGGATATATAGTATACTTAATTTATCTTCTAATGTTCACACTCTGTCATTCAATTTGTAACTTCTGATTATTTTCCTAACCAAATTTAGTGACCTACCATTACATTTCTTACTTGACCTGTCCTTTTTGTTTAGTGAGTTATTAGAAAGCCTATTGTTTCTATCTTCTTGTTTGGTGTTGTATTCAAATTTATTTCTTCTACAACAGAAACATTTGTCTCCTCCAAGTCCTCCCATTTTGCAGGCTCCACATCTTTCACTTATAAGCAGAATTCCAAAAACAAATCTTATTTTATCCCCTCAAATATCCAATCCAATAATTTGGAAGTATGCTTTTAATTCTGTTTGGCTACTGGATATTCACAAACATGTCTGATATTACTGCTATCTGTCATCCTCATCACTAACAAAATTCACATCTTATTCCTCCTTCCTAACATAACAGTTTAGGTTTTAGAAACCAACGATACGGATTTCTCATGCATTAGTCCACTGACTGTGGCATCACCTCATACCCCTACAAAACTCTCACGTCTCAAAGCCCTGTCCCTGTATTCTGTCTACTATAGGCTGTTGAGGGGAGATCTATGACTGGCATACAAGGATGAACCTCCTTCATATCCAAAAAACAAATAGCACCAGAATTACCCATTCTAAAGATTTTAAACCTTGCCTGTGACATACATAGGACATGATGGAAAGACAAGTATGGATCCCAGAACATACCCTTTCTCTGGAACAGGCTCCCCATCCATGTGAAGCAGAGTTCCTCTGAAACACAATTCAAAGAGTAGATAACTTGGATAACTGGATGGGAAACTGAAAGTTCCCCCCAGGTTTGGCACCTGTCTCTCATTGACACAAGCAGCTTGCAAATGGTTCATCTTCCAGGCCCCTGCAAGTAAATGTTTCATTTCCATGACCCTGCTTACACTACAAGGGTAAAAGAATTTATTAAAGTGGTGATAAATTAGTCCATATGTACCTTTGTGTATCTTTGTGTCCTTTTTTCCCTCATTTCCTACTTACCTTCAGTCCTTATTAGGTATGTTGTGCTACTGAGGTTCCACTGTCTCTCTTCCCATGCCTTTCTGAGCTGGACTCAATTTCCCATTTTTTCCATGGATGGTTTGTACTCCCTTACATAGTTAGCAGATGTCTTAAAGATGATTCCTTAATCCATAAATACCCTTATGACTTGCATTGTTTTCAATATCCTGCACCTCCCACATTTTAATACTTCCTCTGCATGACCTCTCCCCAATTCCATTTTGAGTCCTAAAATTCTTATTGTTACTCACACCACAAGACATGCCACCTTTTTTTAAGAATCCTTCCCCAGGTCTGCTTCAAATGCTTCAATATCTTTACAGTTACCTGCTGGATTTTAGCCTGTTAATAACTCCACATATATCAGTGTCTATCCACACCAGCCCAACCAAACTCTTGCATTTTAAGTCTCGCTTAAACTTTTTGTATCATATCAAAGATTTTTTTGGGTCATATCAAAGACTGTAGTATATGCTGGGAAGTAGATGACCCCAGTCACAAACTCTCTACCCTTCTCATGCCCTTTTTTGGCTTTTTTGCTATCATTATCCCCATCACTCTCTGTTGAATTATTGCATGGATTTCATTTAGTTTTTCGTTCTTATAATGGAGATAATGCAAGATATGAAAAACTTGGTGTCAGTCTTTCTTTTAACAGCTCTTCTCTCTCTATGAAGCTTGGGAATACTACAAGATATTGAATCCCAAGCACTCAAAAACACTGTTGTGAAGTCAGGGACCCAGACATGCTGTGGACTGTTTAGGCTGTTTTTTTGCTTGAACTCAAATATGACTTGAGACAAGCGGTCTTGGGGAGGGGGCAGGTCAGATATTTAAGAGTTATGGACTGGGACAAGAAGAGGAATTTTATGTTTAGGGAGCAAGAAAGGGAGTTTTTAATTAAAGTGTGATTGCAGAATTTAGATTTAGCATAGGGGATTGGTGTTTTAGCTTTAGGGACCAATCAGGGATTTTAGGGTTTCTGAAAGGGGATGGAGTTTTAGGGTAAAGGAGTAAGGGCTCAGATAGGGAACTAGGTGGGAGTTTTAGGGTTAGAGTTTAGTTTGTGGTATGGCTATACAGTTTTATAAAGTCAGGTGCTGGGACAGCTAGTGGGAGTGTGAACACCTGCTTTTCAAGGACATGGCAGCAAGCAATTGTGTTGTGAGCCATTAACATGCAAGCATTCAGACTAGACCCATAAAACTGTGGGCTTTTGCTACAAATCCTTAATATTCACTTTTTCTATCTTGCTAATGAGCTGTCCTTTTTACCAAGCATGTCTTCTAATAAACTCTCTCCTCTTATGTAACTTACTATGTATCTCTTTTTCTCCTTCCACCTGATTAGGTAACAGAACCCTGCTCTGCCTCCTTCATAATTACAATATATGTGACATATCTTTACTGCACTTCAACTATGAGAATTTCTTGAACAACTCAAATATTTGGAGCACCACTAATAATTTTTTACCTACAATGGGCCTTGTTTGTTGATCTTACAACATTTATAATCTACTTAATGACAATCTCCTTACCACCCACAAATTCACTTGATTTATACCTACCTTCACCTCCTAGATCAAGAGCTCCATTTCTTAAAGATCTTTAAAACTTAATTTACTTTCAATCTCTATGTTAAGATTCCATATCCTCTGTTGCTCTACAAGGCTCTGCATCATGATCCTATCCATTCAGCATGTTCATTAACTCTTTGCTTTCTAACCTGCACATTTCAAGCATATGTCTCTATGCTGATAACCTTGTGGTCTTTTGATACTCTGCCTTTGTCAATTCTTTAAAAAAGTGTCTTCTTCAGATCTGATTACATGTAATCAAAAGCCTTATATATCTCAAATAAAGTCAACTCATTTATTATGTTCTAACCCTTTCTTTCTATTGCATACACAAAACCCAACAGTGCCCATCTGTTTCCTTTTCACACAATTTCTCCCTACACTTTTTTCTTCTGAGACTATAGGTAAAATCCTACTCAGTTTCCCTGACAGTATACCTTAATTGTGTCACTAAATTAAATAACATTAATCATCCTGGTCTCTTATATCCTATCCATCATAGGTAGGGCTACTTGTTTTGTGAATTTCCATAAGTAGTTAGTTCACAGTCCACTGACTAGTCAGTCTCCCATCAAACAGTTTCTACAATGTGGCTGGAAACAGGTCTGGTTTTATCAGTCTCCTATCAAACAAGTTATACAATGTGGATGAAAACAGATCAGGTTTTAATTCTTTTATTTCCTTTATTCAAGATTTCCACTGCCCTGATTATTTTTATGTTCATGATATTCTTCTCTACATCTTGTGTATTGTACTTTGAGACTTGTTTACTGGGACTTCTTTCATACCCATTTTTCCCTTCACTTACTGACTCACAATTGTACAAGTGGCTTAGCTCCACACAGCATCTCCCAATTCTTCCCCACATTTCCTGCTTTTGCTTGATATTTTCTCATCATCTCATCTTACGTCTTTCCTGCTACAGGCTACTTTAATTTCCTTGAAGTTCCATCATGGGTAATTCCTTGTTTTATACAGTATAGTCTCGAGAAGTCCCCATAGTAATCATGGTTCTGCTCCTAGCCTAGTTATTAACTTCAGTTCTTTTTCATACCTAGATGTTTCTTCTTCTTCTTTCAGTTCTGTAGCTCTTCCAGAATTTGCAATGTCAATGGTTTTGTCATTTCATCAGTGTTTTTGTTTCTCCATTAATTGTTTTTTTCCATAACATGGTATCTTCCATCTATCCAAAGCCTCACCTGCTCATGATGTGCAAACACACATCTATGACATGCAATTCTAAAACACTGTATCATTCATCTTCTACATTAAACCTACTCATCCCTTAGACAGCATAGTGCAATTTCTGAAAAAGGAATATTTTTTGACCATTATTTTTTTTCTTAAAGTATGAACATATGCAACACACTAAACATTCTCTTGTGCATACTTCAACTTTTACAGTTTTTGGCTTCCAACAATAGTGCTATAAAGACTAGATGCTATCCATTATTACTCCATAAACAAAGTTTAAATTATCATCATAAAGTTACTGGTTTTGAATACAGTTTAGTAGAATGACATAAAAAATGTGGAAAATGGATTCATTGCAGTCTGATAAATAGGGAAGGAAGAAGGGAAATGGAGGACTTTAAGGAGGCAGTTTTTTTTTTTTTTTGCCAAAGATTACTCTGAGAAGTACAGAGTGTGCAATGCTCTGAAAGGAATGATGCTAAGCAAAAAGAGCAGGAAGGTGGATTAAATGTGGATAGCCTTCTTGTAGATACCGAATACACTTTTCATGATAAAATTAGGACTGTTAGTCTGCAACTGACAAGTTATGTAGCAGTGGCTGATAAATGTGTTATTAGAGATGATACAGGTTAGGAATTCTCAGCCAATTTTAACTGAAGTGCTATGAAAGGAAAACATAGACATGAATGCAACGTGTGAGCGTTTTTGACTGAAATGAAGAGCTTGAGGAATAGCCAGTTGATATGGAAGATAAACCTGAACAAAATTCTATGAATGACTGATGGTCCTGAGAGCCAGGAAGTATTTGACATTGTGGCCTATAGTCAAGGCTCCATGTGATGCAGATTTGAGTGGAAATGTTTGACAGAGGTTACAGGTCAAATCCATATAAAGCTGTTGATCAGTCATGGCATGTTTTACTACAAGTTGAAATGTGTCAACATGTTATTCCTGATATGAGGACAGAGGAAGATATCTAGGGTGGGAGAACATTATTTTTATCATGAATTTTCATGGCACACATTTTTTACCACATCAGTGAGAAAATACAGAGTAAGGAAATATATTTTTGTTTGCTGTACCCCACAGTGTTTTGAGATGTGTTTATGCTTGACACAAACATTCAAATATCCACAGGTATCTACATGAGTAAACAGGAAGCATGAACCTATAGCAAAATCAAATGGAGATATAATAGATAAGAATGGATTACAGGAAGAAAATCCCAAAAAGATAGAGAGAATGCATATACCAGCTTGGAATAAGTTGAATCATTTTAGAAGATTAGTGACAAGAGATGGATTATCAATGTTTGTAGCCTAAATGGCACAGAAGGAAATTTGTTTGCAGTCTGTATAAACCTTCTTGGTTAATGACTTATTATGGACTAAATCAAGGTGTGTTAGAAATATTTTTCTTTAGCTGCTCCACTATTAATAAGTATTAAAATATTGTGGCCTAGATGGATAACTGAGAGCAGCAAATGGTGAAAGCTCTGTGACTGAAAACTTTTCTCTGACAGAAAATGTAATAATAAAAAAATAAAATTTGAAGATAGTTTCTAGCTAATTTTATTCATTAATAGTCAGAGAAAAGATGTATAGCTTCATGTTTCTCAAAAGCAGTAGTTTTTCTGTCAGACGTTCAACTGTTTTGTTAAGAGAGAAGATAACCCAACATGGGTCACTCAAGAGATGGTACTCAGGATTTTTGTATTACAAATGATGTTCAGTAAATACTATCTAGGATATAGGATATATTACTTAAAATAGATAAATTGGATACAAAACTAGAATGTTTCAAAGAAGAGACCAGAAAGAGGATGGGACATTTTGAAATTATTATGAAACAACAAAGGGTACAAAAAAGAAGAATGTAAGAGACTTTGAATGATCATAAGGGCAGAATAACTGAAGGTACATTTCAGACTGAATTTGTTTTAAAACAAAATAACTGGCTTACAGAAAAACTTGATGATTTAGAAAACAGATTGAGACTAAGTAATGTTAGAATTTCTGGTATACTTGAAAACTTTGAGGGGAAACAATATAATAAACTTCTTAACTAACTGGCTACATGAAACATTAAATCTACCCAAAACTTCATCTTTTGGAATCAAAATAGCATGTAGAGCTCCATGAGTATCTTCTGAGGAGGGAAAACTCAGCACCATGCTCAATTATAGTTAAGTTCATGTCTAGCTTAAAAAGATCAAATGTTAAAAGCAACATGGTCCAGCCCACCTATTAAAATAGGTGAACACGTAGTCAGATTTGAAAATGACTATTCCAGTAAAGTAACGAGTAAGAGGAAATCCAGTTTACCACTGATCAATAAACTTAAAAAGAACAACATTAAAGCCACTTTGGTGTTTTCTGCAAAGATCGAATTATTCCTTTCTGAAGAAACCAAAATATTTAACACAATGGAGGAAGCATCTACTTTTATTAACAGCAATAAAATCCTTAATAACACTGATGGAATGGAGTGGAACAGTATATCCCTGAAGAGACAGAATGAGCTGGATTCTTGGATAATTGCTTCTTAAACTAAAAAGCTTAAAATATGACTCTTATTCTCTGATTGCTGGACTATTATTTTCTGAAACAATAAATTTGCCTTTTAAGTAAAAGGTTTGTACTGAAGCTTAAGCCTCAAATATATGTAAATATGTATTTAAATCTTAAAAAAAATCATTGATGAGGAATATAAAGGGTTAGTTCTGTTCTGCTACATTTACAGTGAAAAACATTTAATTTAACAAAACCTTTAAATGCGTTTCTAAATGTTGAACAATTACTTTCTGCAAGAGAATGTAGTTATATTTTAAGAAATAGAATTTTGTTTTATTTGTTCACGTCACTTAATAAGTGCATTGCTGAGTTAATTGAATGTCAGATCTAGGTAATATGCTAATTGGAAGTCTTAAAGTGCAGGTGGTTTTGTTGTCTGTGTTCCTGTGCAACACATTCCTTTCATAGGTCACTTATGAAGCAAATGTCAGTCCGAGGAAGCCTGAGAGCAAAAGAATGTTCCATTTTTTCAGAATGCAGACATTTTCCCACCTTGAGCTGTCCTGAAGAAAATCTAGGTCAAAGTTCATCACTGATGACTGTGAAAAAAGAAAAAGAATGTTCCATTTTTTTTTTTCTTTTCTCAAGTATATATTTGAGAAATCTACTCAAATTAGCACCTCTTTTCTTTTCTTAACAG
The DNA here is from genome assembly GCF_019279795.1 of Protopterus annectens. Classification (NCBI taxonomy): domain Eukaryota; kingdom Metazoa; phylum Chordata; order Ceratodontiformes; family Protopteridae; genus Protopterus; species Protopterus annectens. Next base: position 1,503,651,882 of record NC_056728.1, read on the forward strand.
TGAAGAATTGGTAAGACAAAAGCTATAGTAATGTTTAAAATTGCAATGTTATAATATAATAGCTTACATTTTACATGTTAATGGCTTATTCTGTAGTGTTATTAACTTTAACTATACATATTAACTATATATTAATTGAAATAAGTAAGGTTAGATGTTTATTACTGATTAAAAGAGCTTAAAAGAACTAAGAAGAATAAGGAACTTACAGAGGAAATTAGGACTATTAGTATACAACATCATCAGAGCAGCAGCTCACAGTAGCTAATATATATAGTCAAGATTGCTTGTAATATTAAAATGAATAAGACTAACCATCTTATGAATAATATACATATACATAAGGAATGCAATATCTACTATGTAAGATTAATGAAAAAGCAGTATCAGTAAATTAAGAAAAATGTACAGATACTATAGTCTTTAATAGACATCTAATGATTAAATAGCTCTTTGATGGGAGATTTTAGAAATGCAAGATATATAGAATAAGGTAGAATACTAGTGGGAAATTAAGACAAAAAATAAATTTAAATAACAAACTGCTTTTAAGTAAGATGTCTATTGCATATACCTGCATAAGGTAGAAATGTGAATGCACATGATCTCATATAATTTACATTGCAATCATATAGAATATTTCAAAATAATATGAAAACTGGAATTTAAAGCTTAATCATGTGAGCTTTGAAGCTTTTTATATGTTGAATATTATTAGATTCACTAAGACTACCTGAAAAAAACTCATTTCACAAGTGAAAGCTAAAACTTGCTTGTTTTATTGCTGAATCACTAAATTAATTTTCATAGAAATTAAAGCAGATTTTTCAATATGTTTGAATCTGGGAAACGAGAATGGGAGTTAAATTGAGCACTTTGTAACTTTTAAAAACAATATAGAATTCTTTTTTTTTTTATTCTGTAGAAATAGTAAGGAATTCTCTTCGACCTCAGTAATATACATATTTTTATGAAGTAGTTTAATAAGCTAACTTTTGAAAAATATTTTGATATTTGATGCGATAAGAATGTTACAGAAATTTGAAATATGGATACTTGTACTTTAAAAACTAATTCAGATCTTTTTGTTAGAGATCTAAAATATGTGTGTGTCTTTTGACATGATAAATATATATGTACATTGATCTCACTTTTGTATTACAGGCTCATGGGTTCATAGGTGTGTTTTAGGCTAACTACCATTTGGCCCTTTTTAAGCCAAGCTATTAATCCCAAATCACTGTCAAGTTCTGGTAGCCTTGATAAGTGTAAGCAGGGGCTTTGCAGATGACACATTTACAGGCAAGGGTCTCAGAGAGGATCCATTTACATGTTGCCTGTGTCCATTAGAGACATAGCTGCCAGGCAAGTGATGAATTTACTGTTCCGCTATCCAATTGTCCAAGTTACACTTGAATTGATATAGGGTAGAAGTCTGCTTCACATGGGTGGGGAGTCTATTCCAGACATGGGGTAGTCTCTGATATACATACCTGTCTCTCCAGCACATCCTATTTATATCACAGGTAAGTTTAGACTATTTAGAACAGATAATTCTGGTGATGCTTGTTTTGTGGATATGCAAGAGGTCCAGGATATGCAGGACTGGGGTCTGACAATGCCCTGTATACCAGGCATAGATGTCCTGTCAACAGCCTGTAACAGGGATAGGGCCTTGAGGTGGTCTGTATAGGACATTTTACTTATGCCCTGTATTCTTATATTGAGCAAACTCTGTGTATGTTCCATTTATTGGATATGCCTGGTTAGGTACATACCAAAGGGGGCATTGTACTCAATGATAACCCTAATGAATGCTTAATACAGTGAAATAATGACTTTCCTGGACCTAGATGCCATATCTTTGTTCATAAGTTGGGCAACATAGTATGATTTCCTCACTACTGTAGACACTTGATGCACAAAGGCTAGATTACTATGTCTGCCCCCGAGTCCCTGACTACTGGGTGAACTCTAAGGGGTGTGTTGTCAATATGATAGTTACAGGGATGGATGACTTCCTGAAGGATGCTATTGTGAATTTCTTGGCATTTAGTTTGAGTCCATGGCTCTGACACAACTTGTTTGTTTGTGTCAGACCTTCCTGGAGAACATTTGTGTCAGTGTGTGATTTAATGACAGCTCCTAATTTGCAATCATCTGCAAATTTAGTCAGCCAGAGACCATTGATATTGGCCTTGGCTTCAGAGAAGAAAATGCCAAAAAGTAGTGGCCCAAGGACTGATCCCTGAGGGTCTCTACTTGTGACTGGCCTCTTTGTAGAGGTGGATTCCACAATTTTAAATTCCTGGGCCTTGTCTGTAAGCCAGTTGGCTAACCACTGGGTGACACACAGGTTTGTACCTAACCTCTTGAGTTTGTCAACAATGCCAGAGTGGAGTATTGTGTCAAATGCCTTTGCCAGGTCAAGGTAGACAGTGTGAATAATTTTACCCTCATCCATTGCTTTGGTTACCTTCTGAAAGAAGTCAACCAAGTTAAGTAGGCATAACCTGCCCTTAATAAAACAAAACTGGGTTGGTTCCAGTGTCTGGAGGTTTACTATATCATAACTGATCATTTCCATAATAATTCTTTCCATGGCTTTGCTTACGAGACTAGTGAGACTTATGGTTCTGTAGTTTCCAGGGTCTGTAAATGTCCCACCTTTATGCCGAGGTATGCCTGTTGCTGTTCTCCATTCATGAGGCATGAAGCCTGTTTGGAGGCTTCAGTTAAATAATAATTCCAGAGGACCTGGTAGGTCATGTTTCATGCTATTTAGAAGGCATCCTGGGATATTGTCTCAGCCTATTGATGCAGTGTTCTTTGCCTTAGAGAGAGCATTAAGAACCTGTCCCCTAGTGATAGCAGGGGGAGTTATATTTGATGGTATTTTCCAAAGGAAGGTTGATGGGGAGAGAGGGTAAATTTGGAATTTAATTTGTTGGCCAGTAGGTTTGCTATATTTTGTGGCTCAGTTTTGGTGGTTTCATTTACAATGAGCTCTGAACACAGTTGTGTATTGCCTTTGATATTGCAGATATAGCTAAGGACTGTCTTGTGGTCTTCCTTGCCCTGGGAGGCTAAATTTAAATCAAATTTGGCTTGGGTATACTTTATTAGTCCTCTGAGTTATTTGTTTAGTTTGATGTGTGCTTTTTATCTCATCTGGTTCTGCACCTCCTAATTTTTGCTATGATTTTCTTCCTTCTGTTATAAATCCTATTAATGTTGTGATTTTACCAGGGTGGCTTGTTTTTTGTGTTAGTTATCTACTTCTTCCTGGTGGGTACAGCTGCCTGTATGCAGTTATTAGCATGCTTATATAGGGTTTCTGTGAACAGTTCTGCATAGGCTTCAATGTTCTCAGGGTTCTGAGGGCTTTAAATGTTGGAAGGTATCACTTGATATTAGGAAGTTAGCCTTAGAGTAGCTCCTGATTATTCCAGGTTTAGCTAGGGGACCAAGTTTTATTTTTTACTTCAAAGGAGATAATTTTCAGGTCTGGGCTTACCAGAGAAGACATTACTCTAGGAAGTTTGCAGCATTCTCCCATATTAGTGAGGAGCGGGTCTTCTATGGTTACACTCCTGGTTGGTGTATTGACAATCTGGTCCAGGGAGCTTGTGTTTAAGAATCAAGGAATCTATGTGCTTGTACGTTTGGTGTTGTATATGATTCTCAATTAATAGCGGGATAATTAAAATTGCCCATAAATATGGTATTGACTTCAATGGTGAGTGTTTCCACTAAGTTTAAATACATGGTATGTGTTTCCTCGGTCACAGAGGGTGAACTATAGCTTGCAAGGAAGTGGTATTGGTTTTTGCCTATGGTAATTTGAACATGGGGTAGCTCATGTGCATTGTTCTGTTTGACTAGACTTGAGGTATATTTATTTTTGATGTAAATTGAGACACATCTACCATGAGTTCCTGTCTGTGTAGTAGCTGGTTTAAATGTGTGGAAGGCATTATAACCTTGCACTGTCAGTGTGCTCTCTGCAGCTTTAAACCATGTCTTGGTGACTGCACAGATGTCAGCATTCTCTAGGGTGAAGAAAGCTTCTAAGGCGTGAAGTTTTTTGCTTAGATTCCCAGCATCGGGCAGTAATAATTTTAGATTTTCTTGGTTTTGATTTGCTATGTCAGAAGTACTTTTAGTTTGACATTGCCTAAAAAGGCACTATAGGGGAAGACAATGTTTTAGATAATATTCAAAAGCCTAGAGGGAAGAGGTGCAGACCATCTCTGGCAAAACAGCATGGTCTGTTGACCATCTCCTTCCATGCTGACAAATACTGCACCCCATTAGAATGACATCAGAAACTAAGCCAATTATTAATTCATTCATCTTTTGTTCATATTGTGGCATCATTCTTGGAGAAGGTAAACTGCTATTCAGTGCTAGGATCATACCAGCCTGGGGCAGATATTCCAAGAGCTCCATGATGTCTCTTTTCATATAGTCTAGGGATGTACATCTCAGGTCGTTTATATCCACATGGCCTATGACTGAGTCATATGGGTACTTGTGTTCCAATGACCTGAGTGCATGCGTAATGTGGCAGATCCTAACTCCTGATAAGCAACTGACAATGACTTTCTTCTTACTGAGCCTGCTGAGAGGGACATCAGTGTGTGTCTCACAATGGAGTCTCCAATGACAAGAATGTTGGATTATGTGGTGGTTTTCCTTATGAGCTTAGAAGTAGAGGCTCCATGAGATTTGATTGTTTGTGTTGATGTGGCTGCTGTTTTGAAAGAGAGCATTGGTGGCTGCTGAGGGTATTTGTTACTCGGTCTTCATCTAGGAGGTCTTTAGCAAGGTTACATTTAAGTGCCTCAACATATGCGAGTCTATATGTCTGCTCTGAATTGTGTATAATGAGTGCAGCATGTGTACTACTGACAACCTTATGTATATTAGCAGTACTTTTATGTGAAAACTTTGCCTTCATTGATATTGTGTAAATACATCTCTCACATATTATATCAGTGTATTAGAGAATTAACTGGTTGTCAGTAAACATGAGGCAATTTTTACTTTGCCACAGGATGCCCATATCCATGAAGCTGGCAACAGAGATAGTGGGAAAGATCATATCCATGGCAGCAGACCATTTTTTTTTATTAAACAGTTGGAGTGAGACTATAGAGCAATGTTAGGAGTATCCAGTTTGTTACTCTGGGGAATTTGCTTGTCCATGCAAATTAGTTGTCCTGTGTGCAACTAGGTATTAATGAAATTTCAATTGTGCTTTTACAGGAAAAATGTCACTCTATACAGTATAGGGCACCACCAAACACTTGAGGGAAAACTAATAAGCAGACCCTGAACATTTAAAGATGAAGTATTTAGACTGATATTCTGAAGTTAGAAACAAATCAAGCAGTATTTACTGAAAACAAGGAATTAGCTTGCCAAGAATGATGAAAATGGGGGAGTTGTGTGAGTGGCTACTGCTTGACTACTACTAGTGCTGGTCTCACCACAGCTTCATTCTGCTGGGATGCAATGCTCCTTTGCTTCTTCTCTCACCAGAAGCAAAACATTAGCATCAATCCCAAGATGATAAGCAGAGTGTGTTTGGTGAGCCACAGTCTTGTCTCAGGGGATGTAACAGTCTGTAGGCTTTTTGTAGGCTTTATCTGGTAGGTGCCATGTATAGCAATGAGACCAATCAGAAACATCAACCACGGTCACTCACTGCCTGACCAAAAACAGTCAGTAATCGATGCACTCTGCTGCTTCTCTCACCAGGAGCAGAATATAATCATAAATTCCAAGCTGTCGCCTATGAAGCAGTTATTAGGATTTCTGGTGATCAGCAGTCTCCAGGAAATAAGGTCCCTGAGTTCCTTGTCTCACAGGGGAAAATAGAAGCACTAATCCCAATATGACTACTGAGAGGCAGAATATGGGTTCTCCTTTAATTGCTGGTCTTGAAATAGATGTTGCAGATTGTAAGACAAGATGGGAAAATATTAACTATCCTAAACACTGCAGTATGGACTATTCAGTAAGATATGAATGAGGGGGGAACATAAGCTTTGGATGTCAAAGTGGAGAGCCACTAATTTTAAAAGATCAAGATAGATTGAAAAGAGGTGGGCACTTTGTATTCTATTCTGGTTTAAGGAATGCAGTAGGATGGCCAATGCATTTAAATAGTAAAAAGGGAGTGATTTCACAAAATAAAAATGGTGTGCCTACTCTCAAAAGCCAATGAAAGGAGGGAGGGAAGGAGATATGTGGTCAAATCAATGTAAAGGGCAGGTAGCTAGAAAGACAGTTGAATTTAAGAACACAACCACACCAGGGTGGGAGGCTGGGAAAATGTCTGTGTGACTCACAAGAGACACAGCTGTGGTCTCTTTCTTAGTTTTAATATACAATTAAAAGCAGAATGCAAGTAAAACACAGTGTAAAGAAAACAATCACAACCTATAAAACAGAAGAAGGCAATAAAGTAATAGAAAATACAAAAAAGCAAAAACAAACCAAACTTTCTCTCACAGCAAGTTGTAGCAGAGTCTGGGTAAGCTTTAACAGTATAGTTTAATATGATAAGATTACCTGTGACCTGTTAGTTTACAGATGTCTTTATCTCTTCAGTTCCCACTCTTTTATACTTATTTATTTAGAGATCTATTTATAATAAGCTGCCTGTCGGGTGTCAGGATCCACACATAACACAAGCACTCAGGTCACTCCAAAGCAAGTACAAATATGATTCTGTCATTGTCCATGCTGGTGTGAATGACCTGAGATGTACCTCCCTGGACTACATGAAAAAAGGCATAGAGAAGCTCTCTGATCATGCAGCCCAGGCCGGTATGACCCTGACCTTGAGTAGCATCTTACCCTCACCAAGAATGATGCCACAGTATAAAGACAAAATGATCAATTTTAACAATTGGCTAAAGTATTGGTGTCATTCAAAGGGGATCCAGTGTCTGACAGCCTGTGATGACATGCTCGACAAGCCATGTTGCTTTGCTAGGGATGGCTTGCACCTGTCACCCCTGGGCTTTTGAATACTGGCTAAGGCTCTTGCCACCCCCCATAGTGCCTTTTTTAGGCAAGGCTCAAAAGACAAAACCACCTCCATAGACAACACAAAGAAAAAGAAACTAAGGGTAATGCTGCTCAACGCCAGAAGTCTAAACCTCAAGATGCATGCACTCGAGGCTCTCCTCAGTATGGAGAATATCAATATCTGTGCAGTAACAGAAACCTGGTTCAAGGCTCCCGAGAGCACCCCAGCACTACCAGGTTATACCTCATACCATGCTTTTCGGCCCCAAAACTCGGACCGAACCACACAAGGAGGGGGAGTATCCATATTCATCAAAGATACCCACACCTCCAGGTTAGTGGCACTACATGAAGCATCGGAGATCATCCATGTGCAACTAACGGTGGGCAAAACTGCCTTTCAGTTTGTAGCCTGCTACAGACCACCCTCCCAATCTCAGGAACCCCACTCGGCTTTCCTAAGAACATTGGAGAATATGAAGGTCTCTCCAAACACCATTATATTGGGTGACTTCAACTACCCAAACATAGACTGGGAGCACTACTCAAGCCCCAACACCCTCACCCAATGGTTCCTAGAATTTATAAACTCAAATGCTATGGAACAACTGGTCACCACTCCCACAAGAGGGGAAAACATATTGGACCTGATCATCACCAACATGGGGACTCTGTGTTCCATACCAGAGGTATACCCCTCATTGGTAAGATCTGACCACAAATTAATCTCACTGGACATCCATATACTGTCCCCACCCCCAGCCAAGGAAACCACGGTGAAAAACTTCTCAAAAGCAAACTTCACACTTCTCAAAACTGAGGTGGAATCCTACAAAGCCCCCGGGCCAGTGGAAAATATGGCCAAAACCACAGAATCCTTTACAAACGCTTTCTATGGACACCTACAGGAATGCATGGATCATGCTATCCCAAATAAAAGCCAAGACTCATTCCTCCAAAGGCAGGAGACCTGTCTGGTGGGACCCCAGCCATAAATAAGCTATACAATAGAAGGAGGAAGCTACTACATGATAGAGCAAAATCCCAAAAAGGGAAGGCATCTCTGATCAGTACTAGCAAGAAACTACGATCCCTCATAAAATCATCTAAGGCCAGCTTCGAAAGAAAAATTGCACAAGATGCTAAAGATAATCACAAGGCCTTCCTTAGTTATGTCAGGAACCTGGGTGGCAACTCCCAGATATGCTCTGAGTTAGTTCAAAATGACAAAAAATACACTGAACCCACAGACATTGCCAACATCCTGGCAGACAGGTTCAGTGCAAACTCCCCCCCCCCTTCCCCCCAAAAAGAGCAAATGTCTATCCCAACAGAGTGCAGCCTCCCTGACATCACAGATGCACAGGTGAGAGCTGCCCTCTCCAAAGCAAAAAACACAGCATCAATGGGACCGGACGGTGTCCCGGGCTGCGTCTTACACAAACTCCAAGAAGAACTGAACCCTCACATAAAGTCACTGTTCAATCTCAGCCTTACTACAGGATATGTACCCAAGGAATGGCATACAGCAACAGTGGTCCCACTTCTCAAAGATGGTGTCACAATGGAACCTGGAAACTATCGCCCTATAAACCTGACTAGCCTGGTCTGAAAAGCTATGGAGCATATCATCATGAAACTCATAAACAAAGACATTGGGAACCTCCAAACACTGAATCCTACCCAATTCGACTTTGCTAAGGGCAGATCTTGCCTCTTGAACCTGGTCGACTTCTTTGAAACAGTCAACAAGGCCATAGGTGAAGGGAAGGTAGTCCACACAGCCTACCTGGACCTCGCAAAAGCCTTTGACACAATACCCCACTCGGGCATCATAAATAAGCTCACCAGCTTAAATATCAACCCCTATGCCACAAGATGGGTTGCAAACTGGCTCAGGGATAGAACCCACATGGTCAGAATTGCAGGTGCCATGTCAGACTCTAAACCAGTTACAAGTGGCGTCCCACAAGGTTCAGTCCTGGGACCTCTCTTGTTTGGTATATATTTCTCTGAGGTACAGGCTAACATTGGAGGACTATGGCTGACCAAGTTCACAGATGACTGCAAACTGGATGCCATAATTGGCTCACCGACTGACACAAGCATCCTCCAAAAGGGTCTCATAGAGATGGATAACTGGTGCCAGAGCCATGGCCTAAAGCTAAATGCCAAAAAGTGCATAGTCATCCACTTTGGGAAAAACAAAGTGCCCACAAATTACCACATAGGTGGTAATCCATTAAGTGTGGAAGAAGTAATTAGGGATTTGGGGACCCATGTAGATAGCAATCTCTCATTTGACAATCAGGTTGCCAAAGTGGTTAGAAAGACCTTCTATATAGCCCACCTTATCACGAAAGGGTTCACATCTAGATCAAGAGAGGTCATTGTGCCCCTCTACTCATCACTCATCAGGCCCATAATTGAATACAATGCCCCATTTGGTATGTACCTTACCCGACACCTGCAGCAACTGGAAAGACCCCAAAAGTACCTCACCAAGAGAATCAAGGGACTCAAACAGATGCCCTACCTAGTTAGGCTAAAGAAACTCCAGCTCTACTCAGTTGCTTACCACCTACTCAGAGTCGATCTGTGCCTGATGTATAAAGCCATGTCCAACCCAGAATTAATGGACATGCTCCACCTCAGGAAATCCAAATCCCTTAGAGCTACATGCTCCAGGGACTTAAACCTCAGCAAAGAAATAAATAGGACATGCTGGAGGGGCAGATTCATATTTCAGAGACTCCCATCACGCTGGAACAAAATCCCAATCCATGTTAGGCAGAGTCTCTCAATGACCCTCTTCAAGAGAAATCTAAACGAGTGGATGGGAGATCGTAGGTTTACCCCTGGGATCTCTTCTATGTCCCTACTAGACAGAGGCACAGTAAACTAACCTCAAAAGGGCTATCTTCTGTGACCTACTATACAGAGGCACAGTCAACTAATCTAAAAGGGTGGCGAAAGCCAAACACACTCTGGCTAGGCTTATAAATGCCCTACGGCAGATAGCCTAGTATCAACCTATGAAACTATGAACCTATAACATTGAATGAGTGAATAATTTAGGAATGTTAAATGGGTAATTTATGCTACTATTATATAAATATGTATACAGTATACTATTTGTTGAATTATTTAATGTATATGATTAATAGAATTGGATTATTATACTTGTATGTAGTAATGAGATGTAGTTTTAAATGAAAATTAATAGTCTCATAATTTTGACCTATATATAACATTGTATTAAATATTTATAAGTCACTGTAGCTTTAGACTAGATTTTTTTCACAAATTTGTAGGTGTTGTTAGGTAGAGTCATAGTATAGTAGTTTAACAATTCATAAGGCAGACTAGGAACTTTGGTATCCATGGTTGGTTGTGTTTTATTAAGATTATATGCAGTTATAGTTGTAGACTTCTCTTTGTTTTTATTTTTGACTTTTAGTAGTTTAGTTGTAGAAAAGAATTCATAAAAACCTGGAATGTTAAGTTAGTGTTGGAGGAATGCATTAGAGTCTTTTTATATATTAAAGTTAATATGGTGGATAAATGTGTCATAATATCTTTTAAAAGAAATCTTTTTAAATTCACAGTGCGATAATTTGAATCTATTGTTTATTAATGTAAATGAACTAAATCGTGGCAATAAAAGAAAATCATTAATGGAATATCTAAAATTAAATAGAGGAGACATGATATTCTTGCAAGAGACTCACGTGATAGATAAAGATATACAGTATTTAAATAACGTAGGTTATGAAATGGTATCATCTGAATCGTTTAACACAAAGTGGAGAGGAACTGCTATACTTTGGAGAACATCCACTGTAATGCCTAAATGAATGTAAACATTTGTAATAATTAAATATAAAGCCAAACTCTATATATTAACTAATTTTTACTAGATCCCTGAAATAGGTGCAAGGGTGGCTAAAGATCACTTAAACTCATTACACAGTCATTGGAATGGTAGTTTAATTTTAGCAGGGGATTTTATCTGCATATCTAGTATAGAAGATAGACATGAACTTAAGAAAGTAAAACTACTGGCATTAGCTAAAGCACTAAATAGATGGATTTGAATAATAATTTATTTGATTTACTAGTAAAAGCAGAAGATAAGTCACTGTTATTCACTCATTATTCTTATTGACATGGGACACAAACCAAAATCTATAGGATTTATGCCTCTATAGATTTACTTAATAAAGTGAATTATTTTGCAACTATTCCTTGTCCTTTATCTTATCATAATGTACTAAGTACTAATATAGTAATGGGTATAAGGAAATTTAAAATTATTTATAGAATATCAGTATATATATATATATATATATATATATATATATATATATATATATATATATATATAAAATGAAATTACAAGAGTTTAGGAGTTACCTTAAGGATTTATCTTTATCTTATCATTATCTTTGAATGATAAAGGACAGGTTAGTAAAGTCATAATATGGGACTCCTTAAAAATGCATATTAAAGATAGAATGTGAAGATGGGCTAGTAAAAAATTAAAAGAATGGGATAAAGAGTTGTTAGAAATGCAAGATGAAATACACAAAGTGTGGTTTGAACAAACAAAGAAATGAGATAATATTGAAATCATAAAAAATGACAAAATAGCAAACACTTTTAATGCATAACATGGAGATAGCTTTAGAAAAAAATGAATTGCTTAGTAATGCAATGGCTTCAAAAATCTACATATATTCCCCAATAGAAGTAAGAGATTAAGCAAAAAAGGTGCAAGTCAATATTCAAAAGCCTCACACTAATAAGCTTACTTCAGATATAGAGGAACTGCTTAATATTTTAAAAACATTCTATGAGGATCTCAATAAAGATAAAAATAATAATCCTGATGATTACAAAATTGACAATATTTTAAAGAAAAAGGGTACTAGTAAACTTATTGACCAACAAATATCTCATTTGAATAAGTCTATTACATGACATAAGTTAAAGAAGCTTTAAAAAATGTAAAAATGGTAAGACTCCAGGGTTAAGTCTGACTATCCCTGTCAACAAATGTAAAATAAAATAAATAAATTAAATGGTTTAAATATGGAATTATATAGTCTGTTTCCATTAAATATCATAGAATTACTGAGTGTCATTTTCAGGATAATTCAGAGTGGCAAACTAATCCCTCCCTCATGGAAATGTTCTGTAATCTCACCCATACTTAAACAAGGAAAGGATAATAAGTTAGTCTTGTTATATAAACCTATTTCATTATTAAATGTAGACTATAAAATATTTACTTTCATTTTGCCACAAGATTAAGAGATATAGTAGATAAATTGATTAATAAAGATCAAACAGAATTTATAATCAACAGATTAATGTATGATAATATAAAATGGTAGTAACTATCTTAGATTTAGCAAAAAAAATGAACAAGAAATTCACCCTAATTGGCTTAGCCCGACAGCTTTTCATTCTGTAGATTAGAACTACTTGTTTAAAATTTTAGAGGAATTTAAAAAATCTTTACAGAAATTCCAAAGCATATGTTAAAATCAGACCTTATATTTCTCAAGGATTCACTTTAAACAAAGGCACAAAACAGGGGTGTCCCTTGTCCTCTTTACTATTTGCATTAGATATAGAACCCAGTATAATAAGCAAAGGAAAAATTGATGGATTCTCAATTCATAGAGATTCTCAATCTAAAATACAATTTTTTGCAGATGATATTTTACTAACTGTAGGAAATTCAGATTATTTGATTGAAGAAATAGATGAGAAAATCAAAAAGCTTCAATAAGTATCTCTAATGAAATTTAATAGCAATAAAACTGAAACTTTAGTGTTAAATCAATTACTAGATAGTTTAAGGCTTAATATAAAAATAACTGGGAAGGAAAACAACTAAAATATTTAGGAATAAAAATCTATCCAGATGTGAGCAGGATTATTAATAATAATTTTCGAAAAAAAAAAATATCAAAGAAGTGTTACTTCTTATTAAAAAAATGGAATGAATTTTATTTTTGTACTGACACAAAACTTTTAAAGAAAATGGAAAAAACATTAACTTCACTCTTATGGTATCTGAAAAAAAGCTGAGAAATGCTTATAGAAGTTATATAAGATTATGGGAGTATGGTGCTAATGGCTTCATAGATGTAGAATCTTATTATGTTAGTGCAAGTTTTAACTCTGTTATGTTCTTGACAGACTCAACTTACAGTAGTCAATCGAAAACCATCCCGGAGCAGATTATTCCAAATTCTTATAAATTTATTAAAGATGATAAATTAAAAATATATAATAATCCTTTCATCTGATTAACAAAATTTACATTAGAAGGAAATACATTTCAGTCTTTAGACTCTGCATACATGAAATCAATTCTTTAAACATTTAAGAAATATGTTTTTAAAACTCCATTAATATCAAAATGGAAATTTTTATGTTTTCCTATTGCACATTCCTCTAGATTTAAAGAAAGGCATAACAATTTAAAAATAATTTACTAAAAAGGAATCCATTAGTATTATGGTCTGGTTGCTTTGAAAAAGGAAAAGCTAAGTCCACACAATATTTAATTAAAGAATATAAATTGGATTAATCTGATAACTAGTTAGTATTATCCACCTGTAAGAAATTAAATACGTTTTTGGATAATGTAAGTGAAGAGTTAGAGAACATTATTGCCCCATTTCATGAATGTATGGATGCTGTTAATGAAGGTAGATTGACAATAAAAGGAGTTTGTCCAAGCTATATGTTAATTATAAATAATAATAACTTTGATGGAAAATTCTTGAAATTTTTAGATAGTACTGGATTGAATGACTCAATAGATGGCAAGAATAAAGCGTTGATACTTAAATCAGTTAGTCAAACTTCTTCACATTTATAATGGGAAAATTGTATGTGGAAATATATATATATATAATGTTTGTTACTCCCTATAAAATCTGTATGTATAGTAAAATGACTTCTTCAGTTTGTTGAAGATGTAGTAAATATGTAAAAGCTGATTGGACACATATGTTTATGGATTGTAAAAAAATTAAAAGTATATTGGGAAGAAATAAAGATATTGTATGGGGTTATGATCTGATAACTGTTCTTTAACTAGGTCAGTAATACTAATTAGTGTTCCACTACCGTATCTGTTTATGATCTAATTATTGTTCTTTAACTAGGACATTGATACTAATTAGTGTTCTACTTCCTGTATCTGTAAAAGCTAAACAGCAAAACTATTTTAGGCTCTCTTGGCAGTTGCTAGAAAAGCTATTGCAAAAACTGGAAATCAAACTTAGTTTCCGCATTCAAAGAATGTTTAAATTTAATAATACCATGTAAAACTACAACAAGAAGTGATCAGAGTAAGATATATAAATCATAGTAAGACTTTTAGTTGTTTCAGATAACACTGAAATGTTGTTTTTGAAATACCAAGATTCTTAATGTGGTAATTGTATATGCTTACCTTGATGATTCAATGTATTACTATCATTGTATAACAATATGTAAAGTTGAATTTCTTCCTTTCAGTGTATATATTGTAAATATGTTAAATTAATAAAAACTTTCTTTAAAAATTAAGCATTAAAATACAGAGAACAATAACATAATACATGTCTGAGGAGGGCTTCTGTATGTTTGTTTTTGACCTCTCTATGATATACTGGGAGTGATGAGGAAGCCTTTTCCTCACTGTGTTTTGCAGATGGAAATTTATGTTTAAATTTTTTTTTGCATTTGTTCATAGATCTTTGTTTTTTTGCAACATACTTTGAACTGCAAAATGAGGTACAAGGAAGACGTAGAATGTGATTGAGCAAATAGGATTAATTTTTAATAGAAGTAAACTACCTAGCAGTTGGAGCTATTGAACAATAACTCTATAGATATAGTTATCGGTTTTTCTGGACCTGTAAAGTGAAGTATTTGTTTGGATATATGGTCATTTATGTACATAGTTGTTTGGGAACTTTTCCTATGTATGTTATAATGGGGATGAAAATTTTTTATGAAACAAGATTTAATCATTAAAATGAAAAGTATATGGAGACAAAAATGGATTAAAAAGATGGGGTTGAATGAAAGAGTATGATTTTGTTAACATGAATATGAATCAATTTATCAATGTAAGACAAACAAATCATATATTTAAATGATTGAGTGGTTAGCTCCTTTGATATTTACATTATAGGAACTGCATTTAGAGGATATTTATCATGGTGCATTGATTAGATGTTATTGCTCATGTATGATGGTTATTTCACCATCATCTTTTATTGGAGTTAGGAAGAGAGGAGGTTTGTTATTAACTTTGTTATAAATCCCATTCAATACTTGATGATATAATAGTCGATACAAGTTGTTGATGTTATGAGCAGTGGGATATTTATTATTAGTAATGTTAACAGACTTTATTATATAGGTTTCTCTAACAATGATACAGTATGAATTTAAAAAAGACGACAGAGATGATTACTTTCAAAAAGATTATTTTTACTTCATATGGGGTTCGAAATGTACATGTAATCACAATGGAAGTGAAACAGGTCCTAGAATGAGATGCATGGAGGTATTTAGCCACCTCCTGAAAGCAATAGACATAAAGTCTGTTCTTAAATTATTAAGTGTAGGTACTGTTTTTTTTCTGGGAGGTTTAGTACATGGTCAGCGTTATATGAAGTTAATGTCACAATACAGTATTTGTAATGGTAAAGGTGATTAAGGTTGACCTAATGTCTCTTTGCATCATTCTTTGTTTGAAGGTTAGCTTGTAAACATCCACAGGAAATTTTCGTCAAGTATTTATTTCTTTATTATTTGGTTTTATTTTTTATTTATTTTTATAAAGAAGCAGGTATTTAAAGAGTTGTGACAAAAACTTGCTGGAATGAATATATTAATGAGTATGGAAATGACAAACATTCATAGTCAATGACGATAAATTTTAAAGTAGGCATGACATGAGAATTAGAAGGAAAAAGAGGCAGCAGTTAATACAGTAGGTAAATTTATAGGTCAGTGGCTCAGTAACAAGTCATGGTAGCTAGAGAATGGAATATAGGAAGGGGAGAGTGATATGGTGTGAGGAGATGAAAAAGAAAAGAGAAGTAAATGTGAGTTTATATGGCAATCTATAAAAAACAAGCACTTTTTATGTTGCTGGGCTATCAGCATTAGCAATTAGGTTAAGCTAGAAGAGGGTACAGCACATGAGAAAAGCTGTCAGAAAGGAGAAGCAAAGGAATAACTGGATAAGTAGTGTTTATAGTAGATATTGCAATCAGTGTTATGAAGAAGCTTATCTAACTCAAATGAATTGTGGGGGTCAAATGTGCATAAGATCTGACTTTTTGGCAGGGGGAAAAATCTAGTTTTGCCTAAATTTAGCCAAAGTAAGGGAAATGGTTTGATTGCACCAGCTATAAGAAAGAAATAACCTCTATGTTCTGTGAGAAGAATTAGAGAAAATTGCCTGGTAGTGATGGTCTGCTGACTGAATTCCTGGGTTTAAAAAAAGTCATGTTAAAGTTGCTTAGATCATTTCATCTGACCATGTAGTAAACATATTTAAACAAATCACAGAGGGATGTCACTGTAACCATAATATCACTCAAGAGGAAACACCAGATTCTGTTATTGTCCTATAGACACATTGCTATGTTAAACTATCATTATAGATTTTTTATTACTATAACGATGAAAATGGGTGGTACAATTTGTTTTCAGATTTAAAGATCGTGTCCAATACAGAATTATATGAGTTAGACCTTAAAATGGCTGCATCAGGAGAGAGAGAGAATACTTAGTAGCAATAAGCCCCAATGCAGAAGAATCATTTGAGAGAGTGGAATGGTTGTCTCTGATGAATGCATAAATGTATTTTGGTTTTCGAGGTAAGTTCATTTAATTGGTAAGAGCAATGCATTGCAAGCCCAATGCACTTGTTAAAAAAACTTGGGAATGTCATTGTCTGTAGCTATAGGTAGAGAAACTAGGCAGGTATTTCTATTGTCACCACTATTGTTTATATTGCATTTAGAGCCCTGTTAAATATTATTTAGTACCTCAAGTCTAAAGGGTATAAAACAAGAGGCAAGCATTTAACATAGATTTGTTTAAAAGTTATGTTTTGATCTGCTTGATCATATCCAAAAACAGTACTGAGAAGATATTTCACATACTTGTAAACTTTAAAGGCATGTTAGGAAATAAAGATAATACAAAGAAAACTACAGTGGTAAAAATCATTTATGTGCCTTTTATGGAAGTTTGAAGGAAATTCAATATTTAAAATATGACCAGTCCATTACATATTTAAGTATTTGGTTATTGGGTACTTTGTAAGGGACAATCATAATAACATATGGCAATTTAAAAAGTAGACTAACAGACAATATGCATATATGGAAAAAATAAATGGGATGAAAGTGAATCAGGTGGTATAAACACTGCATTTGTTTATGTCTTTATGTGATCTTTATTAAATATATATATATATATATATATATATATATATATATATATATATATATATATATATATATCACTCCTTTCCTGCCAAGCTGGAAATAGCATAATGTGAGGTTCTATTTAGATATCTGACAAATCATAACTAGCGTGTAGTAAATTAATAATACCTAAGGAATGGGAGGGGGCACATCAGATTCTGAGTTTTATGCTTTATATAAAAATGCAGTTTAAGATGCTATATCTTTGGTTAGCCAAACTATGTGACACCAAATAGAAAAAAACATATTAAAGTAATTGCTTACAGAACACAAATGATATAACAGAAGAGTATTAAGAAACTTTGGAGCGAGAAAGGAAGAAGCTTGCTAATGGAGTATGTGAAACTTTTATGAGACAGGAGAAAAAATGCTAAACTGGTCTATTTATTTTTCACCAAAAGGAGAAAGCAAAATTGGCATACCAGCTTACTAGGGATTGATTCTTTGGAAAGAAAGAGGAACTAAATGAGTCTATTTGGAAACAGTTGATGAAAAATGAAAAGTACATTTCTGGGAAACAACCAGTTAGTAGGTATGAATTCCTGAGATAAACGAAATCAGGGTATGCAGTATTATTGAATGCAACTTAATATATGGGTTTATTGTCAGTAACAGAAAGGTACCTCTGAAGATCATACAGCTGTAATAGGAAGCTAAGTCAGATATGCCATTATTGAAATTGCTAGGAAATATGACATATAAAGCAATGATTGAAGTGGGAGAAAATAAGGTCTAGGGAACATCAGTATCATATATAAAATTGGAAAATTGCATTTTTAGATCTCATGATCTGCTACTGATACCTATCACTTTGGAGTTTTTGCTTGGAAATATGTTCATGACTATATTTATACACCATTGCATTTACAAAAGATATTCTCAAATATAAATGTAGCATGCTGGCAATGTGAAGACCAGGTGGTAGGTACTAGGTATACTACTCTTGTTCTAGTTTGGGTAATTTTAAGCAAGAGTTCCACTTAATAGTAAATCATTTTTTAAAAGATGAAGTACAGATTTCCAAATAGATGTTATTTGATATAATAATATTCTACAGTGGAGCAAATCCAAAAAGTTATTATCTTTTATATTGATTTGACTTATTAAAAACATAACAAGAAATTTAAGTAAGCTTATACATACACACATGCATGCGTGTGCACACATACAGACACACACACACACACACACACACACACACACACATTATACATCTCTCTATCTACGTATATATCTATATCTCATCTATATCTACATATATATATATATATATATATATATATATATATATATATATATATATATGGATCTACCTGACAACATCGACACTTCAGAACACCGACAACAACTTCACCGACACCACATAATCGACAGTTCACAAACACGACACCTCATACACTCGACACATCATAACAACAAACAAAACAAATCCCTGTCCAAAACCCACACACACAACACAAGCACACCAAAATCCTTACAAACCAACACTAACCCTTACATACACAACTATCTACAACCCTAACCGAAACCCTAACCCTAAGGTCCGTCACTATCGCACACTCACCTAACCCGCGCCCTAACCCTAACTCACTTAACCCGCCCCTAACCCAAAAAATATCACTACTGCACCCTTACCTAACCCGCGCCCTAACCCTAACTCACTTATCCCACCCCTATCCCTACAGACCGTCAACATCGCACACTTACCTTACTCACACCCTAACGTCCATCACTACCGCATACTTACACATCCTTTCCCCATCTCAGTGTTCTCAGCGTCTGTGTTTTCCTCTGTCGGTCTTCTGACTTGTCGATCTTCTAAGTCGTTGTCGGTGTTCTGAAGTGTCGATGTTGTCAGGTAGATCCATATATATATATATATATATATATATATATATATATATATATATATATATATATATATATATATATATATATATATATATTTAGATCAATATAGATCTAGATATAGTTATTACATCTAAACATTCACGGCATATAGGCTTGCCATTGTAAGTTGTTAAGAGCTCTTCAGAATACTGAAACATCCTCCTTAAATGCCAAAAATTCCCATTGCATGTTCATAAAGTGTTATATAATTATGTTCAGAGCTGGAGAATGTATTCTAAAGGAGGAGGTCAGGTGAAGGAAACTGGATGCAAAAATGCATGTGTAATCTGAGACAGTTTCTGTCCATCACTGAATGGTCATCAACATCACTATCTTCTGAATAGCAGTAGTGTGTCATAAACATTTCATCTAAAGAATACAAAAAAAATAGCTGAGTACAGATCACATGGCAGTGACATCATTTTCCTTGGCAGTGATCAGACATATCAGACTGTACTGAGTCAGTCTTTAGTCTGAGAATGAAAATATTTTGCATACATATAGACTTCCAGTAGAGTAGTTGATAGACATTTGACTTTTTTTTTTGGATAGGGAAATTGAAGATATAGAAGAGAATGAACATTCGTGATGACATTTACCACATCCCCATTATGATTCTCCAAAAATGGAAACCGGTGGTGGAACCAATATCACGTTATTCTCTACGGACAGGAAACAGTGAAGTCCCACTGGCTTGTTCTCTTTCATTTAATGCCTTGATTTTTAATCACAATTCCAACTGCAAACACACTGATAACTATGTTTTATGGCTCAAGCTGGAGATTATCCAGGAACAGAGATGAAACAGGATTGGATAGTACAAATTTTGTTTTTATCTTTCTTTCTGTTTTTGAGATATCTTAGCTGTAATCTAATGTGTATGGGGTGGGGGGGGGGTTAGAACTGATGGTCACAAACACATGAAAAAAAAGAGACAGCACATCCATATTTATCTGTCTTTAGGTTACACCCTGATTAGAGAATGAATGTTCTCCAGCAGGGTGTTACTATATAGATAATGCCTGCTGACAAATGAATCCACAGCTTCATTACAGAATATCAAGCTGCTGTGGAGCTCAGACTGAAAAAAATAATGGCTGCCATTAGTTTACACTCACTAAACAACACTTTTACTGTTTATTCAGTGTAAAATAAGAAAAAAAATTAAAACAAAACAAAATGTGTGTGTATATGTGTTTATGTCTGTGTGTGAGAGTATATGCATGTATGGCACTGAGAGATCGATCAAGGATTATTTTAAACTCGCTAAGTAGCACTTTTGCTGTTTATCAAGTGGAAAAAAATAATGAAACCAAAACATTGTGTGTGTGTTTTGTGCATTTATGTTTCTGTCTGCATGTGTGAGATTTTAAGTATTTTCTTGTGATTTATTTCTTAGAAAAACTGCATTGCCGCCTACTTTTCAGCGTTTCCTTGATTGCAAAAGTTGATATATGTGTTAGAAACAGTATTTAGAACATACCTAGAGCTTGTTTATTGCATTTTTTGTGTTGCGCTTAATTTAAAATTGTTTTTTCTTAAATTGCATTTTTCCTGCCTCTGACCTAGCACACACGTGTTGGGGTAATTTATTGCACTGTTCTGACTAGTTTGCTACTTGTGTGTCTCTGCTATCCTTAAACAAAAACAAAAAACAAAAAAGTCTTGCTATTTTCCCACTTTCTATAATTTAAAAGAAAGTTCAGTTACAGAGTTGCTGTACTGAACTGTTTGTAAGTTTCTTGGAGGTCAGTGCTTGCTTTGGCTAAAGGGAAGTCTCTGTGTTCACCAATGGCAGTGGTTAACACTGTGCAGCCTGCCTGTCCCTGTAGGAGTGGTTACTGCCTAGAAACTGTAGTTTTATTGGCCATTTTGGGTCAATTCCAAACTCCTTGCTCTCTCTTTCTCTCTTAAAACCCTGCAACTCTCTTTTTGCACGGTCTTGCGCACAGAGCAGCGTAGGGCAGTGCCGCTTAAACAGGTTAAAACTATTCCCGGCTACACAAAGTCTGCTTTTCACTTTTTCCCTTAGAACTGCTCTAAATCTCAAAATAAACACTCTATTTTCATTCTAAAGCCCTGCACTTGCTCATATAACAAATCTCATAGGTAAACATTTAGAAACTTAAGCACTACATCCTCTTATACTCCTTTTAAGTACTTGCTCCCTATTGGTTCTTCCTGGTCAGTCAATAAGTAGTTCCCTATATTATTCAGGCATGTCCAAAGGTCAGTTTCGGGTTTACTCTCCATCCAGCTGGTGAATCTGGGAATCTTGAGTCAATGTTACAACTGCCTTATGTATACAGAGCACCCTCTCCTCCTCCGACCAAGCTCAAATATATGTGAGAGATGCAACTATATAGCCAAAATGAAGGCTAGACTCTCTCAACCCAGTACTGACACAGCCTGTCAGGAGGAGAAGGTAACCACACACACCAGAAATCTAATCTCACATAGACCTATCCCATCAGCAAACCAAACACATAAACACACAAAAACATACTCGGAGGCTCTAAATAAAAATCTGCCTAAGCAGCAGAGACCTCCAAAGCAGACATCCAAGCAACCCCTACCATGAAACAATACCCACGTAGCACATTGCTCACAAAGTCAGTGTGCCACACAGTCACAGCCCTTAAGGCTAAACAACGCACCTAATACACTTGTAATAGGTGACTCTATTGTCAGACACACTGACGTCCCACTCACCAGGCTGAACAAGGAGAAGGTCACTGTAAGCTGCCTGTCAGGTGCCAGGAATCCGCCACATAACACAAGCATTCAGGTCACTCCAAAGCAAGTACAAATATGACTCTGTCATTGTCCATGCTGGTGTGAATGACCTGAGATGTACCTCCCTGGACTAAAGGAAAAGAGACATAGAGGAGCTCTTTGATCATGTAGCCCAGGCCAGTATGACCCTGACCTTGAGTAGCATCTTACCCTCACCAAGAATGATGCCACAGTATAAAGACAAAATGATCAATTTTAACAATTGGCTAAAGTATTGGTGTCATTCAAAGGGGATCCAGTGTCTCTCAGCCTGGGATGACATGCTTGACAAGCCACGTTGCTTCAGGAACAGCTTGTACCTGTCAACCCTGGGTTTTTGAATACTGGCAAAGGCCCTTGCCTCCCCCATAGTGCCTTTTTTAGGCAAGGCTCAAAAGACAAACCCACCTCCATAGACAACACAAAGGAAAAAAAAACTAAGGGTAATCCTGCTCAACACCAGAAGTCTAAACCTCAAGATGCACCAATCAAGACTCTCCTCAGTATGGAGAATATCGATATCTGTGCAGTAACAGAAACCTGGTTCAAGGCTCCCGAGAGCACCCCAACACTAACAGGTTATACTTCATACCATGTTTTTTGGCCCCAAAACTCAGACCGAACCACAAAATGAGGGGGTGTATCCATATTTATCAAAGATACCCACACCTCCAGGTTAGTGGCACTGCACGAAGCATCGGAGACCATCCATGTGCAACTAACAGTGGGAAAAACTGCCTTTCAGTTTGTAGCCTGCTACAGACCACCCTCCCAAACACAGGAACCTCACTCAGCTTTCCTGAGAACACTGGAGAATATGAAGGTCTCTCCAAACACCATTATATTGGGTGACTTCAACTACCCAAACATTGATTGGGAAAACTACTCAAGCCCATACACCCTCTCCCAACGGTTCCTAGAATTTATAAACTCAAATGCTATGGAACAACTGGTCACCACTCCCACAAGTGGGGAAAACATATTGGATCTGGTTATCACCAACATGGGGTCTCTATGTTCCACACCAGAAGTATACCCTTATTTGTAAGATCAGACCATAAACTAATCTCACTGGACATCCATATTCCATCCCCACCACCAGCCAAGGAAACCACGGTGAAGAACTTCTCAAAACCGAGGTGGAATCCTTCAAAGCCCCCAGGCCAGTGGAAAATACAGCCCAAAATGCAGAATCCTTTACAAAAGCATTCTTAGGACACCTACAGGAATGCATGTAGCATGCTATCCCAAATAAAACCAAGACTCACTCCTCCAAAGGCAGGAGACCTGTCTGGTGAACCCCGGCCATAAATAAGCTATACAACAGAAGGAGAAAGCTACTACATGATAGAGCAAAATCCCAAAAAGGGAAAGCATCTCTGATCAGTACTAGCAAGAAACTACGATCCCTCATAAAATCATCTAAGGCCAGCTTCGAAAGAAAAATTGCACAAGACGCTAAAGATAATCACAAGGCCTTCTTTAGTTATGTCAGGAACCTGGGAGGCAACTCCCAGATATGCTCTGAGTTAGTGCAAAATGACAAAAAATACACTGAACCCACAGACATTGCCAACATCTTGGCAGAAAGGTTCAGTGCAAACTTCTCCCCCCCTCCCCCCCAAAAGAGCAAATGTCTATCCCAACAGAGTGTAGCCTTCCTGAGATCACTGATGCACAGGTGAGAGCTGCCCTCTCCAAAGCAAAAAACACAGCATCAATGGGACCAGATGGTGTCCCGGGCTGCATCTTACATGAGCTCCAAGAAGAACTGAACCCTCATATAAAGTCACGGTTCAGTCTCAGCCTTACTACAGGATATGTACCCAAGGAATGGCGTACAGCAGCAGTAATCCCACTCCACAAAGGTGGTGCCACAATAGACCCCAGAAACTATTGCCCTATAAGCCTGACTAGCCTAGTCTGCAAAGCTATGGAGCGTATCATCATTGAAATCATAAACAAAGACAGTGGGAACCTCCAGACACTGGATCCTACCCAATTCAGCTTTGTTAAGGGCAGATCTTGCCTCTTGAACCAGGTCGACTTCTTTGAAACAGATACCAAAGCCATAGATGAAGGGAAGGTAGTCCACACAGCCTATCTGGACCTCGCAAAAGCCTTCAACACAATACCCCACTCAGGCATCATAAATAAGCTCACCAGCTTAAATATCAACCCCTATGTCACAAGATGGGATGCAAACTGGCTCAGGGATAGAACCCACATGGTCAGAATAAAAGGTGCCATGTCAGACCCTAAACCAGTTACATGTGGCATCCCACAAGGCTCAGTCCTGGGACTTCTCTTGTTCGGTATATATTTCTCCAAGGTACAGGCTAACACGGGTGGACTATGGCTGACCACGTTCACAGATGACTGCAAACTGGGTGCCATAATTGACTCTCCGGCTGACACAAGCATCCTCCAAAAGGGTCTCACAGAGACGGATAACTGGTGCCAGAGCCATGGCCTAAAGCTAAATGCCAAAAAGTGCATAGTCATCCCCTTTGGGAAAAACAAAGTGCCCACAAATTACCACATAGGTGGTAATCCATTAAGTACGGAAGAAGTAATTAGGGACTTGGGGACCCAAGTAGATAGCAATCTCTCATTTGACAATCACGTTGCCAAAGTGGTTATAAAGACCTTCTGCATAGCCCACCTTATCACGAAAGGGTTCACATCTAGATCAAGAGAGGTCATTGTGCCCCTCTACTCGTCACTTATCAGGCCCATAATTTAATACAATGCCCCATTTGGGATGTACCTTACCCGACACCTGCAGCAACTGGAAAGACCCCAAAAGTACCTCACCAAGAGGATCAAGGGGCTCAAACAGATGCTCTGTGCAGTTCTGCTATAGAAACTCCAGCTCTACTCAGCTGCATACCGCCTACTCAGAGGCGATCTGTGTCTGACGTATAAAGCTATGTCCAACCCAGAATTAATGGACATGCTTTACCTCAGGAAATCCAAATCCCTTAGAGCTACATGCTCCAGGGACTTGAACCTCAGCACTAAAATAAATAGGACATGCTGGAGGGACAGATTCATATCCCAGAGGCTCCCCTCACTCTGGAACAAAATCCCAATCCATGTTAGGCAGAGCCCCTCACTGACCCTCTTCAAGAGAAATATTGATGAGTGGATGGGAGATCATAAGTTTACCCCTGGGATCTCTTCTGTGTCCCTGCTTGACAGAGGTACAGTAAACTAACCTTAAAAGGGCTACCTTCTGTGACCTACTATACGGAGGCACAGTCAACTAATCCAAAAGGGTGGTGAAAGCCAAACACACTCTGTTTAGGCTTATAAATGCCCTAGGGCAGATAGCCTAGTATCAACCTATGAACCTATGAATGAATGTTTGAATGAAAGCAGAACAGAGTGTGTGTGTGTGTGTGTGTGTGTGTGTGTGTGTGTGTGTGTGTGTGTGTGTGTGTGTGTGTGTGTGTGTGAGAGAGAGAGAAAGAGAGTTAAGAGTGAGACTGATCCCTGGCAGCAGCATCAATTAAGATGTTTGGGTAACTCCCATCCCTTGACTCTTACCTCAAGATATTTGGAAAAAAACTAAAATAAATGGGGGACATATTTTATTTGAATATTAGGATTTGAGTTATCATGCATTTTCTGAAACAGAGATGAGAGACTGAGTGAGACTGACTACTGGAAGCAGCAGTAGCTAAGAGGTTTGCATACCTCTGGACCTTTCAGCTTAAGAAATCAGGATAAAGCCTAAAATAAAGACTGAATACAGGTTCAAAAATAGGAGCAGATTTTAATTATTGTTCTTATAAAATTACAAACTTCCTTAAATAAAAGGATTTGTGTTTTCTGAAGAAAATAATAGTCTGAAACTCAAATGTATGCCATTATTTAATATATTCAGTCTCCAATAACTGGCAACAAACCAGACATTTTAGGAGTAAGGGACCAAAAAAATAAAGTAAATACCTGGACATTTTTTAAGTATTATATTTTGGATGCAAAATGTTTCCTCCAACAGCATTAACATATATTACAGCTAGTTTGAAACATTAGGCAGAAAAACTATTTTACATCAAAAATATATAAAAAAATAGTAATAAAAAAATAAATAAATAAATAACTAAAACACCACAATTTTACAGAAACCCAATTCTCTAAATGTAATAATGCTCTCCAGAGTGTGTCTTATTGTTGAAATAATGCCCTTCAAAAGGTATAGAGGCTGAACATCCCTGGGTGGGGATTATTTCCATAATAACACATACCCTGTCAGGCATTATTGCTTGCTTAGCCTCTGGAGTGGTGTAGGAGAGGGACTTGCTCCCCATCTGCAATTTTTTTTTTTCCATTTCATGTGCTCGTAGTGGCTGTTTGATAAAGAGAAGTTCTTGTGTACTGGGTTGCTTCTATGTGGTGCATGATTATAGTGTGTTATTGTTCATTTTTTCCGTGTGCATGTGATCCATGTTTTCAGTCTGTGGTTATTGTTGATCAACCTGTGATTTGTTAGAACATGATACATTGTGTTTATTTCAGTAAGGCATGCATAACATATTCTCAGCTATATGAAAAATTTGTTTACAGGTTGTAACTAGATGTCAATGCTCAACAGAGAAATAATTGGCTTGTCTGCCACTTGTTGCCATATCCTGTTCTGACACTCCAACAGCATCGTTTTTTTACTTTAAACTGTAGCAAATCACATCCTACAAATGTAATAAGTGACTTGCAGTAGTTTAAATGCATGTCCCAGAGCTGTTGGACATGCTACACCTAAAGAAATCCCAATCCCTCCGAGCTACATGCTCTAGGGACCTAAACCTTGTCTCCACAATAAACAGGACATGCTGGAGGGATAGATTCCTGTCCCAGAGACTTCCTACACTGGGAACAAGCTACCCATCTATATCAAGCAAAGTTCTTCATTAGCACTCTTCAAGAAAAATCTTGATGAGTGGATGGGAAATAGGAAATACACCCCGGGGATCTCTTCTGTGTCTCTGCTGGACAGTGGCACAGGAAAATAACTTTCTTGGGTGGTGTAAGCTATGGAACCTTGCTGACTAGGCTTACGTAGGCCCTTGGGCAGATAGCCTAGTACCTACCCATGAACCTATTAACCTATGAACCTATTAACCTATGAACCTATAAGTAAATACACTTAGAAGTTCTCATCACCTCTTTCAAGCATGTGATAGCATTCTCCTCTCAAATCAAGCAGAGCTGTGTGTGATAACTCTGATTGTCATCATTTTACCCATAAAGGCAGCCAAAGCAATAATTTGCTTCTCCTGTAGTAGTAATTTGTTCCTAAGGGTTGGAGTACTTTGAGTTAGGAATCTATCCCTCCAGCAAACCTTATTATTTGCCTGTACACATTTCAATCCTTAATATAGATATTTGTAGAAATATTGACTTTACTAAGAAATATGTGGTCAAATTGTTTTGTCTTTCATTTGTCAAAAAACAGCAAAACAGCTCATCATGAAGCAGTAAATAGGCTACTGAGTATGCAGTTGCTTTTTTGGTTAGAAACCCTTGGGATCTTTCCATTTTTACAATTGCTTAGATCTTAAATATTACATACCAAAAACAGAGCTGTACCTTCCTGTTTTGATGGCCTGAGCAATTCCCAATCTGGTGACCCCCCCCCACTCAACTTCTCAAAAAAAGAAACTCGAAAGCTACAAAAAAAATATTTCTTTGAAAAATGCAGAAACTTGTTTTATATAACAAAGTGCTGAACACAGTTGGATTATTTTTATTCATTCCTCCTAACTCCTAGCATCCAGTATGTCTGCACCTTCACTTTACTATATCTTTACTTCTGTACCATAATGGGCCATTATATTCAAAGAAGTGTCATAATACCTTGGAAATCAACTAGGCCTGTTGCAATGATTAACTATGGTGTAAACATGAGAATTCAGTGAGACAGAGTTGTCCACATAGATTGACAGGTCTTTTATGACGGTATCCGTGGTAAGAAGATACCATTTAGGGCATTAAAACACATGAAGGGAGAAGAACCTTTCTTTTATTTTTTTCTTTTTTTTTCTTTTCAAATTCTACTGTGCTGCACTTTTTTGCATTTAGCTTGAGACCGTTTTCAATAGGTATATTCATTTTTTAACCATTGATGTTTAGTTTCAGGTGGTGCGTGGACAAAAGTGCCGAACTTGCAGCCAGCAGCAAACTTAGTGGACTACACTTCTAAGATATTAGCCTGGATCTCTGCAAAATAAATGTAAAATAGAAGGAAGCCTAGCAATGATTCCTAAGATACTCTATTAATTATGGTATTACATTCAGCGGGGATAACTTTCAGAACATAGGATAGGTTGGGTACTCAGTTTGCAAGCAAATGGATAATATAAGGTTTACAATACTTTTTCTAACTTTTCAATAATGCAGCTATGGGAATTGTATGAAAAGCCTTGGCTAGTTTGGAAAAAGCAGTATGCATGGAGTGACCACTGTCCATGGCCTCTTTAGACTTTTCAAAAACTTTTCAGATTTGGGAGGCAGGAGTTTCCCTTAACAAAACCAAAGTGAATGGGGTCTAGATCAGTTAATATTGCTTGTGTCAGCACAGAGTTATTATAGGATAAATTCCATGACTTTGCATATAAGACTAGTGAAGGCGATAAACTTGCAATTTCCTGGGTCTGTAAAATGGCCACCATTATGTAGGGAAGCCCCTGGAGCTGTTTTTCACACATCAACAAAAGCCTTTTCAATAGGATGAGGCTGAACAGTTTATATGAGACTTAGATAGGTCATAGCTAACACTGATGACTACGCCGTCTGCTATATTATCTTGTCCTGTGGAAGAATTATTTTTAGCCTTCAACAGGGAAACTTGTTCCCATGTGATTTCAGTGGAAAATAACATTTCAGGGATAATGGCAGCAAAGTTAGCAATGGACTTTTCTACTAATATATTGGCTATACCCTTGAGATGACAATGGGTGATATTATCATGGATGAACTCAGTGTACTGATAGACAGTATTCCTTTGTTTCCTGATACAACAAAAGAAAGATTTGTAGATTCTTTTTATATCTTTAACAACCTTAAGTTCGATCTTCACTTCACATTTTCTTTTACTGCATTTATTTACTTGCTGGCATGTATCATTTTGGACCTGAGAAAGGCAGATAGATATTTTTTACAACTTTTCATTATTTTCCATGTTTTTTTTAATATAATTTATTAATATGGGAGTTCGACCAGACATATTTATTCCTTGGTTTACCATAAAATATATGATAACGGGTACTGGCTTTCCTGTGTAACTGTTTAGATTCTGTTAAAAGTCTGAGGTGAATTTGGCAGCCCTCTCAGTTTGGTCAATTTGTGTGCAATTGAAGGAAATTCTGAGTGGCCTAGTACTCATTCTCTTCAGCTTCCAGATGTCTCAGTCTCTCTGCTGATTCTAGTCCCATCTGTTTCTCCTTTTCTTTGGCCTCCAAATGCCGCAGTCTCTCTGCTGATTCTAGTTATAGAGTCAGCAGTGAGACTGCAGCATTTGGAGGTTAAAGAAAAGGAGAAACAGATGTCACCAGAATCAGCGGAGAGACTGAGACATCTGGAAGACGAAGAGAATGAGAGGCAGAGGCAATCATGAGAAGGAGAAGCTGACTCTTCACCTGGGTCATGGAGGTAATGGGAAAAGGAATAATTAATTTATGTCATTTATGTCATTGTCAGGGCTTTACCTATGCCGGTGGCATAAAAAAATCTTGGCCACAAACTTTGCTGTTGTATATACACATATCTTTGTGTGTGTGTTACATATATATAAGTATATATATATATATATATATATATATATATATATATATATATATATATATATATATATATATATATATATATATATATATATATATATATATATATATATATATATATATATATATATATATATATATATATATATATATATATGGTTCCATACAGAATTTCGAAAGTTAAAACTTCGAAATTCATATGACCGAAGATCATATGATCGAAGTTTTAAAACTTCGAAATCCTGAATGGAAATCGGCATACAGCGCAGAATGGGAGATTTCCCTTCTCCTTGCTGTAGTGCGATCTCAGAGTTGGTATATTTAAGTAGCAGGGGGTGTGGGGGTGCAAGACAGCTTGCCCCCTGCAAAAACATGTTTTGTAATGTGTTGACTGCTTTTTTTGGGGGGGGGGTCTTAAAAATGAGATTTCAAGATCTTGAGGTTCTGAATTCGATTTTCTGAACCTCGGGATTTTAATATTTTGAAATTAAGAAGTGAATCCATATATATATATATATATATATATATATATATATATATATATATATATATGTTCATAGGTTGGTACTAGGCTATCGGCCCTAGGGCCTATACAAGCCTAGCCATAACAATTCCCTGGATATTTCTTCCCATAATATTTACGTCCATGGACCTCAGTCTAGCAGGGCATCTGATGTGATCCCCAAGGTGAATTTCCTTTCTTCCATCCAATTGTCACGCTTTCTTTTGAATAGGGCCAAATAGGCACTCTGCTGGACATGTATGGGCAGTCTAATCCAGAGTATGGGGAGTCTCTGGGTCAAAAACCTATCCCTCCAGCATGTTTTGTTCATTGTGATGACAAGGTTTAGATCCCTGGAGCATGTGGCTCTGAGGGATTTGGATTTCTTTAAGTGGAGCATGTGCAACAGCTCAAGGTTTGACATGGCCTTGTGTGTTAAGCAGAGATCATCTCTGAGTTGATGATATGCCACAGAGTATAGCTGGAGTTTTTTTAGATGGTCAGCATAGGGCATTTGCTTTAGGCCTGTGATTTTTTTAGTGAGGTATTTTTGTGGAATTTCCAGCTGTTGCAGATGTCTTGTGAGGTACATACCAAATGGGGTGTTGTACTCTATAATGGGTCTAATGAGGGATGAGTACAGTGGGTCAATGACCTCCTTTTTTCTGGATGAAAAACCCTTAGTGATGAGGTGTGCCACATAGAAGTATTTCCTGACTGTTGTGACAATGTGGTTATCGAAGGTGAGAGCACTGTCCACCTGTGTCCCTAAGTCTCTCATCACACTTTCGATGTTTAGTGTACTGCCACCTATGTAGTAATTCATGGGTAGATGGTCTTTCCTAAAGGGGATAACTATACATTTCTTGGCATTAAGCTTAAGCTCATGGCTCTGGCACCAAGCATCTATTTCTGTAAGACCCTTTTGTAGAATATCCACATCATTTGTAGATTCAATAATGGCTCCCAGTTAGCAGTCATCTGCGAACTTTGTTAGCCAGAGTCCTTTAGTGTTGGCCTGTACTTCAGAGAAGTAGATGTTAAACAAGAGTGGTGCCAGGACTGAACCCTGAGGTACTCCACTTGTCACCTGTCTGGAGCTGGATTCGGAGTCGGCTACTTTTACAGTCTGGGTTCTGTCAGTAAGCCAAGTGGCAACCCATTGAGTGATGTAGGGATTTATGCCCAGCTTAGTAAGTTTATCTATGATTCCAGAGTGGAGGATGGTGTCAAAGGCCTTGGCAAGGTCCAGATAGGCTGTGTGGACCTCCTTACCCTCGTCCACAGCTCTGGAGACTGATTTGAAGAAGTCAGTCAGGTTCAGGAGACAAGATCATCCCTTCACAAACCCAAACTGGGTAGGGACCAGTATTTGAAGGTTATCAATGTCTTTGTTTATAAGTTCCACGATAATGCATTCCATGGCCTTGCAGATCAGGCTCATCAGACTGATGGGATGGTAGTTCCCAGAATCCAAGGTGGATCCCCCTTTGTGGAGTGGGATAACTGTAGCTATGCACCATTCAGTGGGCACAAATCCTGAGGTGAGGCTATGATTAAACATGACACTTAGGTGAGGTGCCAGTTCATTTTGTAGTTCATGTAGCACACAGCCCGGGATGTCATCTGGTCCCATGCATGCTGTATTCTTAGCTTTGGAGAGTGCAGTTTTTACCTGTGTGGTTGTTATTACTGGAATTTTCCAATCTTTTGGTATTGAGATGGGCCCTTTAGGGGGTGAGAGGGGGGTGAATTTGGCACTAAATCGATCTGCCAGGATATTGGCAATATCCTTGGGATCAGCATATTTAATGCCATTCTGTTGTAGCTCAGAGCAGATCTGAGCATTGCTACATAGATTCTTGACATAACTATAGGATGCCTTGTGGTTGTCTTTGAAATCTTTAGCAATTTTATTTTCATAACTTGCTTTGGAGGATTTTATGAGGGATCTCAGTTTCTTACTGAGGCTGCTAAGGGAGTTTTTTGCATCCTGGGATTTTCCTCTTTTCTGCAACAGTTTCTTCCTTCTGTTGTAGAGTTTGTTTATGACAGGGGACCTCCAGATTGGCTTCCTTTTTTGGAGGAGAGCATCTTGGTTCTATTTGGGATGGCACAATTCATGCATGAGTGGATGTGCACATAGAGTGCCTTATTGTAGGATTCAGCAATCAAACTTTCAGCTGCCGTCTGCATGGGTGTCATGAAGTTTGTCACTTTTGACTTGAGTAGCATGAAGTTGTCTTTGGAGAAGTTTTTTACAGAGATTTCCTTACTGGGGAGTGGGGATGGGATGTGGATGTCAAGGGTGATTAGCTTATGGTCAGACCTGACCAATGAGGGGGTGACCACTGGTGTGGAGTATCTATCTCCCATGTTGGTAATGAACAGGTCTAGGATACTGAAGCCCCTGGTGAGACAATGGATTAGTTGATCCAGGGCATTGGAATTTATGAATTCCAAGAACCATTGGGAAAAGGTGGTGGTACCTGAGTAGTTTTTCCAGTTAATGTCAGGGTAGTTGAAATCACCCCGTATTAGGGTGTTTGGTTGTATCTTAATATTTTCCAGTATGTTTAAAAAGTTGTAGTGAGAATCTTAGGGCATGGTGGGGGATCTGTAGAAAGCTACAGTTTGGATTGTAGTCTTACCTAATGTTAATTGCACCTGGAGAATTTCAGATGCATTGTGTTGGGCAACTAGCCTGGAGGTGTGAATATCCTTGGTGAATATGGACACTCCTCTACCTTTAGTGTTTCGGTCTTGGTTTGGTGGCTGAAAAGTGTGGTAAGAGTTGTAGCCTGGTATTGCAGGGATGCTCTCTGGAGGCTTGAACCAGGTCTCAGTTACTGCACAAATATCGATGTTCTCCATTTTTAGGAGTTCCTCCAGAGAGTGCATTTTGAGGTTTAGACTTCTAGCATTGAGCAGCATTACTTTCAGATTTTGCATGCTTGTATCTGTTACGGTGGTTGTTTTGTTCTTTGAACCTTGCCTAAAAAAAGGCACTATAGGGGTGAACCCAGGCATGAACTTGCAGCACCTGGCAATGCCTAGCAAAGGTCATAGATCAAAAGTTGAAGAGATATGTGACCCAGGAGAGTCAAATTTGTAAAGACTCCTGGACCTTCCTCTCAAACATTAATGCAATAGAGTTTAACCCCATTTATAATTTTATTACAGTTGACGTAAAAGATCTATACTCTTCTATTCCTTATGTAGAAGGAATAGAATGGGTAAGCTAGATGATGCGCAGTAAAGGAGCATCTGAGGATGAAGTTTCTCTTGTATGTGAACTCATAGACATAGTGCTAGCACAGAACTTTATAACTTTCAACAACAAGTATTACTTGCAGAAAGTTGGGGTAGCCATGGGTTCACCATGTGGTGCCAGCCTAGCGACCTTAGTAATGGCATATTGGTAGTGGCATTTTGTGAGAAACAATGAGGAGATTGCCAACTGGATTATCCATTACACTAGGTTCTTGGATGATATTTTTATGATTTATAATGGGGACGAAAAACAAGCTATAGATACGGTTACTTATTTTAACAATACTACCCAGTTTTTTACATTCACATTTACTTTCAGCACTGAATCAATAGCCTTTTTGGACGTAAACCTCAGGAAATACATCATTACCAACAGTTATTGAGCATGAATTTTCAGGAAGGAAACATATTTCAACACATTCCTTCACTTTACTAGTTGCCATCCATTACATCAAAAACGTTCAGTAGTCAAGGGGCAATTAGTAAGAGCTACCCGGATGGTGTCCAGTGATGATGAATTTGTGTTGGAGTGCAATAATCTGAGGAACATGTTTAGGGTAAGATGTTATCCAGAGCAACTAATCAATGAATTGATTAGAGAAGTCCAGGATAAGAGGGTCGGTGGTTTTTACAAACCAATTTTGAGTATTAAGGGTACGATAGGAGGTAATAATATGGGGGACATGAATATGGTACCAATGATGAGAGAATGCAGTACTACAGCCCTGATTACTAGATATAGTGTCAATGCTCCAGCTTTATACTCCCTTATTAATAAAAATTGGTAATTTATTTTGAATGACAATGTTCTCAGGCATAAATTCTGTGAAGCACCAAGAACAGTGTTCCAATGAGGGCAAAACCT
Source organism: Protopterus annectens (assembly GCF_019279795.1). Taxonomy (NCBI): domain Eukaryota; kingdom Metazoa; phylum Chordata; order Ceratodontiformes; family Protopteridae; genus Protopterus; species Protopterus annectens. The sequence continues at coordinate 1,503,686,541 of NC_056728.1, forward strand.
GAAAATTATATTACAATACAAGGCAAAAGGTGTAAGTACATGAACAGGTATGGGTAAATGTAATATATATAACTTTTGCAAACACATGCAGGCTGGCCAATGCTTCACACTGAGGAAACAGAAATATGTGACCAAACATAAGTTCAACTGTCAGAGTACAGCAGTAGTTTACATGGTTCAGTGCCAACACTGTCCGGCTTTCTATATTGGAAAAATGGACCACAAATTAAGGGAAAGAGTATATGAGCATTTATATTATATTTCCAAAACAAAAAAAGAAAGTGCCCTAGCTAGACATGTTGAAGCATTTCCATATCATACATTCAAATTTAGGTCTATTGTCTGCGTGAATTCAAATGAAAGAGGTGGCCCTGATTCATTAATATTGGAGAAACTTGAATTGAGGTGGCAGCTTCGTGCAGATGCCTGCTATTTTCCAGGATTGAATGAAGTGTATTCTATCCTGAGTTTTCTTAAACTGAAAAATCTAGAGAGGTAGACTCATGAAAGGTGTGAGTCCATACCCTCTGGTTGTAAGGTGCTGTCATGTGGACAGAATGGGTCAGGATAAATTATTTTAATATTTTAATATTTTAATTTTCATCAGAATGACGACATTAAAAATAAAAATATACATGAAATAAATAATGCTGATTATGAATTTTAGGCTAAATATTTTAGTAAGAGTATATTTAAGGCATTACTTATAAAATATTGAAATAAATGTTATAGTTAATATGTGGATGTTATAGGGAAGGGTGACTTTAAATGGAGGTGTGTGTTAAGTGTCCCATGATTGATGACTTTTTTATTTAAACTTTGCATTTGTACATGTCTGTTATCTGAAGAAGTCTCCCTATAAAGAGGGACAAAAGCGCTTAATAAAACTGACTTTATTTTTTACTTGTGAGTGACCAGTGGAGTGATTTCCTAGCTTTTTATCAAGTTACCATATTAACCAATCTTCAGAACTGTGAACTACTTGGTTTCTGTATTGCATAAATAATGTAAACTGTTGATTTGTTGTCAAATTATGTCTGTAGAATGTCCTAATACTATGAGTGGGTGCATAGTTTCCATTTAAGATCATTATTGTGCTTTAAGGTATATAGAGAGTACTTCAAGTTGTGTTATAAGACCTGCCAGAAAAGTATCACATTATTGTGTTAACAAGCAATTGGAAATAATTATTGACACATATTCATACCTGTCAACTTCTTAGAACAAGAAATCTGGGCAAAGCCATAAATAAAATCAGGACAAAGGCCCACAATTAGGGAGAATTTTAAATACTGCTCATACAAACTTAGAAAGTTAATAGAATAACAGGTTTTACTTTAGCATGGATTTTCTGAATGGTATGAAGTTTGTGATTATTTTTTTAACTTTAATGTTTAATGATATGCCACTAGTTTGCCAGAAAACTTCATTTTTTTTGAAAAACAGACCAAAAATATGAGGCAAAAATCTGGACATTTTTGAAAATCTGTAGAGCTGAGAAGTATGCACATATTATGAGAACTCAGCCTATAAATATTGTTCTTCTTGAAAGGGAGATTCCTTTTTCCCCTTCTCTTAGCTCTGCAGTTGAAGAACAGTTTCTGGTAAGAAATAAAATATTTCTTTAAATAGCAGTTCTAACACTCGGGAGGAGGAGTGCAATAACTTTCCCAACATCTTAACGTGTGACCATATCGTGCACCTAGCATATAGTCACACACAGGGTGAATGCAGTAGCATAACAAATCTTACCTCCTCGATTAGCATTACAAGTGGACTCCTATGCATCTTTTGCCCATTTTCTTCAAAAAACAAGGACTGCTTTCTTTTCCCTAAACTCTGACATTCATTCAGTGCAGTAATTTAAGGCATCACATCTTCATAATGGAACTTAGCATTTAATTCACTTCAGCATGCTTTCCTGTGATTGTATCCTCTGTTTTGGTAACATTGTTTGGTTTCTATGGCAAACATATAGTAAAAGCAAGCATCTACATATGGAAGGAGATAATCACTGTTCAGGTATAAATTATTATCTGTAGTAATGCAAGGATGATGTGATTCAAATTGTTCTGAATGAGTGTTTCAAGTATTGCTAAGTAATGTTTTGCGCTGAGAAAAAAATGCTTAAAGGAATACAGCTGAAAGATTTTAAAAATGACATTCATCCAGTGCTGCTTTGTAAGTTTTGATTTCTACACGATAAGTTGTCTCTAAATTTCAGAGATGTCTTTTGTGTGCTTATAATGTAATGGTACATTCTTGAGATGGTTTTCCCTACAAATCCTGTAAGAAGAAAAAAATTCAGCAAATCTTACATTTCAAATGAAAAGAAATCTGGCACAGACACATCATACTTTTATTTCTTTTGGGCACTGTAACCTATATTCTGCAAAAAAATGACCACTTTTACTTTTTGAAGCATTACTTTTCTTGAAGTAATTGTAACAGGACTTGAACAAGTTCAATATATCTTATGGAAAGTAAAGGATATTGCTACAGAACAAAGTACAACCATGCAAATTAAGTGTACTTGGAAATATTAAAGAACTTAAGAAACAAGCAAATTGCTTTCATAAAGCAAGGCCTTATTGCATGGTAAACTTATCTAATGTTAATAAAAAAAAGGAAACCGTAAAAGAAAGGGAATATTTTATATCCAAACATCTTTTGAATTGTATCATGGTTAATGAAGTTCATGAAAAATGGCAAGGTTATATTTTTTGTTGATTTCTAAACTTAATTTGAAGACAAACTAGGCAGTTTCAGACTAATGAAAAATAAACTATCTGAAGAAATTCATTTTAAGTATGAACTGCATGTTTAGGCTAATTCATATTATGCATATCCTAATTCTCACAGCCAGTTTTGCCAGACAACTGTACATCCATAAACATTGAGACTAATATTGGAAACTTTGTGAATTTAGCATTAAATCCAAATACATTTGCATGGATACGTTTAGGTAAAGTACTGAATAATTAAATTCTTTGAGCAGCTAAAACAAGGAATCCGCATGCATGAAAGCACTTTTTATGACCTACAGAATATTGTGATTGTATAGGTTCACAGCACACACATTCATATATACACACACACACACACACAAGCACATGCATACTCATACATACACACACGCACGTGTGCACTCATGGATGCATACACACACATGTATACACACATGCAGGCATGAAGAGACACACACACACACACACACACACACACACACACACACACACACACACACACACACACACTCAAGACACAGAATATTAACAGGTCTTGAAATTTCGTTCATGAGAGTTCATTGAATTACACAGGTTTATAGAATGGTAATGCGGCTTGCACAATAAACTGAAATGTGAACATTACTACTCCTGTTCATTATCTCACAAATACTCTTCTCAATGTAAGTTGATAAGAAAATGACCACATAAATCTAAGATTTTTGATAATTGAAAAAAGTGAGAAAAAAATGTAGCTGGTGCCCTGTGTAGTTTCCTGAAATGGTGCACCCTCCACACTCATTAACTCAAAGTTCAACTGAAACTTGAGGAGCCCCCCCAAAAAATACAAATGAAAAGGTAATCAATAAACACTGAGCACTGTAATTCTTCAGCCATGTCTGCAAAGGTAGTAGCAGCATTCATTTATGAAGCTTGATATCCTCATGGCTTCAAAGATCAATGCCTATACCATAAGCAGCAGTCAGTCACATCCCTTAATAACCTGCACCTATGCAGCTGCTGTCTTTGTTGTGTCCTAGTTAGGGCTCTGGGTAATAACTGCAATATCTTTCTTATGTCTGGTGGACTGAACAGTCAGACAGTTTTGTTATGATGCTTGCAGGCCTCTGTGGTGTTCAATGGATCTTTTTAGAACCTGTAGTGCAGTGTAGAAGGAAGAAATGCATGTCACACAACCCATGCATAATTATTGACATAGACATTAGAAGTACGAAGCAGTGACATATAGGATGAACAGACAATACTAGCTTACACTACTTTGTCTGGGGGGTGGCTGGTAGGCCCACAGCATTAGGAATACATAGTAGTGGTTTAGTGTATTACTAACCTCTTAGGGCCACTTTGAGGCATTCTGCATCAGGCAGGTATCTTCTTACTGAACCAACCATAAAGGGAATGCTTATGAGAGCATACATACCTGCTTCCTAACCTGTAAGTTATGGTGAATTTATATGCAGCCTATGGGAGGAAATACTAGTCTGCTGTGACTGACCATTTAGCTGACCCCTTCCTACCGATTGACTCTAACATCCAAGGGAATGGATGGCCTGACTGTGATTTCTCAGCAGAAACAAGTAAGACCTAGAGCTCTCATTTAGCCCAAGGATGCCAGATCTCCATCCCTGCAGAACAAAATGGGTAGATTGAGTGAGCATGAGGGTACAACAAAGGGAAAGAGAGAGAGACAAATCTTGTTTCAGAAAAATATTGTTATTTTGTAATGAACTATTAATAAATAATCCAGTTATGGTGCTGTAGAAGCTAACTCAAATAAATATGAAAAAATAAGCAAAACAATTTGAGGAATGGGGTCTGATATTTCATTTAATATGTCATTAACCTAATCTAGAGTGCAAAAATGTAATCATTGCAAATTTTATGAAGGCATTTGCTGTATTAAAATGATAATAGTATTTTTCACATAGCAAATAATACATCAAAACCTTAACAAGTTATTATGTATCACTACATACAGTGACAGCTGATTTAATTTTTTTGTTCATAAGATTCAAGAAGCAGATACAACAACAGTGTGTAGCAAGGCAATATAGAAGATGGATGCAGCAGAAACCTGTCAATAATTACTGCTTTTACTCTTCTTCCTGCCTACAGTTATATCTGCTGTGTAAACTCCTTCCACAGCTGAACATAAACACATTTGTCAGTCCATAAATCATCAGCATTCCTTTTAACTATTGCAGCTACCATCTAGCTATCTTTCTTTAAGTATAGCTATGCGGTCTTTATTCCAGAGTGGCTCTTTATTACAGAGAAAGCCTCAAGCAGAAGAGAATTGAATATATACAGCAAACTCCCTACATCCTCACAATTAATATATCCTGAAGCTTCTATTCTAACAGGACTATGATTATGGGGCATTTTGGGCAACTCTTAGGCGTGCTAATTGCTCCCAGTGTGGCAGATGCTCTTAACCTCGGAGATCTCATTATGATTATAGCCTGCTCAGGTCCAGCTTCTGACTTGGCCCTTGCAAAAACTAATAGATAAAGTTTCTAAATGGCAGGTACTATAAATCCCAGTCTGGGGATGCCTGCTTAGACTGTGTTAGCCAGTTCCATCTATACTGTAATTGCAGTGGATTATTGCATCTACTTGTTAGCATGATGTGTAAGCACTTTTATGCCTTTGAAACAACTACTACTAAATTTCAGATAAATATAATCTCTTGAAGATTTAGTGTGAGGCATATAATGATATATTTTAAATTATAGGATTGTATAATTTGAAGTACAAAAATAAAGCATATTTTTGCCTTGTGCTGAGTAGAGTATGAAGTATTTTTTTTATTTTATTTCATCAATGTACTGACATAAGGCAACTTTCTAAATGAAAAAATTGTTTTCAGGGTTAAAAATGATATCTTATATTTTTTTGCACATGGTACAAATATATCCATTCTGAAGGTATGTAAGTAAATGAATGCATTAACTTTATTTTACTAAATTACATCTTGCATCGTTTTTTTTTTTTTACCCATTTGACCTTATTGCTAGTGGCATGGCCCCAGTACCCAATGTCCATGCCAGGTCTATCATCTACTCTCCAACTATCTAGACTCACTCTGTATTTTTGGTAGGTTTGTTCATGGATCCTTAGAGTATGCTGGAAGTCTGGCACTTCTGTACTTCCATCTGGGTAAGATTTTTGTTTATGACCTACCCACTCCACCTCCCCACCCTCAGCATTCATTGATTTCATCTGAGGGTAACTATTCTCTTAGGATCTCTGGGAGTATATCAACAAGGATCCTCCCAGCCATCCTTTCACTGCTGGTCAGTCAGTCCTCTGAGCCGCTGTCAAACCTGGGTCAGCTGGATGATAGTCAGCATTTTATCCAACCATTTCCACCAGAGGGGCTAAGTTATATCTTGCATATTATATAGATAACTGGTTTTCTATTTTGCTATTTCAGTCTGACTCCTTTTAATTTTTCAACAACACTAATATTTACTGTTTTCATTTTAGGGATAGATTAGATAGATAGATAGATAGATAGATAGATAGATAGATAGATAGATAGATAGATAGATAGAGATAGGTAAAGCTAGATATATAGATAATGGATTAATTAATTAGCTATGAGAACTTCAGACTTCAGTGGATTGATTTTACCTTTGCCTCTTATTTTTTTTATCTCAGAATCTAGATGAAGGATGTGTGCATATCTATATGTCTGTCTGTCTGTCTATCCATCTATATGTCTATTTATCTACCTATCTATGCATATGTGTATGTGTATGGGGCATGTGTGTACTGCATGTCGGTTTATGATAATGTCAGTGTACCTTTGAATCCATATTGTGCAAAACTCTATTGCCTTCCTTCATGCATGCCTGCCAGAAATTTATTCAGGATGTTGTTTATGTAACCATATATTCATTTTATAAAAATCCAGAAAATTCCTTGTGTGTCTACTTTTTAATTCAAAGTATTTCCTTGCCATGCATAAATTCATCAAAATTATTATCACTTTTGTTGAAAGCATATGTAGTGTCTGTGATTAAAAGGAAGGCATATATGCTTGCATTTTTTTCCATTAGAATATGCTCATAATCTGCATTTAAAAACAAGGGAGTAGGCCGGATTCATAAAGGTTAACAAAAAGTGTATACCATGTGACTACTTAGTGTAACTTTGCATGTGAATAGCCAACACAACCATTGTGGTAGGGCTGTTCGTGAATTCAGGAAGTGTGGTAACCTTTATGTATTCCCTGAGACTCTGATATCCTTCTTCTTTCCTCAAGACAGCTCCCAAACACAGTAACTTGTTTAAGTGTTATTTGCTGTTGTCCTCAGAAATTTCATTTGTCTTCCTAGAATGACTTCCCATGACACAACCTGTCAATCACATTGATAGTGGGATGCTGATTAGTCCTGGTCCATTGCTTCAGAAAGTCCCCATTAAGCAGCATTAAGCCTTATTAAAATATAATGAGCAATCAATTACTTATTCCATTCATGTTCTTTTCATGAAATTTGTAGTCAAATTGGAAAGAAACTGATAAAGTATGTTAGTAAAGGCAGATATAACACAAATAAAGCCAGCAATTTTAGACAGAGGTAAAATTAGTTAGGCTCTGTTCACTAAAAAGTATAATAATGATAAGATTTTTATACTTTTAACCAAAGAGTGATTTACAGTGACCGTCATATGTGTAACATAAGGCCGCAGTGGAAGAGGTGGGACACTAGATTTGACAGCTGCACCACTGCTGTAATTATTGCTTTAGACGAAGACATAGAAGTACAAAATAGGTTTTTGAGCTTTTTGAGTCCAAGTTAAATCCAGATAACACATTTAATGATGTATTAAAAAAATGTCAGGCAAGCAATTGTACTAAAGATAACTATACAGTCTGAACGTTATAGATGCATAAGTGTTGTATGGGATAAAAATGAAACTGCACATACCCATGCTACACAAGGTTAAATACCTTGGTGAGAAACTTATCACACATAGATGTGAAAATGAAATGACAGATTATTCAGACAGGAATATCAGAAAGAGTAAAGAGGAATCCTTTTTTACAGCTGTGTATGATAGTAAGAAACATTGTTATGTTTTGCAGTAACTAGAAATGCTGAAGATGCAGGATTATAGGACACATAAAATTAATGATGAGGCAAATAATAAAGGATGAAGTAAGTGAATCAATAAATGTGTACAAATGCACATGAAAGGAAAAAACAAATAAATAACTGGTAAGTATGCATGTACTGTGAAAGACACTTACAAAAGGCATCAAGTATCCTCTTGAGGGTAACATGTATGAAGTATAAAAAGTTAAATTTTGCAAAATGGTGTAAGAGTATAAGTCAAAAGGTCACAGTGTAGAAATAAAACTGCTTGACAGTCAATTATGGCCCTAGATACAGCAAAGAAGGCTAAACATATAGAATGCAGCTGTAAACAAAGTGCTACAGGAATGAATAGAAATGAGAAAGATGAAAATACCTATATGTGCAGCCATAATATGGTGTGAAAGCAATGTAAAGCCAGCTACATCAGTAAATGCAATGAATATTGAAGTGAGAAAATTGAATTCCTCAGGAACGTAATATAGTGACAACTTACAATAATGAAAAGAGTTAAAACAAACACAATTTTAAAAAAAGCAAATTCTGGAATATGTGTTTAACTCAGTGGAGAGTTAGCCATAAAATATATATATATATATATATATATATATATATATATATATATATATATATATATATATATATATATTCTGAATAAGAAGCAATGGTAAACAATAGAGTACTAAAAATATTTTCAATATACTAGAAAGGATATGGCTAGATATGTTGAGCTGCCATGCACCCAACTGATTGGGAAGATCTTTATACAAAACAGCAGAAGGAGAAACACCAATGTAAAATCTCAACATCCTATCAAATGAGTACCATTAGCTTTATGGAGACAGACTACCTGGGACATTACAAAGTCAAACTACTGCAGTATCTAGCTTAATACCTGTAAGTCATGTGTATAAAACAATATCATTCTATTTAATATATGAAGAGAAGAGAAGAAGAACAGACAAGGAATCTAAAGGAAACATAAATAGCTGACATTTTGTGTGGACCTACATCTTCATTTTCTCATATAGTTATAATCCTAAAAGCAAAAAATGCTAGAAGAAATAAGGGTGTGTATTAACATATTGGTATCCAGTGGAAATGTCAATCATATAATCATTTTTCTGAGGTTACTCAAGGAAGATGGGGAACTAGATTTGAAATTATCTGGCAACATATCTGCATTTCACCATGGTAAGTGTAGCATTACTATTTTTCTACATATTCTGCTCTGGTTACATAACGAAAAAAAAATATATATATATTTGGTGTATGTGCTGCATAAGGATATTCTGTCAAAGTGTGAAGTTATAGTGATGGCATATCCTTTATGCCCCCCCCCCCCCAAAAAAAAATGTGATGGAACACACATTGACATTCGAAATAGATTGGTAGAAAACTTAAGTGTGGATAGCATGGAATTGTGCAGCTGCATATTTCTGGCAATGAAATGACCCCATCATCTGTTAAAGTAAGAGCCATGTAGAAAATTCTTTCAAAAGCAACTACCAAGAAAGACTGATGAGCATTCTTAACTACAGCTTAAGATTTAATAGATGATTTAGTACCTTAAGAGTAAATCTAGGGGTAAAAATGTAACAATATGAGTGGTATGAGGGATAACATCAGGCACTAGAGCACTTTGAGTGATGTCTAATGTCAATGGAAGCCATATCATATTCTAACAGACACCTTGGTACAGGACTCAAATTAGATGGCAGGTTAGCAGGCTTTGCACAATTTTTGAGTCAAGAGAATAATAGCAATCAGAATGATAATGGATTCTGTCTCTATTCAGCAATGGAGAAGGAAGTGCTGACAAAGGCAATAATCTGTGAGGAACTTCATATATAGTTGTTTGTCCCGGTCCCCTTCAATAATCATTACACCGAATGAGACTTGATGACCTTTATTGAACTTCCATAAACATGATTGTTAACCAATAGTTATTAATTTCAACCAAAACACGAGACAGGTGATAATAACATCCATGGAAAGAAAACATAAAATAAATAACCATAAGGGCAGCGTAACCACTCACCCTTGAATAAGCATCATCCTCTACTTCCTCACTTATTTTTGCACTTACAAGACAGCGTACCACCGCTCACCTTCAATTTAATGAATTACACCACCAACCAAGCAGCTCTACTTGTTTATATTACTTATCAAGCAGTGCAACTGCTCACTTTGCTTCCCAACTTATTTAATTGAACATCCAGCATCAGAGGGGTCACAAAAGAGGGCAAACCTGCCCCTCTTCTCCACCCTACACAAACTGAAATAACCACAATCCCCACTAACAAAAAGGGTCAAGGGGGAGAGTAGCAAGTTCACGCCAAAAATGTGACTCTTACCCCAGTGACACTTGCCTAAAACCCTTTAAGCCCCTCCCTACCCTTACATCATTTCCTCCCACACATCCCTCCATCCCATTTAACCCTATCCTGCTCTAATCCTCTTAATTCATGCCACTCTATTTATCTAGCCCCACTTAAAGATGTCTCAGGACAAATCAGTCTGTTCCAAACCTCATTTGTCCTGGTCCTCTTCAATAAACACATCACAATGAAAGACATTTGACGACCTTTATTAAACTTCCATAAACATGATTGTTAACCAATAGTTATTAATTTCAACCAAAACATGAGACAGGTGATAATAACATCCATAGAAAGAAAACAGTGTAACCACTCACCCTTGAATAAGCAGTGTCCCCCACTTGCTCACTTATCCTTGCACTTACAAGACAGTGTGCCATCACTCACCTTCAATTTATTGAATACACCACCAACCAAATAAGCAGCTCTGTTTGATTATATTACTTATCAAGCAGTGCAACTACTCACTTTCCTTCTCAACTGATTTAATTGAACATCCGTCACTAGAGGGGGAACAGAAAAGGGCAAACCTGCCCCTCTTATCTGCCCACCAGCCTAACCAGGCTGTTCCCCCTCTCTCTCTGACAAAACTTCCAGCAACCTGCCCACCATTAAGACATTAGGCCAAACATCATTTGGTGTAACCCAGAACCTAAACAAGTTGTATCCGAGTCATCACCTCTTAAAACTCTATCACATACTTACTAAAATTTGCCGATTACTTAAACAGCTGAAAACAAACCACCGATCCCTTCCTATGGTAAGGCAGCAACCATAACCTCATAACCTAGCATAACCACTGCACATGAAATAAATAATCCTTACCTCACTACCAATGGAAATCTTGCAGTGAATCCAAAGGCATTACCAGCCAAATGGACAACCAAATGCTAATCCCAATACCACTGAAAATCATGCAGAGGCAATCGCATACCATTGTGCCACATTGTAACCTCATTTAACAGCCAATGAATGTAATAACCAAATAAATCTCCTTAACATCAATGCAATAACAATCCTGACATTACATGAACTATCGATTATAACAAAATGTTTTAAAAACAACAATCATGGTATTTAGCAGCTCAAACACTAGAAACCCTACAAGGTCCATATTGACAACTGAAAATGAACCGTAGTCCACAACAACTCAAATGAGCTTCCTACCTCAGCTTAACACAGAAACCAAATACACAATATCCCATCAACTCTCCTTTTGTCCCTCACACAAGCCACCAACCCAATCCCCCCAAGTTATAAATCCTGTCACATACATAACAAAATAGCCAGTAGACCATGACTAAGTGTAAACCACTGACCGTTCACAAAATTAACCCTCTGCCACTTGAAACCACCCACGGGCAATAGTCAACTATCCCTAACTGCAGCCTTATATAATAATGGCCAAGAACCATCCTACCATCCCTCAAACTATCCAATACTGACTCAGGGTAACTACTGGCTACTTGCCAATTGCCACTTGAAACCTCGCCAAATCTGCTGCATACCCTCATGTCAGATTGCATCCCCATTGACTGTCCAATGAACGTAATAACCATCTTAAATCTCTTAAAATTCTATACCACACTACCCATTATAAAATATAATACACTTAAACCACTATCATGGCCTTAACATTATGACCCCAACTGCACCACTGACAATTAACCAAGCCAGGCAAATGTAACCAACCAAAAAAAAAAAAAAAAAAAAAAAAAAACATTACCTTGTGTCTTCAAGGAAGGAAAACACAGCAAACAACAAACTACACAGACAGCAGTACTACTGGAAACAGTGATTTCCTTCATTTCACTCCAACAGCCGACACATTACTCAGCCTCTTCTCTCACCTATCAAGTTCACATTCTTTCCGACCACCACATAATGTCCACTCTACATGTCCCCATCTGCAACCTCAGAGTGATCTGTAAATGAAAAAGACTGTAAAATCTCCACAAACTCATAATCAAACTTCTTAATGATATTATGCACCACCAAATGCATCACTCCTTCATCAACTGAATAAAATGCATTAACTAATGACTGCAAAACATCTTTGAAACTTAAAATGTCTTAAAAGTTCCCTACAAAATGTTCTTCCCACCTCACATATTAATGGTACAAATGATACCCATGCAACATAAAACTAATCATTGCATCAAAAGACCTAATCTACTGATAAAATTATCACTGTTTAACCCACCCGTGAGTTCTCAACAAAATTGTTAATCATAATTGGGGCAAGAACATTAAAACCATCCATAGCCATGCTAATACAGTCAATTACAACTCACTTGCAAAGTCACTGCCCTTCCCCCATGGCTCCACCTATGTCTCTTTGGACGAAAGTGACATCCACCCATGTCCCACTTAATTAAAAGCAGCATACACCGCACACTGGATTGAGGAATCTTACATACCTGAACCTGGCTAGTTCATTAAAACCTCAGAACTGGTAGCCTAGCAACCACCCTCAATTCTGAAATTGGTGCCAATCCTCCCTCCCAGTAAGAGCCCAAAATTCCCCTTTAACAATATCCGACCCTGCTATAACTTAACCCCGACATACCTTATCTTCCCATTAGCCCTACAGTACTCCACTGCACCAACCGTTCACCATACATCAACCCATTCTCCCCAGCAAAATGCCTTACCTTACAAATAAAAGCACATAAAAACCATGCAGGCTGTTCCCCATAATCAATCCCCAGCCCAGAAATCCTGTGTCCCAACCTACCTCCTCTTCCACCTACATCTACCCCACCCCATACCTCTAAATACACAGACAGAGTACCTGCAACATCATAGTGCACCGCTCCCACAACATACCTGCAAGCATAATCCATTACCTGTCAATACCAATGCACAGAAGCACTGAACATTGTTAATTCTGTGCTCCCGCATCTGTGATCTTTGTGCACAACCCAAACAACCGAACATCCATTTGCACTGCCTCAATCATGATTCAAACCCCTTTCCTTCAGATCACCACACGAAGCCTGCTCCATTTCCATACCTCGCAATCTTCAAAAGAAAACAGTAAACACCTTGCCCCACCAAACGTGAACAAGCTGTGCTTCAACCCTGTAACTTATGTGATGGGCTACTTCAAGACAGACATCAACCCAATGGACAAAGCAGAATGGTGCATACGAACCTGGCAAAAAACATTTGACCCCCCCCCCCCACTCATGCATTGTAAACACACTCCCAAAATCCAGTACACATTCCCATGTCACCCACTGGACATGAAACCACATCTGGACTTTCTGTGAAACCCTATACCCTTGAGGAGTTAACATTCCCTCAGCTACATATTAGCCTGGACACTGACATCACCACCAATGTAGTTCACTAACCTCCCAAACTAAGGAACTATCAATACAGTTCCCTGGCATTAAAGGAATGTGAATAGGAAGTAAAGCAGCCTATCACTAACTACCAGTTATTACCCACTCGGTCCCATCCCACTTGTACAGACTCAATTACTGCTATTGCCGAATAGTGGAAGAGCACCAAAGCTCGGACCATACCTCTCGCTCTCTTAAGAAATCAGCCGGAGCCATAAACAGATGTGGGCAGAGGCCCAAAATAAGGTTAATTCTGCAATATTGCTCCTACAAACTTAGAAAATTACCAGAATGACAGGCTTTGCATTATCATGCAAGTGACGCAGCTCAAACCTCTGCCAACAAGAAGCCACGGCATGCAGACCTCTGACAAACATCATCTCTTGCCCTCAAACCCTCTTGACACCCATCTGCAATGCAGAAAATCACAAATATCCACACACACTCTCAGCCCTCACTTTACTGAGTAGGGCTGGAAAATTCTATACCCAGCATAATTTCACTTACTTATTCTCCTATGCGGTCGGGCTAATTGAATGCTTCAACCCTAGGAGAGGGACAAAAAAAAAAACGCACACACCTTTTCAACCTTAACAGTTGATTGACTGGAAATGTCTTGATAAGAGAGCTTGGCAAGACTGCCCAAGTGTTCCAATGACCGTTACTCATGCTACACCTCATCTGGCTGTCATAAGCACAATGTGCTTTCTTCGCTCGCTCCATTTTTTTTTTAAATAGATAACTCAAAAAAAAAGTCCATGAGTTGGCCTAGAATACCAACACCCTGGGACTGTGCTGCTTATTTTAAACATCATCACCCATGAAACCAATGTGGACAAAACTCAGAGCAATGCTGAAAGAAAGGTTTGAGTTTTTTTTTTTTTAAACAAACATTCCCTAACTGTGCACTGACCCATAATTTAAATAAAGGGTACCTTGAGGTAGCAGGCTTCTCTGCTATGTATTCAGTCAAAGCAATTGCACAGCAGTATTTAGCAACTGCAAAGGCCCCCACTAAATCTTTCATCCTCCACATGCATCTAATCCCTTCCCCCCATAGCCTGGAGCAAACAGCATCAACTGCATATAGCCTGCAAAACACTGGAGTGACATAAAATAACTGTATATTGAGGAATTAGTTCTGATGTGTTAGGTAAGGGTTGTGTCGTTGAAACAAATAATAAGCAGCGCCATTTTAAATGAGGGCTTAGAGTAGGGGAATCATGAGATCATACTCTGCTTGACTTTTCCTCCTCACATCTTTTACGCAGAGCTCCCTGACAGACATCTCCTATCACCCAGCCTACTGAGCTACCAGAAATGTGAGGTAAATTACCTTACAACTGCTGTCCATCAATGAGAAGAAAGTAGTGGAAAAATAATGGCCAGCTTCCAGATTAGCTGATGTGCCCATGAGACATTATAAAACATTAAAAGTAGCCTTTAGGAGGGGTATACACAGGTAGCAGAGATATAATTTTCTATTGTTAGATACCCCAGCAAAGACAGTAGCTTACTGCATTCTAAGCTAGGTAGTAGACTCTTACACACTTTGTTTCTGCGCCTAACATACCTTGTCAAACAGGACTGGAGGAGAAACCACTAATCTCCAAGCTTCTCACAGCTCATGAAACACCAAACCCCCAACAAAACCAACCATAAAGAACATGACAAAATCCAATGCTTGATGAAGCACAAGTAGTGACTGTGGAAGAGAAAGAGAGAAAAAAAAACGGGTCTATAACTATCATCACCAGTCAAAGGCAAACCCCCACAACTCATTGCCTCTCCTGCAAAAGTTATCAATCCTAGGTGGGACTATGAGGGACAAAGCTTCATATCTGGTCAAACTCAGGGAGAGTTGAGAGGCATGGTTACCCATGGTAACCATGTTTTGGTCGCCGAAAACAGTGCGTGCTTACGATATCATGGCATTCCTCTTTACTTTTGAAACTCCCTGGAGCCTGTAGTATTACTTTGAGTATTGAAGAGCACCAAGAGTCCCATGCCCGCTGAGACCTCCCACAACAGAAATCCACCCGTGCATTCAAACAGTTAAACACAAAGAGCAAAGAACTGTAAAGATATCAATTTGAGGTCATTCATGCCCTTCTCCTGTGGTTGTATAACGGTGTATAAGGATATCTCATATGAAAACTGTAGTATAATACAAAATGACAACTGTATTATACAGTTGAACCATTAACATACCCTTCTACTGAAAACTGTCCCACTATACTCAAATCTCCAACTCAACAACTGACCACCTGAAGCCCCTGCAGTCCAACCATAACCCACAGGAAAAAAAAAACACAAAGTACCCCACTGGAACTTCCCCTGGACTAAGCCTCCCACATGCAAACTATCCTGGCAAAATTATAATACCATAATAACCCAGCAACCATGCCAGCCCATCCACCTGGTACAGAGCCTTGCTATTTACTGACCTTACCTCTTCTCACAAAATCCTAGGCCTACCTGCTCCCTAGTACCTCCAGGTTGTCATGGACATAATACTTGCACAAGCAAGTTCATGCCAAAAATGTGACTTCTACTCCAGTTAAACTTGCCTAAAACCCTTTAAGACCCGCCCTATCCTTACCTCATTTCCCCCCACACATCCCTCCATCCCATTTAACCCTTTCCTCCCCTAATCCTCTTCATTCCTGTTACTCTATTTATCTAGGGCCACTTGAAGATGTCTCATGACAAATCAGTCTGCTCCAAACCTCATTTGTCAAGGAGATGGAATTATTTAGCTGAAAACAGAATATCACATGTGCATGTTTGTAAAAGCAGTTACTGTAATTGCTGATCAGAAATAGCTGGAGAAGTTTAGCAGCCCTAATTCAAAACTTAAAATTAGAATGGAAACGTTGTTACTTAAGTTATAACCCTTTCTGTTTATAAGAAAGGAAAATATTGTTGATTGCATCGCAAGGCATGTTTCCATAGAAGAAAGCAGGCAGACATTCAAATGTTGTAGTAGGCTAGTTAAAACAACAGATATGTATTAATTTCCAAAAGATCTGGTCAGGAAAGAAAAAAAAAAAAGAAAGGAAACTGGTTTGTGTAATTACAACAGTTGAAAAAAGCAAAGGCAATGCATGTGAAGAAATATGTGATGCGTGAAAGTGGGAAAACTTTTAAAAATTATTAACGGCATTAAAACTAGCAATCATCTTATTTCCAAAAACTCAATAAAAGCAAATATTGTAACCACTTAAGGAATGTACCTTTATGTTACAAAAACAAAAGTAATGTTTAAAGGGGAGGATGTGGTTGCTCATGGATGGAATGATATTTTCAAAGAAATGTTTGTATTAGACCAACTCCAAGCAGCAGAAGCAATGCAACTCAGTTAGATATTACATATGAACTGTGAAAAAAAAACAATACATTTGAAAGATCCCGGGAAACATAGTAATTATAAGAAGAGAAATATTTTTTTAACAGAAATCCAAACTGAGAGATGTTTTAAAAGGCAAGCGAAGGAAAAATGTTTTCTGAAAAGACAGAACCCCGGATTCTGTATACCTTGCACAGCGTGCAGGATCAGTGCAGGAGCTCTAGCAGGCAATATGTCTGCCGTGCAATCCAGGAACAGCCTGCAGGGGTGTGCACGAGCGCTCCTGTACTAGTCCTGCATGGACTAAGCCCCCTGTATGCAAATCACCCCATTTGCAGGAGAAATACATGCAA
This sequence comes from Protopterus annectens, assembly GCF_019279795.1. Lineage (NCBI taxonomy): Eukaryota > Metazoa > Chordata > Ceratodontiformes > Protopteridae > Protopterus > Protopterus annectens. The sequence continues at coordinate 1,503,703,823 of NC_056728.1, forward strand.
ATGAGGTGAATTTGTGATCCAGGAAGCTTGCAACCGGCCGTGCAGGACCAGTGCAATCTGCAAAAATGTACTCCATTAGTAACCAAGTACATTTCTGCAAAATCCAAAATGGAGCCGTGACAGCTCCAAATAAAGGCTGCATATCAGTCAGGAAGCGTGCCAATGGCCAAGTATAAGGCCATTGGCATTGCAAATGACATAAAAAAAAATCAACTTTTATTTTTTTTTAGCCGTTCTCGGCTGTTTAAGCATAGGGCAGCAGCATGCAAATAGGATCAGGGAAAATAACAAAATAAACCTAAAATAAGCATTCTAACTAAAATCACTATTCTGCCATGCAAGTCAATGGCAGGCAGAAGACAACATGGCCAGTGAGTATTGGTTGCTAAGGGAGGAGGTTCAGTGTGAGACATGTAACTATGCATTAGCAGGCAATCCTATGCAAATGAAGGGAATGATAGTGAATCCCAGTTTTCCTCAGCATGTTAGTCAGGTCCCAACAGTGTAAGAGTAGGAATAGCTTGGTACAAGCCTAGGAGTTAGCTGACATCATGGGAGGGGGGTATGTCAGGGATACTGTAAGCGGTTTGGAGCTCTGTGGCTCAGGTTTGCTCATAGCTAAGCACAGCTAAGCAAGGTGGTGTGTCTGACTCTGCCTAGCATTCTGTACATTGCCTAAGCAGGTGTGCACACCACGCACCAGGTTTTAAAGGTTTTAAAAAAAAGTTAAACCAGGAAATAGCAGCTCTGTGCACATTTGAGCACTCTGTTTGCACAGCGTGCCCCTGGACTTAAACAGGAAGGCAATGAGAAGGGAAAACAGCAGTAGGAAGGTAATCTAGGCGAACTAGCATATCTGGCAGTTGAACTGTATCAGAATCAGCCAATTACACAGGCAGCAGACCAGCCCAGCCCAGAGCACTACTATAAACTATGCAAACACCTTCCCCTCTGTTTTTTCCCACACTCCACACCACCAGTGTAAACAAGCGGGGAAATTTTAACACTCACAACAGAAAAATGATAGGGGCTAAAATAGCCATCATACAAAAATTGTGGAAGAGGCTGAGGGTGATGAGGATGTGAATGCTCTCAACCAACCCACATTGAGGATACGGAGAAGAGTGTACAGCCCCAGGGTAACCTACCAGTGGCTACATGAGCTGGAGATAGTGGAGTGCTATTGGGTGGACAGGGACCTCCTCCAGCAAATTGTTGAGCTGTGCTGGCCATGCCTCACACAAAGAACTAACAGAGGGGAACCCATCCCACTGGATACCAAGGTATGTGTAGGCCTAAGAATACTAGCTACAGGTACCTTCCAAAGGCCAGCTAGGGATATGATGGGGATCTCACAGGCATCAGCATCCAGGGCACTCCACCATTTCCTGGATGCTAATTCAGCACGTCAGTGAGCATGAATATTTCCCCAACCCCCGTAAGGCGTTGGCCAGCAATATGCAACTGTTCCAGCAAATAGCAGAATACCCTGAGGTAGTGGGTGCTATAGACTGCACGCACATATGCATCAAAGCACCATGCGGTGAGCGGGGTAGGGTCTACAACAACCGCAAGGGCTTCACCTCCATCAACTGCCAGGTCATGTGTGATGACCAGGGCATAATCATGAATGTATGTGCTGGTTGCCCTGGAAGCTATCATGATTCCCAAATCTGGCATCTGACACAGCTGTACCAGAGATTTGCCAATGGAGACATCCGTCATGGTCACCTAGTGGGGGATGCTGGATATACACTGGAGCCGTGGCTGATGACACCCATCAGAAATGCACACACACCCGAACAAGAACTCCATAATAAGGCACATGCACAGACCATAATTATTGTAGAGCATGTGTTTGGGATGCTCAAGTCACGGTTCCAGTGCCTGGACACATCCGGTGGAGCCTTGCAGTACTCACCAGCTACATGTATCCAAATTGTCCTTGTATGTGCCATGCTACACAATATGATCCTGCAGAAACAGCTGCAGCAGGAACAGCACGGGACAGGGCCACACAGCCCCCCACTATTGCCAAGTCCTGCACAGGTGACTCAGAAGAGGAACAACCTGAGCCTGCCCCAGTAGGCAGAGGGAGGAGTGCCGCGTAAGCCCTGGCCTTGGCAAAGAGGCAACGCATAGCACAAACACTGACACAGGAGGGACCCAGGGAATAACACCTCTTCTCTGACTCTCACATACAGTAAAAGGAATGCCAAACATTACACTACCTGTGCTCAATCATGTATAGGGAGTGTACTATGTGCATCTGACATAGACAGCCCTGCAGCACCACCCTAAATACTGGGACACCCACAGGGTAAATGACTCACACATGCCAGTCAGGGGGGTTCACATACCCAACGACAGTCACAGCCAGCAGGACAGGTGTAGACAAACACAAACAAAGGCTGTGCTATGGCCTCTGAATGATGCCTATGGGTAACCCCCCCCCCAGGCCTACACAGACAGACTACAGCATGTCAGGCAGTGGGATGTTAGTTCTGAAAGGTAGGAAGTCAGAAACTAATATGTAGGTAAATCAAAGCTAAGCTCTGTAGTACGCTGGTATGCCTCTAGTCAGCATGATAGGTAAGAATACATAATGAAAAGGAGTACCTGACATACCAGTACAGTCATAGAAAATGTGTACAAGTGTTAGGTGTGCCCCCACATCCTACGTAGTAATGTAATAACAGTCAGGTGTGCCCTTCCCCAATCCTGTGTAGAAATATAGACATAGTTAGGTGTGCCCGCCCATCCTACATAGAAATGTAGTAACAGTCAGGTGTGTCCCCAATCCTATGTAGAAATGTAGTAACAGTCAATGCCAAATGATCAATGGATACCCTGCATAAACAGTATGCTACCTGTAGGTGTACAACACAAAGGTCAGCACTGCAGTACAAACTGCCTGGACTTGATCCACACATTCAATACAGATGGGCATACAGGGCATGCTCACACACTTAGAGAAATGAAGGCAATGTCAGTCAACAACATACTGAAAGGTCATACTGGGCATGTTCACACACTTAAACACATGAAGGCCATGTCTGCAAACACCAGTGGACCAGACATATATGGCAGTCGCAGATGTTAGTGCAGACACTCCTCAGTATGCACCACACATGCTTTGCACACACAGTGGATAGGAATACAGACATATATCTAAGGACAACACACTATAATAAGGAAAAGATAGACATGCATAGATATGTGAAAGAGGGTGACTGTGACAAGGAGCCATCCAGGCCTGTCCCACTCAGCTCACAGCCAAAGTCCACAACCACATGAGGTTCAGATGTCACTCACTGTAGATACTAGCCACCGGTATCTGTCAGCATTACAGACTATGTGGTGCATGTGCTAGCTGTGCAACATGACTGTACAAGGAAGTAGTCATCTAGCAGCTGTATACTCGTACCTGTGAAATCTGACCTTGTGTGTGCCTGCATGTGGTGTGCAAACTCTAGATGAATGGGTTATGGCCCATCCACAAACACTGTCTTCCTTATAGCCCTACTATGACAAGCCTGCTGAGGTCATCCACTGAGAAATATACCTTTGAGAGAGTTGTAGCCCAGTAATCTCCATGGCACATCCAATAACAGCGTACTGCTGTAGTGTGATAAACTAGTTGGGTAGGAGTTCCAATCCCAGACATGGCAACTGTTATTTGTGTGTCTGTCTCTGTTTGTGTATGTGGAGAGCAATGCTTTTTAGGGTAGTCACACTCCCTATAACTCAAATGCTCTACTTTGGTAAGGCTGTTGATGCCCTCCACCTAGAAAAACATCTCTGGGAAGGTTGTAGCCCAGTAATCTCCATAGCACGTGCCACAACTGCATACTGCTGTAGTGTGATAAAATAGTTAGGTAGGAGTTTTAATCCCAGATTTGGCAAGTGTGTGTGTATGTGTGTGTGTGTCTGTCTGTCTGTCTGACTCTGACTAGAGAGCAATGTTTTTAGGGTAGTCACACTCTCTACAATTCAAATGCTTTACTTTGGCAAGGCTGCTGATGTCATCCACCTAGAAATACACCTCTGGGAAGGATGTAGCCCAGTAATCTCTGTAGCGCATCCTATAGCTGCATACTGCTGTAGTGTGATAAAATAGGTAGGAGTGCTAATCCCAGACTTAAGTGTGTGTGTAGAGAGAGCAATGCATTTTAGGCTAGTCACTCTCATTGCAATTCAAATGCCCTACTTTGGCAATCCTGCTGATGTCATTCACTGTGAAATACACCTTTGGGAAGGAGAACTCCAGTAATCTCTGTGGCGTGGCCTATAATGGCATAGTGCTATAGTGTAATATACTAGTTAGGTAGGAGTTTTAATCCCAGACATGGCAGGTGTTTGTCATTCGTGTCCTGTGTGGTGGTGGCTGCGAGTGTGTAACAACTACACTCAATGTGGAGAGGGTTTTGCAAACTTCATATATGGTGGGCCAAGTATATATCACAATGTCCACCATACAGGGATAACAGATGTGAAATAGCCAAGAGGCTGGGGTGCAAATCCATACCCCTAAATGTGACATCAATGATAGCTGAACAACGTTAGCAACCCTTGTATTACCCAGGGTACACTCTCAGCCCATGTCTCATACACACACACGCACTTGCATAGGCAACAACCGCTATGTTGGTAGTACCCTGCATATTGCCCACTGATAGCAACCATGGTGTGATTGCAGTGGGCTACAGAGGGCATGGCACCCTGTCTATCAGTCCAAGAGGCATGTACATGCTGACAGTGCACCTCCCCATGTTTCCCACTGGACACTTGCAACACCTGTGGTGCCATCAAATGTGACCCCACAAAAACCATAACATGCCTGAATCACAAGCCCTATATGGACAGAAGCCATTGACACCAGGTAATACTGGTACAATTCTATCAAAGTAGGTGCAGGGCAAACCTGCTGTCCATGAGCAGTTACCACCACATGAGGTCAGGACTGGCACATCTGATGATAATGATCTGTGTACACAACATGGGCCAGACACCCCAGGTACAGTTCCACATGTCACTGTACATACTTGTGGGAGGTGTGCACATCCCAGACACTGTCCATATCATGGACTAAGGAGCGAATACATGGCAAGCAATGCACAGCATTGGCCACATGCAATAGTCAGCCAGGTGACTGGATGGTGAATACAATACCCACCTGTGTAGGCAACTTCAGACACTACACTGCTGAGCCACAATGCAGATCATTGTCTTGTGGCCTGATGCCAAGGTATACCCATCACCTAGCCTTGTATAGCTGTCTGGCACCATCAACCACAACACACCCATCAAGCAGTGCACACATGCATGTCAGTACTAACACCTGTGTCTGTGTGCGTGGTGTATGATGCATATGACCACATTCACACTCACTACAACCCCCATTGGCATACTAAAGCATGCTGTCTGATGTCAGACACATCCACATACCCTTTGCACATATAACCTCTGCATGACCCCTGTGATGCATGTGATACCTGCACAGTACTGTGTTGTGGCAATCCCACTAGTGATGAGTTGTATTCCTGGCCCTGCCAAGTGTGGCAATGTGTGTGCATCCCTGTGAGAGTGTGGCTGTGATGACACCAACACCTGTTCATGTGGGCAGGAACATGTACTACACCTACCACATAGCTATCATATCTCTGTTGCAGATGTCACTCACCATCACATATACGTTCTGAGGGCTCCCCAAAATGTAACCTATGTGGTGCATCCAATAACTGCATGGACATGTGATAGCACTACATAGTCATTGGGGGTTTGATACCCTGTACTAGTAGGTGAGTGACACATACATGCGCAAGTTTTACTCTCCCACCCTTCCCTGGCTTTTCTGTGCCTCTGTCCGCCTCTCTTACTCTCTCTCTGGTGGATGTAGAGACTTACACCTGCTTTGCTTAGACAGCAGCATCTGTATTTTAAGTGATGCTCAGGATCAGCTGATGTTCTCTGCATGAATTGCATCCCTCCTCTAGTTGATTGCATGTGGAATAGCTGTGGTAACATTCCCAGAGCCAATTTCATGGAAACACACACCAATATTTAGGAACATCATGTTGTTGGTGGGCCGTTCATTTACTGTGAGCAGCAACTCGATCTGTTGTTTGGCAAACAGCATCTCAGATGGATTGGGGTTTACCTCTAAAAACATACACTGTGGAAACAGGCCAACACACAGGATGGGGATGTTCCTGACCTGACTACAGACTATAAGTGCTGCTATACTGCATTTGGAGTAATGTTGGTTTAACAGGGTGTGTGTGGCTTTGGCTGTCTTACATGTTTACATACCTGCCATGTCAGTGCTATGTTAATGAGGGAACACTCATCTGTAGGGTCATCTGCAGACTGGCCAGTGTACGGTGCCTTTTGTTTCAGGTGTTACCCACAGAGCACCTATCTGTGAACTGCAGAAGGTAGTGTGAGGATTGCAGTCTGTAGATGGTGACAGCCATGAGAGTTACTGACTTCATATCCCTCATAGGACATATGGTGCAACAAACCCTGTTACAACAGTAAATGTATGAGGTTATCACAGCAAAATGTCAATATTGGCCCTGTGTATGTGCCTCCAGCCACAACCCTGACAACCTTTGTACATATGTCATGCAGTAAGGGGTGCATATGTACTGTACACCATAATTAGTGACATCATATCTGATAACAAGCCAGTGAGATATCAGACTGCTACACATGTAATGTATAGTAGGGGTTATATTTGATAACATAACCTGGAAATTCTGTGGTTGTGTGTACAGCACTGAGGTCTGTGTACTTATGGTGATTGTCGGCATTTTCTGTATTGTTAATATGTACCTTGGCCTGTGTACAGACTGTGCTAGATGTCATTGTTCTTGGTCCTGTTCTATCTGATGTTACATGCTGCTCCACAGTATGTTAGCCTATTGTCTTACATGTTTGTAGGGCCATGCATGCACATGTCCCATACCACAGACAGGCAGCGTACCACACTGTGTAGCGGCCCAGTATATGTAGGGTTAGTGTATGGATGGCACATATGAGGTTGGTGTTGAACAGATAGTCCATATACTGTAATAATATGCTAGCATGCCTAATGTAGTTGTGGCTGTGTTCACATTGGTTGTGATGTTGCACTTACATACAGGTATATGTTACTCTGTGCTGGTGCATGTCTGTAGAACCTGCTGTCTATGTGCAGATACATGTGTATTGCCCCATAGGAGATGTAGGCCAGTGTTGAGCCATCTGCCTGTACCCTGCACAGTGCTTTGTTACATGCCTAGTAGCTTAGTGTACTTACCCAGTGAGATGTAATGTTCAGTTACTTGCCAGATATACTGCCACCGGGCCACCATAAAAGTCATGTATGTCAGACAGAGCAGTGGTATGCTGTACAGATGTAAGTCAATATCTAGTGGGTGGTATGTGGCCATGGCACCTCCATACCAGCGGTTATTATGTGGTAGGACAGACAGGGATGTGTGAATGCATATCCTATGGGGGCAGATGTATACCAGTAGTTATGTGTTATATCCATCTACATGGCTGTTAACATCCACATTGTCAGGATTGGTCCACATGTCTTGCACTAAGGGGATATGTGTATACCTCTGGACTGTCCAGAGTGTGTCAGACTGTCCACACTATTGGCCATTATCTCTGCTGTAGTCCACAGCAGCATTACATGCTAGCAGTGGTACTGTACTATGATGTCCTTAGGATGTCTTTCAGTAGCCAGTGGTGCACATGTTAAAAGCAGATGTGACCTCGCACACACACCATGTCTGTGAAGACAATCTTTATTACAGTAACAATACTCTACAAGTATACCTGCTATGCATACCTGACATCCCCTTGCACTACAACGTTGGGACTACAGGGGCTGAGGTAGGGCTACACTCCATGTTCAGGACATATGGTGATGATATATGTACATATACTTATCCAGATATATATCTAGACATACATATATACATAGTGACGTACATAGATGGATATGTATATGTACATAGATATACAAATAAACACCCAGATATATACATATACAGACCAATATATGTCTACACATATACAGATAGAGATACATATGTACATATACGCATGGATATCTACATATATATTGACAGTAGTAGGTATATCAGAATAGATATGTATGCACATATAGTTATTGAAATCTACATATATACCAACATAACTAGGCATATCTGTACACATAGGATGTGCATACATATTTGGCTATATATACATATATCTATATATACATATACGTATATCTATGTATACATATATCTAGATATACATATATGTATATGGGAGTGCTACAGAATCCTGAAAGCCCAAACTCCTGAAGACCATCAGGGGTGAGCTGCCTTAAGGTATATGGATGTACATTGCCATACAATCCACCTTGGTTAAATGCAGGCCTACTACCACCTGCCATACATACTGTTCTGTTTGTCAGTGTGCTTGTGATGGTGTCAGTTCTGCCTTGTTATGTAACAGTAAGATCCCATTGTGTCATCTGAGATCTTTACCCCCAAGGGATTGCCTACAGAGTGTAGATAAGAGGCTGCTGAACTATACACCTGCATTACTTACCATTGATTGTTTGCTATCCTGTGGTCCTGTCTGTCTTTACTATTGTACTACTTGATGGCCTTGGCCTAGACAGCAACATTTGTTAAATTTTCCAGACTACTGTATTAGTATAACTGTTTCACAGTTGCATTACTCAGTTTATATGTATGTTTGTGTCTAAACTGCTATATGACATGGCATATACAACTGTAATAGTACACAAATAAAGCTTTCCCATGTATGCACACCTGTGTGTAGTGATATATCCTTTGATATCTCTGTGGGTATATGTTGCAGGCAATAAATGTCATTTGTAAGGGTGTCTCATACAGTCTCCAGTTGGTAAGATGGTAACTGTAGGAATAGTGGCTGTTGCATATTGTGTGCATGTGTTACATATGTAATTTACTGTACATATCCCTGCGTGTGTATGTGTAGTCACATATACATCTATATGTATGTGTATATATATATATATATATATATATATATATATATATATATATATATATATATATATATATATGGTTCCCTATCAGAAGCCTGAAACACTATAAGCCTGAAAATCAAAATCCTGAAACCAAAAGCCTGAAAATTCAAAATCCCGAAAACCCAAAATCCTGAAACTCAAAATCCTGAAAACACAAATAATGCTAATATGTCACTATAAAGACACTAATACCTACCAACTGACCCTGACCCTAACCCTAACCCTAAGGTCCGTCACTATCGCACACTCCCCTGACCCGCCCCCTACCCCTAACCCTAACTCACTTAAACCGCCCCTAACCCCAATATTTGTCACTATTGCATACATGCCTAACCTGCGCCTAACCCTAACTCACTTAAACTGCCCAACCCTAACAGAAAACCAACACACTTACCTGAACCCAACGCATGACCTAACACCACAGGGCTAACAATAGCAAAGCCACAATGACGTCAGTATGTCCATTTTGTGTTTTCAGGATTTTGAGTTTCAGGATTTTGGGTTTTCGGGATTTTGAATTTTCAGGCTTTTGGTTTCAGGATTTTGATTTTCAGGCTTATAGTGTTTCAGGCTTCTGATAGGGAACTATATATATATATATATATATATATATATATATATATATATATATATATATATATATATATATATATATATATATATATATATATATATATATATATATATATATATATATATATATCTGTATCTGCATATATGTGTCTGTGAACATGTATCCTAGGGATGCCCATGTTGTGTCTGGTCCTGGTTATGGGTTCTGCAACACTTGGTAGTGTATTGCAGGGGGGACATGTTTGGCTGTGGGGGGTATACCTATTCGTACAAGATGTATATTGTTTGGGGCCTCTCAACCCCATTAACATTGCATGTGGACAAATATGTTTTTGATATTTCCCCATTGGTATCTACAGATGTAATATATATATATATATATATATATATATATATATATATATATATATATATATATAGATCTATATAAAACCTGCAGAATATATTTAGACATATAGATGTAGACATACGTATCTATAGAGTCAGGCATTTGTATGTATATGCATTCATAAATATTTATATATATGTATATATTTATATATATATATATATATATATATATATATATATATATATATATATATATGGGTTCATGTTAGCACGTCGACAACTTACTATATCGACAAGTAGCCCTGCACCATGAAATCAACAAAACCCCGAAGCATCGACACTTCAAATAACCGACATCCACTTCACCGACAACGCGCTACACCAACATCACGTATTACAGGTATTAACATATGTGAGGTAGGGGATGTATTTATAAACATATGTCACTTAGTCTGACATTAGAAATACATCCCCTACTCAACACGTTAATACCCGTTACCTGTAATACGTGATGTTGGTGTAGCGTTGTCGGTGAAGTGGATTGTCGTGAAGTGTCGATGATGTGGGTGTCGGTTATTTCAGATTTCGATGCTTCGAGGTTTCGTTGATTTCGTGGTGCAGGGCTACTTGTCGATGTAGTAAGTTGTCGACGTTCTAACATGAACCCGTATATATATATATATATATATATATGTGTGTGTGTGTGTGTGTGTGTGTGTGTGTGTGTGTGTGTGTGTGTGTGTGTGTGTGTGTGTGTGTGTGTGTGTGTGTGTGTATGTGTATCGGCATATATAGATATGTTGTGTCTGTTTAGATATTAATATGTTTACACACGCACATACATCTAAATGTCGGAATACATTGTCCATACTGTTGAATGACTGGGCTGGATGATAGGTTTTTGAAAACATCAGGGGGTATGTATATCTGACATGGTTTAATCGTAAGTCACATTGGCTTTGGTGTGCAGGGTCCTGGGTTTGAGCCTTACTGACACTGTTTATTTTGTTGCTGGGAGAACACGGGCCATTGGATACAGAATGATTAAGGCACTTTAAAGCAGTTGTAAGCGGGTTTGCGTGGGTTTGAGTGGAGGTAACCACTGCTAACTTCCGGTTACAGTTTCTTATACACAATTAGCTTTTAAATTGCTTACCCTGTGTAGGCATTGCTTACCCACATTGAAACAGGCTTAAACCCGCTTACTGCTGCTTAATAGTGCTTACTACTGCTTTCCCCCAAGCTAATTTCTTTAAAAGAAAAGAAAAAGGTGTTGATAGGAAAGTGGTGAAAAAAAGGGGCACAAGGAGGGAAAGACAGTAGGGAAAATAACCAGAGATGTGCAAGAAGGGTGTAGGAAAGGTCCATAGCTGCCCATTTCTTCTACAGCAGCAGCTGTACATATGCACTGAATTTGGAGGTAGATTTGGACACTCAAACCCTTGAGAGGGGGTGAGGAAAACAAAAATAAGTTGTGATGCCAATTAGACCGGATTACATGTGTCCAGTGGACATCTGTGCGAAATGGACAGCTATGTATGCAGCGAGATTCTTTTGTGGGAACTGATTGCCCCCTTTTTTTCTTTCAGGTGAGAGTAGGATGTGGGGAGGGGCAGTAGGTATATTTGGGAAAGTAGGTTGTGTAGGTTACTAGACAAGACAAACAAGATGCATACAGGGACCGTATATGACTCATGTGGGAGTTAAACACCTTGCTGGGGAGGGGTGTTGGGAAATCGGAAGCCCATGAGCCCCCTACTGGAAACAGTGGGACTGAGGTCCCCACCCATGTGCAGTCACTACTGCACCTTCACAGCCCCGAAAGTGGCTGTGCTGGTGGCTGAGTCACAGAGCAAGGCCAACTCTCTAATCACAACATGCGGCCCTCGAGCTGGTGTAGAAGGTCATCAAACTGCTGGTTGATCTCCCTACGCACCACGACCCTGAACTGGTGATGGGTGACAGGTGCCTGTCCGTTCCACTCCCAGGAGGTTCCACCCAAAATTTGTGCAGGACCAATGGACAGGGAGGTCCTGGGTTGGGCCCCCGACATGCTGGTGCCTGGTGCCTTGGCCAGCTGAGGTGGGACAAGTGGATCCACTGGGACCGGCCTTCCCAAGCATGCTATAGTGTTTAGATTTCATCACCATATGTGGATTAGTAATAGTCAACACATTCCAGGGTTAGGTATAACAGCATGCATAGATATTCCCATTAACCCAGCACCAGATATGGAACAGTTGCATAGCAAACAGAACACATGATTATATGGGACCATAGTGGTAATAAGAACAACATGCATGTACATTGATGGCACCATGCCACCAATGTTGGAATAATTCAATATAGCCCATGCATGGGAACCATTAATATATTTATAAAACAATTGGACAGTATCAGAACATAGGTGACATTACATACCAGTTGGGGTGGGTATGTTGATTATTGTTGGATATAGGGTGGGGTGGGGAGAAAGATGTAAATTAACAACTAGTATATTCCTGCAGTCCACATTACTTTCCTAGTCAGTGCTGTTATCTGTACCGTACAAGTCTTACTACACTACCCTATAGCCTTACTTTGGACAGTGATATGGCTGTCATCATCGTTCACATGAAACTGTTTTACCTGCAGTATACACCTCTTACCTGGTATACCTGTGGAGGGACTGTTTGTTAACACTAACTGTTTCTACACATACTCCCATGTTCTGGTTTGATGTTGTGCACATAGCTATCCAACTCTTTCTGCACAGACTGTGTCCATGTGTTGACCACATGCTGGTGTACAGGGACATATCTAGGATATTGCCCTCTTCCTCCTTTAGTGACCTCACACACAAATATACATGCTTTCCTACACAGTTATATTCTGTAGCACATTGTGGGTGACAGTGATCAGCGATACTTTATTATTCAGAGAAACTGCAACACTCACAATTCCATACAATACCAGAGTGAACAGTACCAGTAAAGGTTATAATGGTCTGTATTTCTCAGCACAGTGTTCATATCCGATGTACCTGTGGGAGCAATGTTTGCTAGCACTACCTGACGGCTGCCACACAAACTTCCAGATTACACATTAGTATTATGCACATACATCTCACTCTGCTACTGTACACACTCTGGTCACAGCTTGACAACATGGGAGTGTAGATAGGACATACTATAAATATTACTCTCCTAACAGTTTTGGGGGTTGCTACAGTGACAGGTTTGTTCTCATAGGTGTTTGACAATCACTTGTATTCTCTGTTTGATGACTAAACATCTGGGATCATCCCACATACTTACCAGGGAGACAGGGGAGGCAGACAGCAGATATGGGCCCATATACTGGACATTTTGGCCTCATCTTTACAGTTGTGAGGTATGATTCTGCATGCAGCCTACATCCATTCCCAAGATTCAGACCATGGCTGTGTCTGCTACAACTTAAACACTGTCCATCATGGTTGTGTCAGCTATATAGATATTTCTGTATATCTCCTATCTGCTTTCTGTCTTATTAATCCACTGTGCTTTTGCATTCTGACCTTGTATTACAAGACTCTTACACAGATTTCCTAGACAGTTATATGTTGTAGGACAGTGTTGGTGACAGTGATGTGTAATACCTCATTATTTAGAGCAACTGCATCAGTCGCACTGCCAAACAATACCAATGTAAACAGTACCAGTACTGGGTATCATTCTTGTATTTCTGGGCACAGTGTTGGTATCTGACAGACCTGTGGGAGAAATGTTTATTAGCACTACCTGAATGTCCCTACACACTGTACCAGATTCCACATTACTATTATGCATATACATCTCACTCTGTTACTGTACACACTCTGACCACAGGTTAACAAGTTGGGGTGTAAATAGGACATACGTGGCTTTCTAGTCTAATAAGGTATTGTGGAGTTGCTAGTGTGCCAGCTTTGTTCTTATAGATGTGTGTCAATCAGTTGTATTTCCTGCTTGCTGCCTATATGTCTGGGATCATCCCACTTATTTCCCAGGGGGACAGGTTGATAGGCAACAGATATGGGCCACTTTACTGTACATTCTGGACATTTCTGTACAGTTGTGGGTTTATGATTCTGTATACAGAGTACTACCACTGGCAGGATTCAAATCATGGCTGTGTATGCTATATAAACAGTTCACATCTCCGTTGCATGCGCTATTTGGGTTTTGTTGTCTGCATTCTCACTGTTTTTTGTCTATGTGTCTCTCAGTTGTACTAAATGGCCTCTGGGGATTACACCTGTCATATACAGGCATTCCTACACATGCAATTCATGGTGCACAGTGTGAGTAACAATGCTTAATACTACAGTACTATTACATGATTGTTAATCTACATTACCATACGATACCAGAGTATACACATGCATTCCAGCAGTTAGACCTTTATTGTCAGGCTATTGCACTTGTATTGACATACAAACAGTATGAGACTTTTCATGTCATAATCTCTAGTGTATGCAGTACTTGCATTAAACTGTACAGGTTTTATACAGGCAATTAATTTACTACTACCTCTAGTTTTATTTTCTATGACAGTAATTGCATGAGTATTACTGACCTGCCTCATGTCGCAACCTCGCCAGGTGACTAACCTCCTGGTTCATGGCCTGCTCCATTGCAGCTGTGGGGGACATAAGATGAATATTTAGCCATACCTATCCATGATATACCTGAGCTGGCAATT
>NC_056728.1:1503725999-1503785999 GCF_019279795.1 Protopterus annectens
GACTCCACTGGATTGAGCTTACTTGCCCCATTTTTAAGTATCCTGTGATTGCACCAGAGAGCAATTTTGTAAGAGAACAATATATATATATATATATATATATATATATATATATATATATATATATATATATATCGAGAGAGAGAGAGAGAGTTGTGGCACAGTGGCATACAAAGGTAGAAATAAATGTATACTCTTTATAGATGGATGATATCACTGTGGCAGGGCTAGCCACCCAGCAGTGTAAACCTTGGTTCTTGATATTTGTCACTTAAAGTGACACCCTGATCACATGTACAGAAATGGGAAAAAGGAGTTGTGGATGAATGGACAGATGGAAATTTATTTTACATTTGTTCATTTGGGGTGTCTGACTGAGCCGAAAAGGCCCTTTTTCAGTAGAGGCCCGATGAGAAAAGCTCCACAAAGAAAAATTACAGATACATTTAGTTATTTAGACATGATCAGTATATGCACAAATTACAAAAGACATGTTTTTACAGTGATATGCAGCACATCAACAGTTACAGTGGAGAGAACAAACAAAAGAATATTTTTTTAAAAATAAAGGTAATTAATAGATTTGTGGTTTACAGCTGAAATTTGGAACATAGGTAGAATGCATACATAGTACACAGGTGCAGTACATACATTATAGATTAGCCAGTGTTTGTGAGTGAGACTGAAATCTATTATCAAGTACTCTAGGTTTAGTATGTATACCTTATCCACTTTCACTAGCCTGGGGAGCAATCATGGCACTGCCAACTTTGCTTGAGGTGTTGCCTGATGAGGACTTTAAAGGAGGCTTTGGATGAAGTGTTTTGAATTCTAGTGGGGACAGAGTTCCATTTTATAGCCACTGAACTACTGAATATCTGGATGACATCACACTATGTTACCACACTATGCTACTATATATTTAGCTTTATATATTTTCTATCATAGTCCGGAAGGCTAACAATCTTGAAAAGTATAATCCTGAGACCATAATATTGAAAGACCAAAACATTGAATACCAAATGTCTAAAACTCTTGAATACTGAATCCAGAAACAATTGTGGGTGAGGACCAAGGAGCATATGCTAACAAGTATACTGCAGGGGATTCAAGATCAGCAGTTTGATACTGTGGTATTCAGCATTTTGGTCTTTTGATATTATAGTCATGAGACTATGATTTTCAAGACTGTGGGCTTCAAAATTATGTATTTTATTCATGTCTTGCTGAATTGTGTTTCTGTCATTTATTCATGGTTCGTGGGATTGTGGTTAAAAGGATTGACATAAATCCACACACACACACACACACACACACACACACACACACACACACACACACACACACACATGCATGCAACACAGATATATATATATATATATATAGATATAGATATATATTATATATATTTTTAAAATACAAATGACATAAAAGGTCACACAGATAAACCATTCACTAAAAACAAGAAATCATCAGCCAAGCTAGAGTCTTCACTGTGTAATACCGTATATCTCCTTTACTAGGGTCCATGGGATATATGCAAATGAATGCTTCAGGATATACCAGTATTTTGGCTATATGGCTTCTGAAAGCCTATGCCATTTAAATATTAAGCCTTTAAGAGAATATTCCGGCCAGTAAAGCCAAAGTTCACAAGTTTTAGACACATGCATGTCTTGCCCTTTTTATAATCTTGTTAATACAATATAAGTAAATTGCTGGGCTATAGATTCATAGGTTCATAGGTAGGTACTAGGCTATTGGCCCTAGGGCCTATACAAGCTTAGCCAAAAAGGTACCCTGGCTTTTGCCACCCAAGAAAATTATTTTCCTGTGCCCCTGTCAAGCAGAACCACAGAAGTGATCCTTGGGTGAATTTCCTATTACCCATCCAATCATCAAGATTTTTCTTGAAGAGTGCTAATGAGGAGTTCTGTTTGACATAGATAGGTAGTCTGTTCCAGAGTATGGGAAGTCTGTGGGACAGGAATCTATCCCTCCAGCATGTTCTGTTTATTGTGGTGACAAGGTTTAGGTCCCTAGAGTGTGTAGCTCGGAGGGATTGGGATTTCTTTAAGTGGAGCATGTCCAGTAGCTCTGGGTTTGACATAGCTTTGTATCTTAGGCAGAGATCGCCTCTGAGTAGGCGGTATATGATGGAGTAAAGCTAGAGTTTTTTGAGACGGTCTGTGTAAGACATCTGTTTGGGGCCAGTAATCCTCTTTGTGAGGTATTTTTGTGGCCTTTCCATTTGTTGTAGATTTCTTGTGAGGTACATACCAAAAGGGGTGTTGTACTCTATAATGGGTCTAATGAGTGATGAGTAGAGGGGAACAATTACCTCTTTTTTTCTGGATGAGATACCTTTTGTGATGAGGTGTGCCACGTAGAAGGATTTCCTGACCACTGTGGCGATGTGATTATCAAATGAGAGACTACTGTCCACCTGTGTCCCAAGGTCTCTTATCACACTTTCGGTGTATAGACTACCGCCTATGTGGTAGTTCAAGGGTACAGAGTTTTTAGCAAAGGGGATGACAATGCACATTTTGGCATTGAGCTTGAGACCATGTCTTTAACACCAGGTATCTGTCTCAGTGAGGCCCTTTTTAAGGATGTCCACATCGTTAGGAGTTTCGATTATGGCTCCTAGTTTGTAGTCATCTGTGAATTTAGTTAGCCAAAGACCTTCTGTGTTAGCCTGTACTTCAGAGAAGTAGATACCAAACAGGAGAGGACCCAGGACTGAACCCTGTGGTACTCCACTTGTCACTGGTCTGAAGTCTGATTTAGAGTCTGTTACTTTCACAATGTGGGTTCTGTCAGTAAGCCAGTTGGCAACCCAACTTGTGACATAGGGATTTATACCTAGTTTAGTGAGTTTATCTATAATTCCAGAGTGGAGGATGGTGTCAAACACCTTGGCGAGATCTAGATAGGCTGTGTGAACCACCTTACCCTCATCTATGGCTTTGGTGACTACTTCAAAGAAGTCGATCAGGTTTAGAAGACATGATCTGCCTTTTACAAACCCAAACTGTGTGGGGTCCAGAGTCTGGAGATCTCCAATGTCTTTGTTTATGAGTTCCATTCCATGATGATACATTCTATTGCCTTGCAGCCAAGACTCATCAGGCTAATGGGGCAGCAGTTCCCAGGGTCTGTTATGGCCCCCCCTTTGTGAAGTGGGATAACTGTCGTGGTGCGCCATTCAATGAGCACAAAGCCTGAGGTGAGGCTATGATTGAACATGGTACTTAGGTGGGGTGCCAGTTCATTCTGTAGTCCATGTAGAAGGCAGCCTGGGATGTTGTCAGGTCCCATGGATGCTGTGTTCTTGGCTTTGGAGAGTGAGGTTTTTACCTGTGCAGCCATGATTACAGGAACTTTGCATTCTGCCGGTATAAAGATGGGCCCTTTAGGGGGTGAGAGGGGCGTAAAGTTAGCACTGAACCTATCTGCCAGGATGTTGGCAATATCAGTTGGTTCTGTATATTTAGTGTAATTGTGCTGTAACTCAGAGCAGATCTGAGTGTTGCCATTGAGATTCTTGACATAGCTATAGAATGTTTTGTGGTTGTCTTTAGAATCAGTGGCAATTATGTTTTCATAACTAGCTTTGGAGGATTTTATGAGGGATCTCAGCTTCTAACTGAGGCTGACCAGGAAGTTCCTCCAATCATGAGATTTTACTCTTTTTTGCAACAGTTTCTTTCTTCTGTTGTAGAGTTTGTTTATGGCAGAAGACCACCAGATAGGCTTCCTTTTTTTGGAGGATAGCATCTTGGTACTGTTAGTGATAGCACAATCCATGCACTCGTGTAAGTGCTTATAAAGTGCATTTGTGTAGGATTAAGCAGTCGTACCTCTATTGTCCATCTGCATGGGTGTTGTGAAGTTTGCCCCTTTTGTCTTAAGAAGCGTGAAGTTGGCTTTGGAGACATGTTTTATGGTTGTTTTCCTAATGGGTGGTGGTAGTGGGATGTGGATGTCTAGGGTGATTAGCTTGTGGTCAGATCTGACCAACGAGGAGCTGACCTCTGGTGTGGAACATCAGTCACCCATGTTGGTGATGGCCAGGTCTAAGATATTGCTGCCCCTGGTAGGGGTGTAGATAAGTTGATGCAAGGCATTGGAATTGATGATTTCCAGAAAACGTTGAGCAAAAGAGTTGGTACATGAGTAGTTTTCTCAGTTAATGGTAGGGTAGTTGAAATCACCCATTGTTAGAGTATTGGGTTGTACCTTAATATTTTCCAGTGCATCAAGAAAAGAGGAGTGGGAATCCTGGGGCATGGTGGAGGGTCTGTAGTGATCTACAATCTGGATTGAGGTTTTGCCCAGAGTTAGTTGAACTTGGATAATCTCGGATGCATTATGCTGAGTAACTAGCTTGGAGTTGGGGATATCCTTAATGAATATAGACACGCCTCCACCTTTAGTGTTTCGGTCTGGGTTTGGTGGCCGAAAGGTGTGGTATGAATTATAGCATGGTAATGCAGGGGTGATCTCTGGAGCTTTGAACCAGGTCTCTGTCACTGAACAGATGTCAATGTTCTCCATTTTAAGGAGTGCCTCGAGTGAGTGCATTTTGAGGTTTAGACTTCTAGCACTGAGTAGCATTACCCTCAGTTTTGCTTGCTTATGTCTGTTACAGTGGTGAATTTGTCATTTGAACCTTGCCTAAAAAAGGCACTATAGGGGTGGAAAGAGCCTTTGCCAGTATCCGGAATCCCAAGGCCGACAGGTGCAGGCCATCTCTGGCAAAGCAGCGTGGTCAGTCAATCAGGTCATCCCAGGCAGACAGATACTGGATTCTCTTAGAATGACATCAGAAGCTTAGCCAATTGTTAAAGTCAATCATTTTGTCCTTGGACTGTGGTGTCATTCTGGGTGATGGCAGGATGCTACTCAGAGCTAGGGTCATACCGGCCTGGGCTACAAGATTGGAGAGCTCCTCCATGTCTCTTTTCCTGTAGTCCAGGTAGGTACATCTCAGGCCATTCACACCAACATGGACAATGACAGAGTCATATTTGTACTTGTTGTGGAGTGACCTCAGTGAGTGCATTATGTGGCAGATCCTGGCATCTTCAGGTAGCTGACAGTAACATTTTCCTTGTTTAGCCTGGAGAGTGGAACATCAGTGTGCCTGACTATAGAGTCACCTATGACTAGAGTGTTGGGTACGTTATGCCTTATGTGCTGTAGTCGAGTGTCACACTGAGTATGTGGGCTTTGTGTCATTTGGGTTGCATTGGGGGGTGGAGGTTGCTTGCATTTCTGCTTTGAGGGTCACTGTTGTTTGGGCAGATTTGTACTGAGAGCCTCAGTGAATGTAGGTGTGTGTTTTGTGCTTCTGTGTGTGTGTTTTGGTGGTGTAGGTTCTGAGGGACTATGTGATGAGTGTGGTACGGTGCAAGTGTTTCCCTTCTCCTCTTGACTGTCTAGGCCAGTCTTTGGTGAAGAGAGCTTTGCTTCCAGTTTGGCTATACAAGTGCATCTCTCACAGGTCGTAATGTTGGGTGGTAGGAGGAGAGGGTTGTCTGTGTACATGAGGCAATTGCTGCATTGTCCCAAGATGCCGAGATTCATCAGGTAGACAGGAGAAAACACCAGGAGCTGACCTTTAGACATGCCTGAATGGGTGCTTATTTATTAAGTACTAAAAACTGTTTTCCTCTAGACAAGTGAGGAAAGTTGAGTGTTGTAGTAATTTGTAACTTATTTAGTGCTTACAATGAGTTCTGAACAAGTGCTGAGCTCAAAGAAACAGTTGAGTGCTAAAACTAAAAAGCTGGCTAGTTGCAAGGAAAATTTTGAAGAACAGACTTTATGGCTCCAGGAATAGTTTAACCCCAGTTAAGTGGAGGGGAGGGGGCTTAGGAACTCACAAACAGTCCTGGACACAAGCAAATCTGTATCTGGATAAGACCAGCCACAGGAAAGGGGGGAAGCAAGCTTAGAATTTTTTTTCCAGTAAAGTGGAAATGGAGAAAGCTGGAAAGGAAGTTAATTCAGTGTTAAGAATTTGAGTGGGTTGGCCTTCACAAATGTTCTCTATTAGATTGAGTAAACTGATGACATTAAACTGTGAGGAGTGTCACAGATCAAATATACAGTATGGGCGAACAACTGCAAAGCCACCAAGTATAAGAACACACAACACTAGGGAGGGTGGGTAGCCACTAAATGAAAGTTTTAAACAGATCAAGGAGCAGACTCGAGAATGCTTTTAACTGTAAACAGACAATCAAAAATGCATAGAAAAGCTCGGATAGAGCACTCACAAACAGAAAATACAACTCTCAGTATGAAAAAGCAGTTTATAGTTAAGTAATGTTAAAACAGTATAAAGCTGTACATGAATGCAGTGAAACAATAGAAAAGCTTTATAACAGTGCAAAATGTAGTAGATAAACTGTATAGCACAATTATAAATGTTTCAGAAGTGCAGTTCAGTGAAATAAGTGTAAGAAATAAATTATCCTGCTCTTGGAATCTTAAGGAATTTCCACTTATGCAATGCAATCCAAAGCCTGAGCAATACAAGCAGAACCTTTATAAGACACAGGGTTTATATAGCAGTAAGAATGGAAGAGTTGGAAGATCAGATTACTACTTAGCCCCTGCTATTATCCAATCATTCATACTACAGAAGGTCAGGAGGCCTTGTTACTCTCAATAATAATGAAGACAATCAGCAGAAAATGGCTGCCAGATACACAGGAAACTCAAACAAAACTACCAGCCTAGATAACAGGCCTCTATCAAGATTATGCCACCTGAACAGAACACAGAAACCTCACTTTAAAAGCATAGAAAGAAAACTCACAAAGAGAAAATACAAGTATCAGTATGAGAAAGCAGTTTACAATTTAGTAATTAAATAAAAAATGCAATTATAGTAATGCACACTATTACATTTCCTAGCTGTAGCCACTAAATGAAAGTTTTAAACAGATCAAGGAACAGACTCAAGAATGCTTTTAACTGAAAACAGACAATCAAAAATGCACAGAAAAGCTTGGATAGAGCACTCACAAACAGAAAATACAACTCTCAGTATGAAAAAGCAGTTTACAGTTAAGTAATGTTAAAACAGTATAAAACAGTACATAAACACAGTGAAACAATAAAAAAAGCTTCATAACAGTGCAAAATATAGTAGAACAACTGTATAGTGCAAAGTGTTTCAGAAGTGCAGTTCAGTGAAATAAGTGTAAGAAATAACTTATCCTGCTCTTGGAATCTTAAGGAATTTCCACTTATGCAATGCAATTCAGAGCCTGAGCAATACAAGCAGAACCTTTATAAGACACAGGGTTTATATAGCAGTAAGAATGGAAGAGTTGGTAGATCAGGTTACTACTCAGCCCCTGCTATTACCCAATCACTCATACTACAGAAGGTCAGGAGGCCTTGTTACTCTCAATAATAATAAAGACAATCAACAGAAAATGGCTGCCAGAAACACAAACAAAACTTTCAGCCTAGACAACAGGCCTCTATCAAGATTATGCCACCTGAGCAGAACACAGAAACCTCACTTTAAAAGCATAGAAAGAAAACTCACAAAGAGAAAATACAAGTCTCAGTATGAAAACGCAGTTTACAATTTAGTAATTAAATAAAAAATGCAATTATAGTAATGCACACTATTACAGTTCCTAGCTATAGCCACTAAATGAAAGTTTTAAACAGATCAAGGAGCAGACTTGAGAATGCTTTTAACTGAAAACAGACAATCAAAAATGCACAGAAAAGCTTGGATAGAGCACTCACAAACAGAAAATACAACTCTCAGTATGAAAAAGCAGTTTACAGTTAAGTAATGTTAAAACAGTATAAAACAGTACATAAACGCAGTGAAACAATAAAAAAAGCTTCATAACAGTGCAAAATGTAGTAGATCAACCGTATAGCGCAAAGTGTTTCAGAAGTGCAGTTCAGTGAAATAAGTGTAAGAAATAACTTATCCTGCTCTTGGAATCTTAAGGAATTTCCACTTATGCAATGCAATTCAGAGCCTGAGCAATACAAGCAGAGCCTTTATAAGATGTAGGGTTTATATAGCAGTAAGAATGGAAGAGTTGGAAGATCAAGTTACTACTCAGCCCCTGCTATTACCCAATCACTCATACTACAGAAGGTCAGGAGGCATTGTTACTCTCAATAATAATAAAGACAATCAGCAGAAAATTGCTGCCAGAAACACAAACAAAACTTCCAGCCTAGACAACAGGCCTCTATCAAGATTATGCCACCTGAGCAGAACACAGAAACCTCACTTTAAAAGCATAGAAAGAACACCCACAAAGAGAAAATACAAGTCTCAGTATGAAAAAGCAGTTTACAATTTAGTAATTAAATAAAAAATGCAATTATAGTAATGCACACTATTACAGTTCCTAGCTGTAGCCACTAAATGAAAGTTTTAAACAGATCAAGGAGCAGACTCGAGAATGCTTTTAACTGTAAACAGGCAATCAAAAATGCACAGAAAGTCTCGGATAGAGCACTCACAAATAGAAAATACAGCTCTCGGTATGAAAAAGCAGTTTACAGTTAAGTAATGTTAAAACAGTATAAAACAGAACATAAATGCAGTGAAACAGTAAAAAAGTGTTATAACAGTGCAAAATGTAGTAGATCAACTGTACAGCACAATTATAAGCATTTCAGAAGTGCAGTTCAGTGAAATAAGTGTAAGAAATAACTTATCCTGCTCTTGGAATCTTAAGGAATTTCCACTTATGCAATGCAATCCAGAGCCTGAGCAATACAAGCCAAGCTATAATTTAAAAATGCAGAGTTTAAAATCAAGTCTGATGTCCATAATCATAAGGGTGCCTGAAAATTGTCCAAGACAACATCCATATCAAAGAGCAGAAAGGTCACACAGATAAAACATTCAGTAAAAATTACAAGAAAGACCCAGACAAGCTTGTGTCTTCAATATGTATAGGTTCATATGTTAATAGTTGTTTACTAGGCCAAATAATACAAGGCCCTTTTTAAGCCTAGTGATGCATCCCAAATCTCTTACAAGTTCATGTACCCTTAATAAGTGTAAGCAGGTACTTGGGAGATGAAACATTTACAAGCAGGAGCTTGCGAGATGAACCATTTACAGGCTGTCTGTGTCCATTAGAGACATAGGTGCCAAACCAGGGGTAAATTACTCTTCCCCATCCAATTGTCCAAGTTAAACCTGAATTTGGATAGGGAGGAATTCTGCTTTGCATGGATGGGGAGCCTGTTCCACAGAAGGAGTCGTCTCTGGAATACATACCTGCATCTCCAGCAGGTCCTATTTATATCACAGGCAAGGTTAAGTTCTTTAGAATTGGTAATTTTGGTGCTGTTTGTTTTGTGGATATCCAGCATGTCCATCTGGGTGGGCTCTGGCACTGCCTTATATAGCAGGCATAGATTTCCCCTCAAAAGCTTGAAGGAAACAGAATACAGGGATAGGGCCTTGAGGCAGTCTGTGCAGGACATGTTACTTATGCCCTGTATTCTTTTAGTGAGGAACCTTTGTGGATGTTCTAGTTGTTGGATGTGCCTGGTTAGGTACATACAAAAGAGGGCATTGTACTTGATAGACCTGATGAATTCCAAATACAGTGGAACAATAACATCCTTGGACCTAGACACCATACCTTTGTTTATAATTTGCACAGTGTAGAATGATTTCCTCACTACTGTAGACACTTAATGGTCAAAGGCCAGATTACTGCCTATGTGTGTCTCCAAGTCCCTGACTACTGGGTCAGCTCTTAGGGTAGTGTTGTCATTATGGTAGTTACCAGGAATGGATAACTTTCCAAAGGATGTTCTTATGCATTTATTGGGATTTAGTTGTAGTCTATGGCTCTGACACCAGTTATCTGTTTGTGTTAGCCCTTCCTGGAGAACATTTGTGTCAGTGCAGGATTCATTGACTGCTCCTAATTTGCAACCATCTGCAAATTTAGTCAACCAGAGGCTATTGACATTGGCTTTGATTTCAGAGAAGTAAATGCCAAAAAGGAACAGTCCCAGGACCAATCCCTGAGGGACTTCACTTGTGACTGATCTCATTATTGAAGTGGACTTCCCAATTCTAATTTACTGGGTCCTGTCTGTGAGCCAGTTGGCTATCTACCAGATGACATAAGGGTTTATACCTAACTTCTTGAGTTTGTCAACAATGCCTGAGTGGGGTATTGTGTTAGATGCCTTGGCCAGATCAAAGTAGGCAAAGGAAACAGTTTTGCCTTCATCCATTGTTTTGGTGACCTTATCAAGGTTGAGTAGGCATGACATGCCCTTGACAAAACCAGTCTGGATTAGGTTCAGTGTCAGGACATTTCCTATGTCATTATTGATCATTTACATGATAATTGCTTCCATGGTTTTGCATATGAGACTAGTGAAACTTATCGGTTTGTAGTTTCCAGGGTTTGTAAATGGCGCACCTTTGTGCAGAGGGATCACTGTTGCTGTTCTCTATTCAGGAGGCATGAAACATGTTTGGAGGCAACAGTTAAACAGCAAATCCAGAGGGCCTTATAGGTCATGTTTTCTGCTATTTAGAAGGCATTTTGGGATAGTGTCTGTGTCAACTGATACAGTGTTCCTGGTCTTAGAGAGAGCCTTACGTACCTGTTCCCAAGTGATAGAAGGGGCAGCTATACTTGATGGAATTTCCTGAGGGAAGGCTGAGGGGGAGACAAGGGTGAAGTCTTTCTATGTCTTCTGTATCAGTATAGGTGGTTTCATTAACAATGAGTTCTGCACACAACTGTGTATTGGCTATGAGGTTGTAGTCATAGCTTAAGTATGCCTTGTGGCTTTTCTTGGCCTGGGAGACCAAATTCACCTGAAATTTGGCATTGGCCAACTTTATTTGTGCTCTGAGTTGTTTGTTTAGTTTGATGAGAATGCTTTTATCCTGCTGGGTGCTACACTCCTTATTTTTGCTGAGATTTTCTTCCTTCTCTTATACAGCCTTTTTATGTTTTGATTTCACCAAGGTGGCTTGTTTTCTGAGTTCTATACTTCTTCCTGGTGGGTACAGCTGCCTCTATATAGCCATTAACATGCTTGCTTAGGGTTTCTGTGAACACTTCTGTGCAGGTAGCAGTGTGTTCAGGGTTTATGGGAGTTTGAAATTTTGCCAGGTTATCACTTAATAGTAGGAAGTTAGCTTTAGAGTAGTTCCTGAATATTCCAGGGTTAGCTAGTGTTCCAGGTTTTATTTTTACATTAGAGAAGACAATTTTGTGGTCAGGTCTTAGCAGTGAAAACATTATACTATGGGATGTGCAGCACTTTCTCATATTAGTGAGGACCAGATGCAATATGTTTGCAGCCCTGGTCAGAGTATTGATAGTCTGTTACAGGGAGTTTGTTTATACAAAATCCAGGAATCTCTGTGCCTGTACATTTGGTATGTGTTGTATATGATTCCCAGTTAATAGTGGGGCAATTAAAGTCACCCATGAGTGGGTATTGGGTTTGATAGTGAGTGATTCCACTAAGTTTAAATACAAGTTATGGGTTTCTTGGGTCATAGAGGGTGACCTATAGCTAACAAAGAGGTGGTATGGGATTTTGCCTATGGAGATTTGAATATAAGGAGCTCAGGTACATCATACTTTTTGACCAGCCTTGTTGTATATTTCTTTTTGATGTAAATCAAGACACCTCCATTTTTAGTCACTGTTCGTGTAGTAGCTGATCTCAATGTGTGTAAGGCATTATAGCCTTACACTGCTGGTGTGTTATCCACAGCTTTAAACCATGCCTTAGTGACTGCACAGATGTCAGCATTCTCTAGGTTGATGAGAGCTTGTATGGAGTGGATCTTTTTGCTGAGACACCTAGCATTGAGCAGTAACACCTATAGAGTTCCTTGGTTTTGATTTCCTATGTACACAGCACTTTCAGTTTGGCATTCCCTAAAAAAGGCACTATGGGGGATGACAATGCTTTAGCTAATATTCAAAAGCCTAGAGGAGTGCATATCATCCCTGTCAAAGCATCTTGGCCTGGTGACCATGTCTTTCCATGCTGATAAATATTGTACCCCTTTAGAAGGCACCAGAAACTAAGCAGATTATTAAAGTTAGTAGTCTTCTGTTTGTATTGTGGCATCATCCTTGGAGAAGGTAAAATGCTCCTCAACACTACGCTCATGCAAGCCAGGGACACGTATTCTGACACCCGCATGATGTCCCTCTTCATATACTCTAGGGATGTACATCTCAGGTCATTTTCACCCACATGAATTATGACTGAGTCATACAGCTACTTGTGGTCCAATGACTTGAGTGCATGCATAATGTGATGGATCCTAGCCCCTGATAAGCATATGACTCTGACATTCTCCTTCCTCAGCCTCCTGAGAGGGACATCACTGTGTCTTAGAATGGAGTCTCCAATGACCATAATGTTGGATTGTGTGGTGGCTTGCCTTACGGGCTTAAAAGTAGAGGCTCCATGAGATATGGCTATATGTCTTAATATGGGTGTTGTTTTGAAAGAATACACTGTGGTGGTGGTGCTGCGGTAGCATTGTCGCCTCACAGTTAGACGTTGCCCGTTCGATTCTCAGTTAGAGCGTCTTCTGTGTGATGACATGCATGAATGGGCGTTCCTTCATTGAAGGTTGTGCGTTAGGCCCGGCAAGCTAGCACGTAAAACTCTACTGCCAATCATTAGCGGACTGGAGTTCCGCTGTGGCAACCCCTAACCCGGAAAAGCCGAAAGACACATTTGAGGCTGCTGGGGGTATTTGTTATGTGAACTTTGCCTAGAATGTTTATGTGGTTTAGGAAGATTGCATTTAAGTGCCTCAGCATATGTGAGTCTGTGTCTGCTTTGAACTGTGTGTATGTGTGCTACTGACAACCTGACTGACATTAGGAATGCCTTTATGTGAGAGCTTTGTCTCCAGTGACATTATTTAAATACATCTCTCATATACCATATCAGTTTTTTGAGAATTAACTGGTTGTCAGTAAACAAGAAGCAATGTCTGCATTTCCTCAGGATGCCCATTATTAATATATATGTATACATATATATATATATATATATATATACATACATTCATATATATTTCTGCATGTGCACTTCGCTACCTCAGTTTGATATGCATTGATCAGTTACAACTCCAGAAAATGCAGGCAGCAATGTTGCTTGAAATTCTTTGAAAAACACATTGTTCCTTTGAATGATTCTGGACAATGAATGGATGTCTGAAATTACTGCTATGTTTAAAGTTCCATATGCAATGTTATTAGCAAATGTGTAAAGTTTTTAGAGAGCAAAATTCATGTATTATTTTATTCTACCTTAATGCTAAAATATGCTGTTTGTTTTTTTTTTTCTTTTTTTTGAAATACAGTGGGAAGTGTGTTATGTTATGTCACTGAAATCCAAATAGCTTCTATTTTAACCTAAATGTCTTGTCACACTCTTTTTCTAAAATAAGCCAGATTTAGATTTAATAATACAGTAGTGCACATAAGTGACTGACATGTCCTTGCCACTTTGTCAAAGGCCCAGTATGTAAATATGGTTGGTGTGGTACTCTTGTCAAAAATTTGATTTTCCTCATCAGACTGAGTTGCTAAGATGTAATTGATTAATTATAAAGAATGTGTCACATATTGAACTGTCTAGTTAAAAATGTAAAATATTTCAGGTATTGCACATGAGTTGTTAGCTTTTTTTTTTTTTTACTCTATTTAAACGATGCATTTGTGTTGTGTTTGGATGCAAACACTTCAACTGATATGCTGGTATACATTTTTGACTATATTTTCATACTAAAAGTAATAATGTAATCTTATTCATCTAACATGAGTAATTTCTGTAGAATCTTTTTTGTTAACGCAGGAATCTGCCCTTTCAACTTGTAAATACTTAACTCTAAACCTTATAATGACAGATGAAGTATCTCCCCCGGATTTACTAAACTTCCGTGCAGGACTAGTCTAGTCCTGCATGGAAGCAGACACTTAGGAGCAGGATGGCAGCGCACCATGCATATTAATGTAGGCTCACTGCCCGACCTCCTAGGCATACATGGAGCATGTACGACGAGTACAGGGGCATGTCTGAGAGCAGAGCTCTCAGAATAACCACGCCCCTGCAAAGTAGAATAGCAGAAAGTGGAAATAAATGAGCGTGGCCGCTCATAGGTGTCCGCATATCCCCACCAACAGTTCCCCATGTGTACAACAGCAACAGTACATATAAATAAACCGAAGAAACCCAGTTATATTGTTCATAAATCCAAGTACAGCTAACCGTATTTGTGCGGGTGTCCCCATCACTTAGCTACGGTTAAAGCTGCTTAAAAGACCGAAGAGGATAACAAGGAAGATATATGCAAAGGAAGCAGCACAGCAATAGTGTAGTGGGCAGGGCATCTGCTAAACAAGCAGGCATTACTGGTTCAAGTCCCACTGCAGCATAAACCATTCTTCGTGTTAAATCTGTATATGAACATTTTTTTCTCATATATTTGCTGTATAGCCTACTAAATAACATTTAAACGTGAACTGGACTACTGTATTAATAAGGCACAAGTAAGCAGGTTTAAGCACAAATAAGCAGTATTAAGTATATATAAGCACTACTAAGTGTGTTTAAGTGCGTTTGCATGGGGGTAAGCATTACCTACACTGATTAAGCAGGTTTAAGCAAAAATAAGCAGTAGTAAGCATATATATGCGCTTGTAAGTGTGTTTAAGTGCATTTGTGTGGGGGTAAGCATTACCTACACAGATTAAGCAATTGAGTGGTAGAAACGGTAACCTGAGGTTAGCAGTGCATAGCTCCACTCAAACCCACGCACACCCACGTACAACTGCTTTAATGTGCCGTAATCACTCTGTACCCAACGGCCTATGTTCTGCCCAGCAACAAAATGAACAGCTTCTGCAAGGCTCGAATTCAGGACCCTGTACACTATAGTCACAGTAGTTAACCACTAAGCCATCATAGCAATACATATGAAAGAGGTATCAGCAAAGTAATCCACACCACAGGAATATCAAACCAAATGTGAACTAAATCTATGTACAGTGTGATGTATAACCTGCTACATGACATAAATATGTAAACTGGTGTACTGCAGTAAACATAGATGTGAGGTGTTATTTTAATAAAGTGTAGAAGTCCCTAGGACCCCATACAGTGCATGTACACATGGACCATGGATCCCAGACACATATATAACCTGTAATGAATAATAAAGCACTGCCAAAAGGCAAATTAAATGCTAATTAACTATTAAGTAATGCTAACTGCTGTGCAGCTCAACTTAGTAAATGTAAGCAATGTGTAGGGCAGCCAATTCAATCTGCCTAATGGTATACCTCTTCAAGCAGTGCCAACCTTAGGTAAGCAGATGTGCCCATAGCTTAGCCTATTCAAAACCGGCCAACCATGGAAAAGAGTGGGAAATTGGCCGTATTTAAACCCCACAGGTGGGAATACTACCCATAACTGGTTGTAGCTTCCTACTGCTGGCAGAATGGCTGGAGTAGGTGAAGGCACTTGATTTAGAACACAGCGCTGGGGCATCCAGGAGTCAAAAATCATGGTATGGCTCCTGGTAAAACACCATGAGGAGAGACTACAGCAAGGCCAGTACCAGGGCACACAGTATAAAACAGAGGCCTGGGACAGTCTCACCCATGATCTCACCAGTGCCACAGGTATCCCCTGACTGGTGAGCTGATCAGGCACCACCATGCTGACTTGAAGTAGCGGAGGGGGGATGTACTGGAACAGTGGATCCAGGAATCTCGTCAGATGCCTAATGCCCCAGTACTGAGTAAGTGCTCATTCTACTAAGTAGGTAATAATTGCTAAATATCACTGTATTTCTCTGACAGCTGCAGATGAGCAGGCTGCGAACCAGCAAGCCCATGATGCTAGGTTGCAAAGGCTGGGTCGCAAGGCAGGTTAATAATTATTCTGCATGTACTGTCATAAATAAATATAAGAGCCTGAGAAAGTGTTGTACCAGTAGAAATAAAGGTGTACTATTCTGTGAATAAAGGTATAACTCCTGGAGTACTTCTGTTTAATCTTCATTCATATGTTGTTGAACTGCTGCATACTATAAATAGTACTGTTATATTAAGCAGTGTTACTCACACTGTGGTATGCAGATAAAATGAGTATGAAGGTCTGTATAACAATGTTAGAAGTGCCAAGAGGTCAGTTATATTGTACAAGTGAGGGAGACTTAGATAAAAAACATTAGAAAGCTTCATGTCACTTCCTTGATAGCACAATGTACTGTGATGTTAATGATAAGTTTTATGTCACAAACAGCAGGGGGTTGAATCCTGGGAGTGCTAGTAATTTGTATGCATAATCATACCCCACACCTGTACAGATTTTGTTACAATTTTCAGATAGAAAGCTGTATGCATAATTACACCCAATATTACAGAATTTGCTAGAATGTTCAAATAGAAAGTTGTATGCATATTCATACCCCTCAACTGTTACAATCTGTCCAGCATGTCCAGATAAATGGCCCACATCACCAGCCTGGTAATCTGTTCCCCTGATAAATCAGTGTGATGATCCAAGAAATGTACGCAGCCGTTAATGATATATAACTGATAGTCAGACGTGTACATAGTCAGAGAATGTATATGAAAACAAGCCTGTCATTCCAGCATCTCAACCAAAGTGTATAGGTTCATAGGTTCATAGGTTCATAGGTTCATAGGTTCATACTAGGCTATCTGCCCGAGGGCATTTATAAGCCTAGCCCATAGTTTTGTGGCTTACGCCACCCCTTTAGTTTGGAGAAACTATGCCCATTATTTTGCTGTGCCTCTGTCGAGCAGTGACACTGAGGAAACCCCTGGGGTGTATCTGCGATCGCCCATCCATTGGTCAAGATTCCTCTTGAACAAGGCCAGCGAGGTGCTCTGCCTCACATAAACCGGGATTTTGTTCCACAGCATAGGGAGTCTTTGGGTGATGAATCTATCCCTCCAGCATGTCCTATTAATAACCGTGTCGAGGTTTAAGTCTCCCACCCTTGTGGCTCTGAGGGATCTAGATTTTTTTGAGATGAAGCATGTTCATCAAATCTGGGTTTGACATGGCCTTGTATGTCAGGCATAGGTCACCTCTGAGCAAGCGGTAAGCAACTGAATATAACTGGAGTTCTTTCAGTCGGGCAGCATAAGACAGATTTTTGAGACCCTTTATCCTTTTGGTGAGGAACTTTTGTGACCTCTCCAGCTGCTGCAAGTGTCGGGTCAGATACATTCTGAATGGGGCATTGTACTCGATCATTGGTCTGATGAGTGATGAGTATAAGGAGACTATGACTTCCCTTGATCTAGATGTGAATCCCTTCATGATAAGGTGGGCAATGTAGAAGGTCTTCCTAACTACTTTAGCAATATGAGTGTCGAATGAAAGGCTACTGTCAACCTGGGTTCCCAGGTCCCTAATAACTTCTTCTGTGTTCAGGGGATTGCCACCTATATGGTAGCTAGGGGTAACCTTATTTTTCCCGAAGGGTATGACTATGCATTTATTGGCATTCAACTTTAGGCCATGGCTCTGGCACCAGTTATCCGTTTCTGTGATACCCTTCTGAAGGATATCTGTGTTGGATGTGATTTCAACTACGGCGCCCAGTTTGCAGTCATCTGCAAACTTTGTCAGCCATAACCCTCCTGTGTTTGCTTGTACTTCAGAAAAGTAGATGCCAAACAAGAGTGGGCCCAGGACTGAGCCCTGTGGGACACCACTTGTGACAGGCTTTGAGTCTGACATGGCGCCAGCAATTCTGACCCTGTGGGTTCTGTCACTCAGCCAGTTTGCAACCCATCTTGTAATGTATGGGTTTACATTTAAGTTGATGAGTTTTTCAATGATACCCGAGTGAGGTATTGTATCAAAAGCCTTCGCCAGGTCTAGGTAGGCTGTATGGACTGCCTTTCCCTCGTCAATGGCCTTGGTGACTGTTTCGAAAAAGTCAACCAAGTTTAAAAGGCATGATCTGCCTTTGACAAAGCCAAACTGGGTTTGATCCAAAGTCTGGAAGTTCCCTATGTCTTTATTTATGAGATCCATTATGATCCTCTCCATGGCTTTGCAGATAAAGCTTGTCAAGCTAATGGGACGGTAATTTCCAGGGTCGGTGGAGGCACCGCCTTTGTGGAGTGGGACCACAGTCGCTGTGCGCCACTCCCTGGGTACGTATCCGGAGGTGAGACTAAGATTAAACAGCTGTCCTAACTGTGGGTTTAATTCCTTGTTGAGTTCATGGAGCACACAGCCGGGGACACCATCAGGTTCCATGGATGCTGTGTTCTTTGCCTTGGAGAGAGCAGTTCTCACCTGGGCATTAGAGATGTTTTGGGGGCTACAATCATTTGGTATAGACATCTCTCCTTTAGGGGGGGAGGGGGGGGAGAAGTTTGCACTGAACCTGTCAGCCAGTATGTTGGCAATGTCTGTAGGATCAGTAATCTTCACATCATTTTGAACTAATTCTGAGCATATCTGGGAGTTTCCTCCTAGGTTTCTGACATAGCTAAAGAATGCCTTATGGTTGTCTTTAGAGTCCTTAGCTATTTTTTTCTCAAAATTAGCTTTGGATGATTTTATGAGAGCTCTTAGCTTTTTACTTATAG
Source organism: Protopterus annectens (assembly GCF_019279795.1). Lineage (NCBI taxonomy): Eukaryota > Metazoa > Chordata > Ceratodontiformes > Protopteridae > Protopterus > Protopterus annectens. The sequence continues at coordinate 1,503,744,683 of NC_056728.1, forward strand.
TGATCAGCGGTGTCTTACCTTTTAAGGATTTTGCTCTATCTTGTAGTAGCTTTCTCCTTTTGTTGTAGAGTTTGTTTATGGCTGGGGTCCACCAGACTGGACGCTTACCTTTGGTACAAAGAGTCTTTGTTTTGCTTGGGATTGCCTGATCCATGCAGCCCTGCAGGTGCTGGTAGAAGGCATTTGTAAGTGATTCATCAGTTTGAGTAATGTTAACCGCCGGCTCAGGGGCCTTAAAGGAGACCACACTAGTCTTTAGAAGTGTGAAGTCGGCTTTCGAGAAGTTCTTTACTGTGGTCTTTTTCATTTCGGGTGGGGGCGGGATGAGGACCTCCAGCGAGATTAGTTTGTGATCAGATCTCACCAGTGAGGGGTATACTTCCGGCGTTGAACATTGTGCTCCCATGCTCGTGATGATGAGATCAAGTATGTTTTCTCCTCTTGTGGGGATGGTGACTAGTTGTTCCATGGCATTTGAGTTTATGAATTCCAGGAACTTTTGGGCTAGAGTGTTTGAGCTTGAGTAGTGTTCCCAGTCTATATTAGGGTAGTTGAAGTCACCTAGTATGATGGTGTTCGTTGATACATTTATCCCCTCCAGTGTTTTCAGGAAGGCCATATGAGGTTCCTGAGTTTGCGAGGGTGGCCTGTAACATGCTACAAATTGCAGAACAGTCTTGCCTATGGTTAATTGCACCTGGATGGTTTCCGATGCATCGTGCGATGCCACCAATCTTGAGGTGTGGGTGTCCTTGATGAATATGGATACCCCTCCTCCTTTCTTGGTATTGTCCGGGTTTTGGGGCCGGAACGCATGATATGAGGTAAAACCTGATAGTGCTGGGGTGCTCTCAGGAGCCTTGAACCAGGTTTCTGTCACAGCACAGACATCGATGTTCTCTATACTGAGAAGGGCCTCAAGTGCGTGCATCTTGAGGTTGAGACTTCTGGCATTGAGCAGCATTACCCTTAGTTTTTTGTCTTTGTTTTGTTCTAGGGTGGTAGGTTTAGAATTTGAGCCTTGCCTAAAAAAGGCACTATGGGGTGGCAAGAGCCTTTGCCAAAATCCGGAATCCCAGGGGTGACAAGTGCAAGCCGTCCCTTGCGAAGCAGCGTGGCTTGTCCAGCATGTCATCCCAGGCAGACAGACATTGGATCCCCTTTGAATGACACCAGAGTTTAAGCCAATTGTTAAAGCTGATCATCTTATCTCTGTATTGTGGCATCATTCTTGGTGAAGGTAGGATACTGCTCAAGGCCAGGGTCATACCTGCTTGGACTACATAATCAGAGAGCTCCTCTATGTCTCTTTTCATGTAGTCCAAGGAGGTACATCTCAGGTCGTTAACACCAGCGTGGACAATGATTGAGTCGTACTTGTACCTGCTGTTGAGAGACCTGAGTGCATGCGTTATGTGGTGGATTCTAGCACCCGACAGGCAGCTTACTGTGACCTTCTACTTACTCAGTCTGGTGAGCGGGACGTCAGTGTGTCTGACTATGGAGTCACCAATGACTAGTGTGTCTGGCATTGTGTTTGGCCTTAAGGGCTGTGACTGCTTGACACTCTGACTGTGTGGTCTATGTGTTGCAGGTGTTGTGTTCTGAGGTGGTAGTTGTTTGGGTGTCTGATTTGGTGGTCTCTGCTGTTTTGGTAGATTTTTGATCAGAGCCTCCGAGTATGTCTTTGTGTGTTTATGTGTATGATTTGAGGTTGTGATGGTATTATGTGAGACTGGGTCTATAGTGTGTGTGGTTACCTTCTCCTCCTGTCTGGTCATGACAGTCCTATGTTGAGAGAGCTCAGCCTCCAGTTTGGCCGTATAGTTGCATCTCTTGCATGTATTTGTGTTTTGTGGGAGGAGGAGAGGGTTGTCTGTGTACATGAGGCAATTGTAACATTGCCTCAATATTCCCAGGATCACCAGATGAGCAGGAGAGGACATTAGCAACTGATCCCTCGACATGCTAGAAGGAATAGACAGAAAAACTTAAGAAAAGGTTCTGGGGGATGTGGGTGACTGAGAAATGGGTTTTGCTTTTTTGGGGTACTTTCTATAACAAGAGTGCTGTATCAAGGTGATAAGTACTGTAGGAGCAAGTGCTTCACTATACAGATAGAGAATAGTCTACTTGGGAGTCAAGTAGAGATAATTTACAGTTGTAGGATACACTAAATAGAACAGTAGTATACTTTGAGGAAGGTAGTTTTAAGGGAAAATTTGAAGAGTGGACTTTAGGTAGCCCTAATAGTTTAAATCTGATTAACCGGCACTGCCCTAGTGTGCAACGGTAGCAGCTCAGCTAACGCTGCTTTATAGCAGGGGCTGGAAAAACAGGAAATGACCCAAAATGGCCGACGAATTACTAGTTGCTGCTTCTAACCACTCCTCTGAGGACAAACAAGCAGCTCAGTACTCCCCACTCCCACTGGTGAGTAAAGAAACTACCTCTGGCCACACAAGAAAATGGAGGAACACAGAAACCAAATACAAAGCCCAGGGATCAGCAAAATCTGATCACTGGAACAACTAGCTAGGAAAGTTTAGGAAAGGAGAAATATTTTTGTTTTTTGTTTTTTTGCAAACAGACAGAAAAATGCAGTAAATGCTTTGTTTTCGACTAAATTGCTATCAAAGGCTGGTACACTTGAGTGTATTAGCCTGTTTGTTACTTTTAAGCAATACTTTAGCCCACAAGTGCAATCAACAATATAAGCTCACAAAAACAGGAAAATAAGGTAATAAAACAGTAATATAGGCACAAACAGTAGTCGAAAAGCTCAAAAGATTGAAAATGCAAACTAAAAGTTTAAAAATACTTATGATCAAGAAAGTTGCTTTTTCTGGTCTCTGCTGGCTTAGGAACACTGCAGGGGACCACGAGGAGCTATGCCTAGTTCTCTAATGCCAGAAAAGCCTGCCAAAGCGTGCTTTATAGCAGGGGCTGGAAAAAACAGGAAATGACCCAAAATGGCCAACAAATTACTAGTTGCTGCTTCTAACCACTCCTCTGAGGACAAACAAGCAGCTCAGTACTCCCCACTCCCACTGGTGAGTAAAGAAACTACCTCTGGCCACACAAGAAAATGGAGGAACACAGAAACCAAATACAAAGCCCAGGGATCAGCAAAATCTGATCACTGGAACAACTAGCTAGGAAAGTTTAGGAAAGGAGAAATATTTTTTTTTTTTGTTTTGTTTTTTTGCAAACAGACAGAAAAAAATGCAGTAAATGCTTTGTTTTCGACTAAATTGCTATCAAAGGCTGGTACACTTGAGTGTATTAGCCTGTTTGTTACTTTTAAGCAATACTTTAGCCCATAAGTGCAATCAACAATATAAGCTCACAAAAACAGGAAAATAAGGTAATAAAACAGTAATATAGGCACAAACAGTAGTCAATAAGCTCAAAAGATCGAAAAATGCAAACTAAAAAGTTTAAAAAATACTTATGATCAAGAAAGTTGCTTTTTCTGCTCTCTGCTGGCTTAGGAACTCTGCAGGGGACCATGAGGAGCTATGCCTAGTTCTCTAATGCCAGAAAAGCCTGCCAAAGCGTGCTTTATAGCAGGGGCTGGAAAAAAACAGGAAATGACCCAAAATGGCCGACAAATTACTAGTTGCTGCTTCTAACCACTCCTCTGAGGACAAACAAGCAGCTCAGTACTCCCCACTCCCACTGGTGAGTAAAGAAACTACCTCTGGCCACACAAGAAAATGGAGGAACACAGAAACCAAATACAAAGCCCAGGGATCAGCAAAATCTGATCACTGGAACAACTAGCCAGGAAAGTTTAGGAAAGGAGAAATACTTTTTTGCTTTTTTTGTTTTTTTTTGCAAACAGACAGAAAAAAATGCAGTAAATGCTTTGTTTTTGACTAAATTGCTATCAAAGGCTGGTACACTTGAGTGTATTAGCCTGTTTGTTACTTTTAAGCAATACTTTAGCCCACAAGTGCAATCAACAATATAAGCTCACAAAAACAGGAAAATAAGGTAATAAAACAGTAATATAGGCACAAACAGTATGAGAGCAATTCTCAACATATGTTGGATTAACACCTGCATCTTGTCACACCTTTATGTAAGACACAAGTCATGTATATAATAATCTATAAACATACCATTGTACAATACAAGGCCATTGGGTAGTGTAATAATACATGTAAGAGACAGATCACTGCACTATGAATGTAGTGAAAACTACAAGGATATATTAGTTGTTAATTGAACTCTCTCTCTCACCCCTACCATATGTGCAAAAATAACCGAATGACACACCTCAATTGGTATGTGTGCACTCCAAACTTTTGTTGGGACATATGTCCTATTGGTTTATAAATATTCACATTTATTTCTATGCATGTACAATGTTAAAATACCCCCATATTGGTGGCCTGTTGCCATCAATGAAACCTGCATGCTGTTGTAATGGCCACTGTTGTTCCATATATGCATCTGTTCTGCTTGTTTTGCAACTATATTACATCTGGTGTGTTGGGTTAATGAGTATACCTATGCATGCTGTTATAACTAATCCTGAATGCTGTCTACTATTACTAACCCATATCTCTCTGTAAACTGCAACACTATAGCTCGTATGGGAAGGCCGGTCCCAGTGGACCCACCTGTCCCACCACAGCTGGACATGACGCCGGGCATCAGCACATCTGGGGCCCAGCCTGGGACCTCCTACTCCATAGGCCCTGCACCACCTTCGGGTGGAACCACCATAGGGGATGGGGCTTGACCCCCCCCACCAGGAGCAGGGGCAGAGAGGAACCTGTCAGCCATCATCAGGTCCGGGCCATGATGGGTTGGGAGACTGATAGGGCTTTTTGAGACCAGCTACACCAGCTTGAGGGCTGAGTGGCACAATTAGAGGGTGAGCCTGCCCCTTCTACACAGCCCCCAGCATGGCCACTTTTGGGGCCGTGAAGGTGCAGTGGTGACTGCCCATGGGTGGGGACCTCAGTCCCACTGTTTCCATTTGGGAGCTCATGGATTTGCGACTTCCAAACACCCCTCCCTGTCAAAGGTGTTTACCCCCACCTGTGTCATATACCACCCCTGTATGAGTCTTGTGTGTTTTGTCTGTTAACCTACCCAACCTACCTCTCCAAATATATCAACTACCCCTCCCCAACATCCCACTCTCACCTGAAAAAAAATGGCAATCTGTTCCCACAAAAAAAAAACTCGCGCCATTCATAGCTGTCCATTTCGCACACATTTCCACTGGACACATGTAATCTGGTCTAATTGGCATCACAACAAATTTATGTTGTCCTCACCCTTCTCCCAGGGGTATGAGTGTCCAAATCTACCTACACATTCAGTGTATATGCACAGCTGTTGCTGTAGAAAAATGGGCAGCTATGGACCTTCCCTACACCCTTCCAGCACATGCCTAGCTATATTCCCTACTGTCTTTCCCTCTTTGTGCCGCTTTTTCACCACTTTCCTATCAACCCTTTTTTTCTTTTCTTTTAAAAAAATGAGCGTGGGGCTAAGTGGCAGGATGTACTTTTAAGCAGCAATAAGTGGGTTTGAGCCTGTTTGCACAGGGGTAAACAATATCACAGCTAACTGAATGTAAGACACTGGGAAGTTGCCAGTGCTTACCTCCATGCAAACCCGCTTACAACTGCTTTAAAGTGTCTAACTGCTGGTGTACTGCACCACCAACAAAGTAAACAGCACCTTCAAGCCTTGAACCAAGGCCCTTGCACACCATACACAAAGGAATTTACCACTAAGCCATGACAGATCCAAATAAATTTGGTGTTTTCAGAAACATATCATCCAGTCCAGTCATGCAACACCACAGAGAATGTATACCTACAGCTAGATGGACGTGTGTATGCAAATATATTAATATCTAAATGGATACAACATATTTATAGATGTAGTCACATATATATATATATATATATATATATATATATATATATATATATATATATACACACACACACACACACACACACACACATAGATATATATGTCCACAGATATATACATATACATACAAATGTATGAACAGATATACATGCAAATGCCAACTACACATATATATGTCAGTATCCATACGTCCACATATACACAGTAAGTTGCACATATGTACGCAGATAAATGTCCCCATAGGTATATAGAGACATAGTTAGAAATATGTAAGCAAATATATACACCCACAGAGGTATATGCAGCCAGACATCTGTAGATAGCAATGGTAGATTAACAGACACATATACATCCACATAAACCATGAAAGGCCTTGACAGTCCCCACACAATATACGTCACATACGAATTGGCATACCCACCACCCAGACAAACACGTCCTCCATGCAAAACACTACCAAGCTCAATGTAATGTACATGTGTCATTGAAATAGGGATTTAAATTAGGCCTCAGTCATGTTCCACATGTTGACATCACATCCCGCTCTCCCCCACCCACTAGGCAGCCTGAGCAGTACAGGCCCATCCAACCAAGGCCATCCCTGACCCATACATTCATTACCCACAGTTCCACTTCCCCCCATCCACTGCACATATGCAGCCACCATTTCAACCCTGGCTACCAGTCCATAGCTACCACAGCACCATACATTGCTCCCCCTCCACACACTCCCCCTCGGGACCCATCCCTTATGTTGTCTCAACCCAAGTATCCTAGGTCTGATACATCCTGTAGTCCATGCACATAGCCATGGGTACCTATGTAACTCTGGGTGTAGACGAAAGTTGTATACCCAATGTCACTAGCAATAGATTTCATGTGTGACTCTGTGTATACAAATAGATTTAGTTGTAGGTATCGCAAAGCATACGTGGCACACACGATTGGCCGGTATGCACATGAAACACAGTATCCAGCAATACCAGTGAATATTACAGGATATGTAGCTAAATGTGTAGAGGTATGCATGTGTATATATATATATATATATACCCATAACTAAATAGATATATACCTCCCCCTCTCTGTAGTGCAAATGTATACATATATAGACAGACATATATATAAATATCCACATATAGATATATACATATGCAGACACCCATATATCCACATGTCGTTTTATGTATATATATATATAGGTTCATAGGTTCATAGGTTCATACTAGGCTATCTGCCCTAGGGCATTTATAAGCCTAGCCGAAAGTTTTGTGGCTTTCACCACCCCTTAAGTTTGAAGGATACTATGCCCATTATTTTGCCGTGCCTCTGTCCAGCAGTGACACTGAGGTGATCCCTGGGGTAAACCTGCGATCTCCCATCCATTGGTCAAGATTTCTCTTGAACAAAGCCAGCGAGGTGCTCTGCCTCACATGTACCAGGATTTTGTTCCACAGCATAGGGAGTCTCTGGGTGATGAATCTGTCCCTCCAGCACATCCTATTTATAACCGTGTTAAGGTTTAAGTCTCTTGCTCTTGTAGTTCTGATGGATTTGGATTTTTTGAGGTGGAGCATCTTCATTAATTCTGGGTTGGACATGGCCTTGTATGTCAGGCACAGGTCACCTCTGAGCAGACGGTATGCGACTGAATAGAGCTGGAGTTCCTTCAGTCGGGCAGCATAAGACATATTTTTGAGACCCTTTATCCTTTTGGTGAGGAACTTTTGGGGCCTTTCCAATTGCATCAGGTGTCGGGTAAGATACATTCCGAATGGGGCATTGTACTCTATCATTGGTCTGATGAGTGATAAGTACAGGGGAACAATGACCTCCCTTGATCTAGATGTGAATCCCTTCATGATCAGGTGGGCAATGTAGAAGGTCTTCCTAACTACTTTCGCAACGTGAGTGTCAAACGAAAGGTTACTGTCAACCTGGGTCTCCAGATCCCTGATAACCTCTTCTGTGCTTAGTGGATTGCCACCTATATGGTAGCTAGGGGTAACCTTGTTTTTCCCGAAGGGTATGACTATGCATTTTTTGGCGTTTAACTTTAGGCCATGGCTCTGGCACCAGTTATCCGTTTCTATGAGACCCTTCTGAAGGATAACTGTGTCTGATGTGTTTTCAACTATGGCGCCCAGCTTGCAGTCATCTGCAAACTTTGTCAGCCATAATCCTCCTGTGTTTGCCTGTACTTCTGAAAAGTAGATGCTGAACAAGAGGGGGCCCAGAACTGAGCCCTGTGGGACACCACTTGTGACCGGCTTGGAGTCTGACATGGCGCCAGCAACTCTGACCCTGTGGGTTCTGTCACTTAGCCAGTTTGCAACCCATCTTGTGATGTATGGGTTTACATTTAAGCTGGTGAGTTTTTCAAGCTGATGGGGCAGTAATTTCCAGGGTCAGTGGAGGCACCGCCTTTGTGAAGTGGGACAACAATTGCCGTACGCCACTCCTTGGGTACATATCCTGAGGTGAGGCTAAGATTAAACAGCTGCCCTAACTGCGGGTTTAATTCCTCATTGAGTTTGTGGAGCATACAACCGGGGAAACCATCTGGTCCCATATATATATACAGCAATATATATATATATATATATATATATATATATATATATATATATATATATATATATATATATATATATATATGTATATATATATATATATATATATATATATATATATATATATATATATATATATATATATATATATATATATATATATATATAGATATATATATATATATATATATATATATATATATATATATATATATATATATACATATATATATATATATATATGTGTGTGTGTGTGTGTGTGTGTGTGTGTGTAGATATGTACAGATATATAGCTATGATATGATACATCACTTAAGAATACCATACGTTCACAGGTCGTGTCAATGGGAGTGAGGGGCCCAATCAACAAACGTGTAACATGTAGCATTAACCCCCCCCTCAGCCAGACAGGGGGAAACATACAAACCAACACACAAAAAATGTAAACAGTCCACTGCTCCACGGACCACATGCAGGATACAATCGGGGGGGGGCACAGTGGACCTGCTAAGTCTAATATTGGAACAGAGGCAGGAGCGTCCCTTGTGGGACACCCCAAAAATTGTCTTGTAATAGGAGGACGCCCGTGCAATGACCTTTCAAGGTGGGGCATGTATGTACCTGGACTACAAGGGTGGGAAAGCCTGATGACCCATAGGTGAAGACAACGTATGAGATGGTTCCCATGAAGTGGAGAGTAGGCAGTGTGTAGTGGTTTGTTTAGACCTGACCTGCACCGAGAGTACGGATGAGTGCTTGTAGAGGAGGTGCGGGGGGGGGGCTATGGAGATGTAATTATGGGTCTATGCATGCAGATGTTGGCTGGAGCGGTTCTATTCAGACCGCCCCAGGGATGTAAGCAATAGTGTTCATTGGGTAGAGCCACCACCCAACGAGCAGCCACTCCCACTACAAGTCCCACTGCAGCACAGTCTATTTTACATGGCAAAGTACAGTATAACCAGCTGTATTGTTGCAAATCCCACTAAATAACGCCAAAGAACACATGGTCACAACAACCCACTATAGGCATGTAAGCCGAACTAATTGGCATCAGAAGGTATTATTGTTGTCCCCACCCCCACCCAGGGGTGTGAGTGTCCAAACCTACCTCCAAATGCAGTGTATATACACAGCTGATGCTGTAGAAGAAATGGCCACCTGTGGACCTTCCCGTCAGCCAACCTGCACATCCCCAGACATTTCCCCTACTATCTGCCCCTCCGTGTGCCCCATTAACACCACTTACCTATTGACCTCTGTTTCATTACTATTACTGTTCACAGTCACAAGTAGGTGACACCCTCTTCCCCAACTATATTGGCAGAATCTGGAACCCCCTACCTATGTGTATTACCTCAGCTGTCCCACACGATACATGTAAATAACACATGAAGGAACACCTCAAGCACACTTGGAGCATCACATGCTCACCTCCTGGTGAATCCCCCCACAACTAACACTCTATACCCCTACACCACCTAGTGAAACCGACACTTCCTATCCTGTCCGCATACAAATCCCAACATCCTGCATACCTTCCTTATTGCTCCACCACCAGTCATTCCAATGGCATGCTATACAGTTACAATGTCCACCCCCTCTACAGACCTACCTACTCCTTCACTATTCACTTCTACTCTAACACACAGGTAGGGCATAATTAAACCTAACCTGAATACCTGAGTGTAACCTATCCAAAACTGTTAAACTGGAATCTCAGTTCACCTTAAACTGACCTATGTCAATAGTCATACCTGACATGTAAGCCTGACCTAAGCATGTATAATACCAACATGTTAATTTGAAATAAGCATGAAGAATCTGGTACGTAGCTATGTTAAGTCTGTTACTCTCTATGAATGTGTACACCTCAGTAGTATGTGTAATGTGTAGCTGGGGATTACTGTGGAGCTCCACTCCCCGGGCCACCGCTGACAATGGAGAAGCATCCAGTTGGATTGTCCCGGACAACAAATGTGAACTGAATAGATGAAGTAGCACTGGGGTATGCGGAAGCATGCGGGATAATGCCTGTTTGGGTGGCGGTAAGCAATGCCCACACTGGTTAAGCAATGTGGAGGCCAACCCAGTGTAAGACATCATAATCGGAGGCCAGCAAGTCTGAGCCTTGTGCACACCAGCGCATACCCACCTACACTTCCTCTACAGTGCCTTAGGCCATCTGTAGTCAACAGCTCTCATTGTGCCCATTAACAAAATAATTTGCACATTCAGGTTCCACCCCCCCCCCTGCACAAAATAGTCTAAGTGAGTTACCACTAAGACATGGCAGATACACATTCAGTTGCTGTTATCACAAACATATCATCCAGCACAGTCAGTCAACAGTATAGGAAAATGTATGTAAGTTTGTAGATTAATACCAGCAAACATGTGCACACTGCTCAATCACAGTATTCTGAGCAGTCTATGAGTATCATTGAACAGTGCCTGTCCACACATACTGTGAGAACAGTAGTCTTGCATAGTACTGAAGAGAGGAATGAAAAACGGGGCATGCCGTAGGGGTGTGCCTCATCCGTTGACCTGGGAGATGAGGCAGGTCCAGTGTGTGAGCAAACCACTGCTTTTCAGATGTCTTGCAGGATACTACCAATGGGAGAAACAGTGTAGGCTAGCAAAGTCTACTCGTGACACAACAACAGGCCCATCCCTGGTGGGACAAACCAGAATTTGTGGGTCACAAAGATGTTTCCACCAGTATCGGAGGACGATCAAGGGGAAGGCTCAAACGTACATGGACTAAATGGATGAAGAGCCTGCAGAAGGTTGCATTGAGACAGTATAATGGAGGAGTACTGAGACGTGCAGAAGGAAATGTGTGGAGGTGTGGTATGGCAGGGCTAGCAACTGGAGAATGGATGGATGCTGTGTACATGGAGCTTGGGGGCTGGTGAAAGGGAGCATGGGTATGACATTAAGGCATAAATATGCAAAGGAAGCAAAACAGCAATAGTGTAGTGGGCAGAGCATCCACCTAATGTGCATGCATTTCTGGTTCGAGTCCCACTGAAGCACATTCTATTTTTCATGTGAAATCTGAATACCAACATCGTTTTTCTGTATAACCTACTAAATGACATTTATACTTGAACAGAAGAACTGCATTAAATGCACATGTGAAGTGTCAGTGTCATAATGAATAAGGTACTAATAAGCAGGTGTAAGCACAAATAAGCAGTAGTAAGCATAGATAAGCAGTATTTTGATGGAGATGAAAAGTCTGAAACACAAACGTGTCTGTAGGAGTGACTGACTTCACTCCTAAGACCATCCATGTCAATTGCCAAGAGAATGATGTACAGGACAAACATATAAGCCGAACATGCATGGACATATAGACAGATATATATCTGTAAACGTAGATAGATAGACAGCTATAGGTATATATATGTGTATGTATGACGCACAAATAAGTATATAACATCACTCGTATCTAGATAGATAAATATGTCCAGTGTACATATATATATTATATATATATATATATATTTATATATATATATATATATATATATATATATATATATATATATATATATATATATATATATACATACATACATACACATAGATATATGCATATATATATCTAGATCTATATCAATGTCCATATCTATATTTCTATATATGGGGTTTTCACATATATAATTAAGCAGGTATATATATATATATATATATATATATATATATATATATATATATATATATATATTTATACAGATAGACAGGTGTATAGCATTTACACATGTAAACAAACCTGGTCCACTCAGTACGACATACCAGACCATAAGCATAGTTAATGGAGGTGGGGGCATGAAAGAGGGACACCTGGTAATTACTGCTATGTACCCCCCCCAGCCCTAATGGATATGATGTGCAATCCACTATCCAGCACATGCAGTACATGACATCAGGACCGTCAACAACAAAGCTACAATGCTCCAACAGTAATCCAAGTCACCTGTACATGTCATGACAATATCTGTAACATATCATGCAGAAAAGTCAGTCTACCGTAGGGAATGTACAATGTGGAAGGGGTACACTACAACGGTACAGATATGCACACACATCTATACATTGACAAGTATGTTCAGGTATATATATATATATATATATATATATATATATATATATATATATATATATCTATACATATATAGATAGATAAGATATATGAGATATATAGGTACATACACATATACACAGACAAAAGGTATTAGTAGCCATACATATGTAGAAGTAGTGTGCACGTACTGGGTGCAAAGTATATCCCTCAGCCACAAGCCCTGTAACTGGTACCTGTGACATATGTAGTATGGCAACCATTCCCACAAAGGGAATACTTACATTACACATGTACCGACTCACAATTCAAAGGACATGAGATGACACACAGGTATGTATACACAGACAACCTTTATTTGTGTATTTTACAATAATGTATGCCATTACTTACTGCACATAGATTTGGACTTATTTAATCAATGAGGAATGCAAGGCCCACACAAAACAGTAGATGCAGACACTGCAAATATATAACATGCTATGTTGTCCAGGCCAAGCCCTTCAATTTTTACAACTGTAGACAAAGGATTCGCCGTCAAGATAAGTAACAATAAACAATATCAGATGTAGTTCAGCAGCCTCCAGTTACATCCTGTAGTCAAGGCCTAGGGGGACGTTTATTACCTGTGGTAATGTCTCTGTATCTATCACATGTATGGATCCTGACCAACAAATGTTTTGGGAGTCCACAATATGACTGGGATGATGGTAGGAGTTTCAGCATTATTATTGTGTGCTGTGTTGTGCTTTGCTTGCTGTGGAACACACTAAATGTTTTAAGGTGGTTACGGCTTGCTGGTGCTTTTTTCCTGTTTATTGGTTTATTGGTTTTGTTTTGGGCACCTCATCCTCCTGGACTTGGTTTTATGATAACAGGAATGCTAGCAGTAAATAATGAGAGGCCATTACCGAACAACCCCTAACCGTATCACAGCAGGACAAAGCCAGCCATATATGTGGAGGACAGAGGCAGGAACAGAGGGCCATACTCGCAATATTGCTGTTACACACCCTGCAAATTGCTGGTGTTACAGGATTTGTTGCAACATACCCTTATGTAGGAATAAGACATCAAGAACACAAATTGATGTAGCCATGTACTAATAGCATGCAACAGACCAATTGCCGGGGATATATCTAGGACAAGACCTGTGTGGTGCACAGGTAAAAGCAAACAGACAATCCACTGGCCATCATATGGATAGGCCCACAGTTGAGAGCTATGTAGACAGACTGCATTCCATCCTAAACTACTATGTACATGCAAACACTGCAAGACCAGCAATATACAATGCACATAACAACACTCTGTCTGTAGGTCTGGAACCTCGTACAATTGTGTAGTTGGCCTGTGTTTGCAATTCCTGCTGTAAGTGGTACTGCAACCTGCCATCTGTGACACTGCTGCCCACATACAGGAAGGATGTCTATCATACTGGAAAGGTGAAGAGACAATGCCTGCATGAGTCAGCAATTTATAGTACTGGGTTGCCATGACAGTGGTTAACTGAATCACTACACAGCAGGCTGCATGCAGTTAGCAACTGTTGCACACTGATTGGCTGAGAGCCCATCACCTGATCATGTGCATCATCTACAAAAGCCATGATGCAATCCATTCAAATCAACTCAATCACTCCAGTGGAGAGGAAGAGAGAGACAGAAAGAGGGAAAAAAAGATAAAATGAAACACACACACAGTGGGAAAAAAGAAAACCTACAAGCCAAAACCGGAAAGGCGTCACACCTGTCCTAAAAAAAAAAAAAGAGGTATGCAAAACATAACTGTATGTAAATTAATGTAGTATGTAGTATAGATTAATAGGATATATGATTTTGGATGTTTGATATGTGCCATCTGTAGCTGTCCCTGTAATGATGTTTCGCTGAACAACTGCTCTGGACAATACTGTCTGTCCCTGTAGGCAGTGGGACATACCCGCCAACTGTGCAGATCAGCAATGAATGACAAAGATGTCAGCCAGAATATCTGTGTGTGTTATGTTAGTGTGGACAATAGCTGGTGGTGGAAGTACTGCTGTCATGACAGACAAATGGGTGTCAGGGCACACCACTTGCAGGACAGTCATGTTAATGTGTAATGTAGCATGCACAAATGTCATAGGTGTATAATAGGCATACCAGCAATCTCATACCATATATACCACACTTATGTTAGTCTGTGTTCACATGTGACACCTGCCTGTGTTGCAGCAAGGCAGAACAGTGCAGTTGTGCATGAAAGACAGTTACAGAATGTGGACCAGATGTCTGCATGCACTCCACATATAGATAAATATTGATAGTGTGATACAGAATGTGACATGTATGTGTACAGATACACAGACACTCATATAGACATAGGAATATTATCAATGTACAACATATATCTACACTTATAGGTACATAGTTATATATTTATTCACACATATATATAGTGGCACTGACAATGGCATGCAGGTGAAATAGTCTGTAACAGGCCAGCAAAGATAAATGTCCCACAGGGAGCATGGCTACAAACACATAGCACAAAGCGTGGCACATACACATAGCACAAAGCTTGGTACAATACAACATATGTCCCGATGGTAGGTAAGCAGCTGACGTAACAATTCCAGTCTGTGAATGGTTTGTTGTAGCTCATATGGTGGGGGGGACAAATATGTGTATTAAGAACTATGGAAACCCTGCTGTATGGGTGGCTCAGACCTGTTTCCATCTTTATGTCTTCCAGGGAACATGTCACATAGTTGTCTGCCCGCATACAGCGCCGCTGAGACAGAGGTTACTATTGACCACTTGGTACAGCATTATGAACAGCTGTTTGGGAGGAAAGCCCATGACCAGCAGGAGAGGACCGCCCTGTGGAATGAGCTAGTCCACAGGGTCAATGATGTCGGACTGCAGAATGGCAGCTATGAGCAGGTCTGGTATCATTGCACTGACCTACTTCTCCATGTACATCGGAGTGCAGGTGCCATAAGGGGGGACCACCTCACAACAGGGTGAAGGTGACCCACCCATCCAATCCTCACCCATGTGGAAGAGCTTCTCAGCAGCCTTGTGGCACCTGCCCGCCTACAGCAAAAACACCTTGTAGGGCAAATTTTGGATGTGGGTGCCAAAGACACACCAGCTGAGGAGCGTGCAGGTAAGGCCCTAGGGCACATCGGTACACCACTCTTGTGTATGCATCTGCTTCTGTACAGGTGCATCATGCAAATCTGAGATGTCATATAGATAGTCTGCTGCTGTGTAGTAGTAATAAACAGTTGTGTATAAGCTGTAATGTGTAATTCTACTGTTGAAGTAATGTAATGCTGCACTCACCTTTTATGAATGCCACAGCTGTGGCCACTGATATCAACTTTCTCACACTCCTGTTTAGGTCCCTCCAGGATACCACCACAGCAGCAGCCAGTGAGTATGGTTCGTGTTCATGCATGATGATAAACTGGGCATGTAATAGCTATGGGATATCCCACGCAAACATCTAACACACCTACCCATACTGCATGCTGTACACATTCACATTTTGTTGCTGGGAAATGCACTGCATCACAGTAGAGACCATGCTGGGGTATCAGAAGGGTACAACAGACACATGCAAGATAATTAATATCCTGTCAATGTGCAATGTGTCCACAGGGATGTGAAGTATGGCAGGACACACGGCATACAGTAGGGACATGTGTGAATCAACACCAACATGGCTGCAGCTGCACACAATCAGGTTAAGTAAATGTGGCAGACATAACCTTGACCCCACAACAGTGTATGCACTCCAAGGGATGTGCACATGAGTAGACCTTGCAACCATGCAGAGGTCTGGGACATGTGTAGGGCACCCCCAACAGCCATGGTAAGATCCGCTGGTTGTTAGTGTAATAGTACTTGTACTGATCATACATGCACTGCTGATGTTGTGATCTGTAACACAGACATCAGGCATTCACAAATTATAGCTGTTCACATATCATCCCAGGTATGAGTTGCTATAACACATAGGGGCTGTGAGCATTGGAGCTGGCATAACCGACACAGTACTACATATGCAGCAATGGTTTCTACACCTGCGAGGTATGGTGCACAGTACAAGGCAGGGTGTGGAACAGGTCCACAGTAAAACTTTGTACATGGCTGCAGTGTTAACAAGGGGAAGTGCCATCACCTACTAATACAGCCCATGCCTCACACACATGTATACTGCCACTAACATGAAGTCACTATAGTTGCACTGCATGCTGTTGAGCACCAGATGTAATGCATGTTGACAGAAGGGTAATGGGGGGACTGTGTGTACAAATGTTGTGCAAATCCACATGTAGGAGTGTGGGGTGTGTGTGTGTGTGTGTGTGTGTGTGTGTGTGTGTGTGTGTGTGTGTGTGTGTGTGTGTGTGTGTGTGTGTGTGTCTCGATTGTGTTTGTAAGTGCAATCTAGTGGAGTGTGGATGATGCATGTCAGGTGTGTGTGTGTGTGTGTGTGTGTGTGTGTGTGTGTGTGTGTGTGTGTGTGTGTGTGTGTGTGCATGTGTGTGTGTGTGGGGGGGTATCCATGTATGCACAGGTGATAGTGGGATTGACCACATGGCAGTACTTCTCCTTGGGATTGTGCTGTACATGTACATGGAGTAAGACATGGGACACTAGGACAACCTGTCTGGTATGTGAACACAGGACAGCTGATAGCATAACAAGGTCTGTAGCATGGAGCATGCATTGGGAGGTGAAGTACTTACCAGGTATGCACATCATATTGCCAGCAGCACATAGGTAACTGGCTACCCACATATGCAGCACTACAAATGCAATGGGGAATTACCACAGCACATCAGTGAGTATATCCAGGTAGTACTGTTGTCTGAATGATGGGTCGCTTGTGCAGCAGATGTGGCATGGACTGAGCAAGACTGTAGTATGAGGCTCTGGTGTGTGACATATGTAGTGAATGTAGCAGCCCCAACCATATAGGGGCCTTGTACACCACTACTGCCCATACACAGGGTAATATGGGATGACAGCAGTGTGGCCATGTACAACCTACTCCACCCAAGTCAGGGAGGTGATGGAGTAACAGGTCAGATATTGTAACCACACGTGTAGGCATGGATTGGAATGATATGTTAATGGACAGTAGTAATGCATGTATATTAGCAAGTGCCATGCAGGATGGGGAACATATGTAACTGAATGTGGGACTGTATGTAAAGTTAGGGAAAGTGAGGTAGTAAGGTCGCTGTCAGTGTGAGTATGTGTGAGTGTGTGTACTGTTATGGAATGCTGTACAGGTCTTAAAGTGTGTATTTGTTTCCCCCACAGGTGGCGAGGTGAGTCAGTGTCCCTCCTGCATGCAAACTGAGTTAGGTGTCCCTACAGACACCGATGATGATGGTACAGGTGAGGCACAGGTGGGGTTGTCAGAGGCCAACACTGTGCCAACATGTGTCATCACCCTCCTAGCCACCCCAAGCCCGCACACAGTTACAGTGCCCCTACAAACCCCATCACATGTGGCCATAGCAGAGGGACAGTTGGCATTTGGTGGCAATGACCAGGAAAGTGTGGTATCCATGCCAACTATCAGGTCACAGTCAGCATAGCTGGATGTCCGGAAGGCCACCACATCAGCACATCTAACTTGGTGCTCGTGGGAGGACCGCAGGTCATCATGCCCCTGGCAGAGGTACCAACAGGAGATTGTTTCAGGCAGTAATGGAGGCGCAGGCACATATGGAAATGCACACCAGACAAGGCCTGAGGCTGCAGAGGTCTGCTTTTACAGCTGTGAGTTGCCTTCCGTGAATATACAGAGGTCATGAATAGATGGTGGGGTGAGATGGTGGGCCTCCTTGACTGTGGAATGTCTGTGCTAGAATGTGTGGTGAGTGTGGTGTGACTGCCGCATGGATGTAGGCCATAAACACCAGCAGCTGGTGGTCATTGTGGACATGCCAGGACTCCCAGCCACTCCTATAGTGGCAGTACCAGCCCCAGAACACCACTGGGGCTGCTGTCCACACCACACCACAGCAGGCCTCATGCATGTGTCCCTGGCCAGTCCAAGGTGGGGCATGGTTCCAGCAGACATATGTCATCATCAGGGGAGAGTAGCACCTCAAGGTCTGTACCTGCACATGCCCATGAAACCCCTGGCAGGCACAGTCAATGTGTCCATGGCCAGAGGCAGTGAACAGCACACCCTGCCAGGTATGGTCTGCAGCTGTCCAACATCAACAGTATAGGGCAGCCACATGGGGGAACTGTGTGCATGCATACCCACACACTATGCAACCTCACTTGGAGTGACCCCATACCAACACACACCACATCATCACGCCCCAAACAATGAACCACACCCCTCACACACACACATGGTGACACATGTTTGGACCACCTTCGGCCTCTGGCACACCAGCAACACACCCTGTTCATATGATAATATCTGTGCCACATCCCTGTCATCCATAAGATAGATGCAGGGACAGGCTAATATGGTTCTGATTCAGATGGTGACTGTAATAGAGTGCTGCAATGCACTGCAGTGTAGAATTATTCAAGGGTAATGTGTACTGCATACATGTCAGGTAGTGTAGCCATGCAGCTAAGATGACTTTCACACACCCTGTGCATATAATGATACCTGTGCCACATCCCTGTCATCCATAACATCAATGCAGGGACAGGCTAATCTGGTTCGGATGCACACAGTGACTGTAATAGAGTGCTGCAATGTACTGCAGTGTAGAATGTAGTCAAGGGTATAGCCATGCAGCTAAGATGACTTTCACATACCCTGTGCATATGATGATACCTGTGCCACATCCCTGTCATCCATAACATTGATGCAGGGTTCAGCCTAATATGGTTCTGATGCACTTGGTGAATGTAATAGAGTGCTGCAATGTACTGCAGTGTAAGATGTTGTCAGGGATAATGTGTAATGCATACTTATCAGATAGATTAGCCATGCAGCTATGATGCATCTCAGCTGTTGGTAACACTGATTGTTATCCCCATACTATTATCCATTTGTGCTGTAGGAATACATGTGTTAGCAGGGATGGTCTGCAGTCATATTCCACAAGGGTATGTCAGTGTGGTAACACCATGGCCATGACATATCTGGTGTAGAGTTGCACACATGTCACAGGTAGTCACAGGTATGTATAACAGTTATTGCCCTTGCAATATTGACTGGTGGCTTGCTGGTACAGGTATAATCAGCACCCTTACGTCAACCCATCCACATACACACACTTCCTTACTTGGCAACAATGTGTCTAGACCCCTTCGCAGGTATGTAGTGCTACTGAACTGTGTGGCTGTCATTGCACACACAACACCATCTGTAGGGTGAGGTGTGTAACAGGTCACATGTTACATGCAGACCATCCACAGACATGTGCAATATGGTAATGGGGGATGTAATGTTTGTATTTGGAGAATACATAGTGTCTCATACCATCATATACACATTGACTGACACATAACAGGTAGAAACACATCTTAGAGACTTGGTTGTATTGTTGCTAACTAACTAGTCCATGTGTCCAATGTGTTACAGGTAGGCTGCACACAGCGCATGTGTAGCTCGGCTGTATCCTGTTATCTGTTACCTGTATGAGTGATGGTGACAGTGGCCACCAGAGAGTGGTACGTGGGCCATATATCAGGTGTACCTTGGTGTAAAGACAGTGTACACAGCACCCAAATCCCCCACTGGATATTGTGCACACTGGAACCCATCTTGATACTCTGACATTCCCACTATCACACATTGCCACAATGCCAAAACAACCAATTGAATATCACAGCAGTGGTACCACAGGGATATGCATGTGATGCACAGACCACAGGCAGAAGTAGGGTGTTGCATTGTGTTGCCACACCTATGGGTGACAACAACACTACCTATACTACTGTGTGGCAATATGTATTTTATTAGGATTATGTGGCCTCGGAATGGTGTACCCTACAGATATGCACACATGCACACACACACACACACACACACACACACACACACACACACACACACACACACACACACACACGTGGCAGATGTCGATGGGATTCCCATGCCTACTGACCCATTGGTACAACACTGTTGTACTGATACTGCAAGGCACATGTGGCTGTAAGGGAGAGGAGTGCAACAGGCAACATGTTACGTTAATAGGGTTAAGAGGCACCACGCACTATACAAGTTGTACAAATAGGCATTCCTCCCAGCCAAACATGCCCCCCCTGCAATACACTACCAAGTGTTGGAGATCCCATAACCAGGGCCTGTGACAACATGGACACATGATGTTACCTGTACTACATCCCACCTGTATGATGTCACGCTGGTATCATGTAGTACAGTGTGGCTCCCATGGGTAATGTATTATGTGGAAGCCATCAACATTCCCAGGATACAGATACTCAGACACAGATATGCAGATACAGGTATACACACACACACACACACACACACACACACACACATATATATATATATATATATATATATATATATATATATATATATATATATATATGTGTGTGTGTGTGTGTGTGTGTGTATATATATATATATATATATATATATATATATACATGTGACTACACATACATGCACAGTTATATGTACAGTAAGATACATAAGTGCCACCCATACAAATGACACAGAGAGGTCATAGGTAAAACACCACCCACAGGTTTGCAGACATGGAAACATTTAATCATGTACTATTACAGTTCTACATGCCATGCCATATAGCTGTTCAGACACTGACAACTATATCAACGGAGTGATGCTACTGTGGACCAGTTACAGTAATACAGTAGTCTTGAAAGGTTCTCAGCTGTTGCTGTCCAGGCCAAGCCATTCACATTGTACAATAGGAAAGACACACTGGGCCGCAGGATACCTAACAATCAAGAGCATGTAATGCAAGTGTGTTGTTCAGCAGCCTTTATCTACACACTGTACAAAATTAGTAGGTGGTATATACGTCACATGACCACATGGGTTGTAACTGCTACATAACATGGCATAACTGACACCATCACAAGCACACCAACAAACAGAACAGTTTGTATGGCAGGGGCAGTAGTCCTGCATTACCCAGAGCCATGTCAGTAATATATATATAGGTGAAGTATATGGTACTGTACATCCAGATATCTTAAGGCAGCTCAGCCCTGATACCCCCACATTTTGTAGCAGCCTAGTTCATTTATGGTGCTCCCCTTCTAGACTCAATAATACAGGGCCATGTACCACTGTTATGTACACTGGGCTCTGCAGTGCATAAGAGCACACATGTATTTTATAGATGATGCTCACACATATATGGCCTTAGCCTCACTGTATATGTGAAGGTAATAATGGCAGTGGATTGATGGCAGCACTGGCATTGTGTTATACTCCCAGCCCACTATGGATTAACCACCGACATCATGACATATGTGCAAAGCTTGGTATGTAGGTGATGGACAGAGGCTGGAATACAGGCACATATGTGGACAACTGTTGCCATACACTACGCAAGGTGCTGGTGTTACAGGATAGTCTGTAACATACCCTTAGTCAGGGAATTGTGGGTAGAGATGGTCATGGATGTAGCCATGTACTGATTACACGCAACACACACACTGCCAGTGTAATATCTGACACAAGACCTGTGTGGTGGACAGACAAGTCATGAGAGGCATAGCTCTGGCCAGCATGAGGATAGGGCCACAGTTCTGTGCTATGCAGATGGACTGCATTCCATGGCAAACTAGTATGTACACCCACACCCTGTAACACTAGTACTATACAAAGCATAACACAACTCTACTTGCCATCTGCCTGTAGTTCCTAATCCTCCTACAAATGTGTGGCTGTCCTGAGTGTGCCAGTTCTCCTGTAAGGGGTATTGCTACATGCAATTGGTAGCATTGCTGCCCATACACAGGACAGATGTCCATCACACAGGAGATGTAATGAGACCATGCATACATGATGTGGGGATCTGTAGTAGGTGGCTGCCATGACAGTGTTAATTGGGTGTAGTACACATGTGTAACCATGTATATCTGGATAAGTATATGTACATATATTCCCACCATATGTCCTGGACATGAAGTGTAGGCCAACCCCAGCCCGCATGTTCCCAATGTCGTAGTTGTAGGGGATGTCAGGTATGTATAGCAGGTATACTAGTAGACTATTGCTACTGTCAGTGGGATTGTCTTCACAGGCATTGTGTGTGGGAGATCACATCTGCTTATAACATGTGTGCCATTGGTTACTGACAGACATCCTAAGGACATCATTGTACAGTAGCACTGCTAGCACGTAATGCCGCTGTGGACTGCAGCAGAAATATTGGCCAATATATGTGGAGGGTCTGACACAGTCTGTACAGACCAGAGGTATACAAATAAGCCCTTAGTGCTACACATGTGTACCGTGCTTGACAATATGGATGTAGACGGCCATGTAGATGGGTATAACACATAACGACTTGTATATGATGTCCACCATAGGTCATGCATTCACACACCCCTGCCTGGCCTGACACAGTATGACCGTTGGTACAGGGGTGCCATGAATACATACTACCCAATAGGTATTGGCATACATCTGCACTGCATCCCACTGTTCTGTCTGACATACATGACTGTTTAGTGTGGGCCAGCAGCGGGACATCTGGCTAGTATCTGCACATGACTTCCCACTGGCTAAGAACACTCAGCTGCTAGGCATTTCACAATGAACTGTGCAGGCTGCAGGCAGACTGGCTCAACACTGGCCTATATCTCGTAAGGGGGAATGCACATGTAAATATATAAAGCAGGCTCAACAGGCATGTCACAGCACAGGGTAACATACACCTGTGTGAAAGTGCATACCCACAACCAATATGAACACAGCCACAACCACATATGGTTAAGTAGCATGGTATTACAGTATATGGACTATGTGTTCTACACCATCCTCATATGTGCCACTCACAGACTAACCCTACATATACTGGTCTGCTACACAGTTTGGTCTGGTGGCTGTCTGTGGTATGGGACGTGTGTTTATGGCCCTACAAACATGTATGCCACTACAGTACCATACAGTGGGGCAGCATGTAACATCTGATAGTAGGGGAACTAGAACAATGTCATCTACCACAGTCTGTACACAGGCTAAGGTACATATCAACACTACACACACTGTAGACATTCACCATATATACACAGATCTCAGTACTTTATGAACATCCACAGAATGTGCAGGTAATGTCATGTAATGTACCCCTACTGTACATAACATGTGTAGCAGTCGGATATATCAGTGGCTTGTTCTCAGATATGATGTCACAAATTATGGTGTACAGCACATATGCACCACTTCATGCATGACATATATACAAAGGTTGACAGAGGTGTGGTTGGAAGCACATACACAGGGCCAATATTGAGATGTTGCTGTGATAACCACATACATTTACTGTTGTTGCAACATATGTCCTTTGAGGGATATGACATCTGTGACTAACATGGCTTTCTCCATCTACTGACTGCAATCCTCACACTACCTTCTGCAGTCGACAGCTAGATGTTCCTTGGGTGACACATGAAACCACAGACACAACACTGCCCAGACTGCAGATGACCCTGCAGATGGGGATTCCCCATAAACATGGAGCTGATATGGCAGGTATTGAGACATGTACAACAGCCATATTCATACAAACACTTTTAAAGCAACATTACTCCAAATGCAGTATAGCTGCACTTACAGACTGTAGTCAGGTCAGGCACATCCCCTCCTGTTTGTTACACTGTTTCCACAGTGTATGTTGTTAGAGGTACAACACAATCCGAGATGCTGTTTGCCACACGACAGATCTAGTTCCAGCTCACAGTGGATGAAAAGGTCCAACACCACCATGATGTTCCAAGGTAATGGAGTGTGTTTCCATGCAATTGGTTATGGGAATGTTACCACAGCTGTTTCACATGCAGTCAGCTAGGGAAGGGCTGTGATTTGTGCAGAGGCCATCAGCTGATCATGAGCATAATTTATATTACACATGCTGCTGCCTAAGCAAAGCAGGTGTATGTCTCCACATCAACCTGAGAGAGGGTGGGGGAAACAGACAGAGGCAAATATGTGTCAGGGAGGGGTAAAACTGAAGCATGTTTGTGTCACATACCTGCCAGTACAGGGTATCAAATCTCTGGCAACTATGTAGTGCTAGCACAGTTCGATGCAATTATTGAATGTACCACATAGGTTACCTGTTGTGGAGCAATCAGAACATATATGTGTTGGTGACTGACATCTGCAACAGGGATACAGTAACTGTACAGTAGGTTACATACACATGCCTGTCAGCATGAACAGGTGCCAGCATCAACACAGCCACACTCTCACAAGGACACACACACATTGACACATGTGGCAGGTCCAGTATACAACTCATCGGTTGTGGTATTGCCACATTGTATCACTGTGCAGGTATCCCATGCACCACACAGGCCATATGGGAGCTGTATGGGTGAAGCTTCTGGGAAGGTGACTGACATCAGACAGCATGCTGCAGTATGCCCATGGAGGTTGTAAGGAGTGCAGATGTGAACATCTGCAGCATGCAACACACACAAATACACAGGGTGCCAGTACTGACATGCATGGGTGCATGTCTGCACAGGTATGTGGTGTTCGACTGTGCCAGATGGCTGTCCAAGGCTAGGCGATGGGTGTACCTTGGCATCAGGCCACATGACGATAATCTGCATTGTGGCTCAGGGATGTAGTGTCTGCATTTATCCACACAGGTGGGTATTGTATCCCCCATCCAGTCACCTGGGTGACTATTGTGTGTGGCCAATGCTGTGCATCACTGCCATGTCTGTGTTCCTTCGTCCATGACATGGACGGCATCTGGGATGTGCACACCTCCCACATGCATGTACAGTGACATGTGGAACTGTGTCTGGGGTGTCCGGCCCATGTTGCGAACACAGATTATCATCAGATGTGCCAGTCCTGCCCATCTGTGGTGGGAATTGGTAATGGCCAGCAGCTGTACCCTGCACCTACATTGAGTGCATGCTATCAGCATTCCCTGGTGTCAGTGGCATCTGTCCATATAGGCATGTTGTCAGGCATGGTATGTCCAGTGTGGGTCACATGTGATGGCACCACAGGTGGTGCAGGTGTCCACTAGGGAACATGGGTGAGGTGCATGTGCATATTTTACAGATGGACAGGGTGACATGCCCTCTGTGTCCCACTGCTGTCACTCCATAGTTACTATCAGTGGCCAATAAGAAGTGCACTTCCCACATATTGGCTGTTACCCAGGCATGTGTGTGTGTATATGACACATGGGTTGAGAGTGTGCTCTGGGTAATACCGGGGTTGCTAACTGTGATTACCTGGTTTTGATGTCACATGTCTGTGTATGGCTTTGCACCCCAGACTCTTAGCCATATCACATGTGTTATCCCTGTACAATGGACCATATAAGACCATATAAGAAATATGCAAAACCCACTCCACATTGGCCACAGGAGTCACATAGTCACAACCACCTGAACACAGGATACGGGTTACAAGCACACGCACACACCTGTCATGTTTGGGAGTAGAACCCTACCCAGTCATAGTACGTGCCATGGATATTACTGGTGACATCCTTCCCCAAAAGTGTATTTCGCAATGACTGACATCAGCAGGATTGCCAAATTAGGGCATTTGAAATGACTGTGAGAGACTAGCCTAAAATGCATTTTTCCCTACACAGACAGCAACACACACAATACATCCAGAACTGCCATGTGTGGGGATGGAACCCTACCATGGTTCTAATTCACAGTACAGCAGTATGCAGTTACAGGATGTGCTACGATGTTTACTGGTCTACAACTTTCCCAGAGGTATATTTCTAGGTGTGAGACATTAGCAGCCTTGACAAAGCTGTGTATGTGAAATGTAAGGGGTGTGAGTACCCTAAAAGCATTGCGCTCTATACAGTCAGACATGCACGCATACACACACACACACAGTTGTCAGGTCTGGGATTAGAACTCACAACTAACTGATTAATCACACTATGGCCATACACTGTTAGAGGATATGCTATGGAGATTACTGGGCTGCAATTGTCCTGGTCATATATTTCAAGGTGATTGACATCAGCAGCCTTGCCAAAGGTGGGTATTTGAATTGTAAGGGGTGTGAGTAGCCTAAAAAGCTTTGCTATCTTCACAGTCAGACATGCACACCAACACAGACACACAGTTGCCAGGGGTGGGGTTGGAACTCCTACCTAATTAGTTTATCACACTACAGCAGTACGCAGTTACGGGATGCGCTACAGAGATTACTGGGCTGCAGCCTTCACAGAGGTGTATTTCTAGGTGGATGACATCAGCAGCCTTGCCAACATTGGGTATGTGAATTGTAAAGGGGGTGAGTGGCCTAAAAGCATTGTTCTCTACACAGTTAGACATGCACACACACACAGTTGGCAGGTCTGGGGTTAGAACTTCCATCTAACTCCTTAATCACATTAGAGCCAATGCTGTTATAGGAAAATGCTATAAAGAGACTACTGGGCTGCAGTTGTCTCAGAGGTGTATTTCAAGGTGCGTGGCATCAGCAGCCTTGCCAAAGGTGGGTATTTGAATTGTAAGGAGTGTGAGTAGCCTAAAAAGCATTGCTCTTTACACAGACATGCACAGTAACACATGCTCACAGTTGCCAGGTTTGGGGTTGGAACTCCTACCTAACTAGTTTATCACACTACAGCAGTACACAGTTACAGGATCGGCTGCAGAGTTCACTGGGCTACAGCCTTCCCAGGGGTGTATTTCTAGGTGGGTGACATCAGCAGCCTTTCCAAAGTTGGGTATGTGAAATACAAGGGGAGTGAGTACCCTAAAAGCATTGCTCTTTACCCAGTCAGAAATGCACACATATACACACACAATTGTCAGGTCTGGGGTTAAAACTCCCAACTAACTCCTTAAGCACACTATGGCCATAGACTGTTACATGACATGCTAAGTAGATTACTGGGCTACAATTTTCCCAGAGGTGTGTTTCAAGGTGCATGGCATCAGCAGTCTTGCCAAAGGTGGGTATTTGAATTGTAAGGGGTGTGAGTAGCCTAAAAAGCATTGGTCTCTACACAGTCAGACATGCACACAAACACACACTCACCAGAGTCAGGGTGGGAACTCCCACCTAACTAGTTTATCACACTACAGCAGTACGCAGTTACAGGATGCACTACAGAGATTACTGAGTTGCAGCCTTCACAGAGGTGTATTTTTATGTGGGTGACATCAGCAGCCTTGTCAAAGTTGGGTATGTGAATTGTAAGGGGTGTCATCAGCAGACTTGTCAATGTTGGGTGTGTGAATTATAAGGGGTGTCAGTGGTCTAAAAGCATTGCTCTCTATGCAGTCAGACATGCAAACATACACACAGTTGGTAGGTCCGGGATTAGAACTCCAACCTAACTCCTTAACCACATTATGACCATATGCTGTTACAGGACGTGCTATGGAGATTACTGGGGTTCAACCATCCCAGAGGTGTATTTCAATGTGCGTGACAACAGTAACCTTGCCAAAGGTGGGTATTTGAATTTTAAAGGGTGTGAGCAGACTAACAAGCATTTCTCTCTACATAGACATACATGCACACAAACATAGACACACACTTGCTAGGTTTGGGGTTGGAACTCCTACCTAACTAGTTTATTACACTACAGCAGTACACATTTACGGTATGCGTTACACAGTTTACTGAGCAACATCCTTCCCGGGGGTGTATTTCTAGGTGGGTGACATCAGCAGCCTTGCCAAAGTTGGGTATGTGAAATGTAAGGGGTGTGAGTACCCTAAAAGCATTGCTCTCTACACAGTCAGACATGCACACAGTCAACAGGTCTGGGGTTAGAACCCCCAACAAACTCCTTAATCACACTATAGACATACACTATTACAGGACGTGTTACTGGGATTACTGGATGACAATCATCCCAGAGGTTTATTTCAAGGTGTGTAGCATCAGCAGCCTTGCCAAAGGTGGGTATTTGAATTGTAAGGGGTGTGAGTAGCCTAAAAAGCATTGCTCTCTACAGAGTCAGAAACGCAAACACACACACACACACACACACACACACACACACACACACACACACACACACACACACACACACACACACACACACAAACAATTTCCATGGCTGGGATTGGAACTCCTACCTAACTAGTTTATTACACTACAGTGGTACGCCATTATGGGATGCACTACAGAGATTACTGGGCTACAGTCTTCTCAGGGGTGTATTTCTAGTTGGGTGAAATCAGTAGCCTTGCCAAAGGTGGGTATGTGAATTGTAAGGGGTGTCAGTGGCCTAAAAGGTATAGCTCTCTATACAGTCAGTGACAGACAGACATGCACAACACAGACTTACACACACACAGTTGCCACATCTGGGGTGTGACCTCCTACCTAACTACATTATCACACTACAGCAGTATGCAGTTACAGCACATGCTACAGTGATTACTGGTCTACAGTGTTCCAAGGGGAGTATTTCTATGTGGGTGACTTCAGCAGCCTTGCCGAAGTTGGGTATGTGAATAGTAAGGGGTGTGAGTAGCCTAAAAGGAATTGTTTTCTCTAAAGTCAGTGAGAAACAGACACACACACACACTGACACACACTCACACAGTTGCCTACTCTGGGGTTAAGACTCCTACCAAAATAGTTTATCACACTACAGCAGTATGCAGTTATTGGAAATTACTGGTCTACAGCTGTCCTAAAGGTGTATTTCACATTGGATAACCTCAGCAGGCTTGTCAGGGTAGCGCTATGGGGTGGGCAGTGTATGCATGGCACATAAAGCATTCATGTAGGGGTGACATGCCACAAGCAGCCACACACAGGGTCATATGTCACAGGTACGTGTATAGGGCTGCTAGATGACTGCATCCTTGTACATCCATGTTGCACAGCTGGCACGTGGACCACATAGTTTGTGGTGCTGACATGTATTGGTCACTAGTAACTGCAGTGTGTGACATCTGCACCTGATATGTTTGGGGCCCTTTGACTGTGTGCTGGGTGGGACAGGCGTGGATGGCTCCTTGTTATGGTCACCCTTTTCCACACATCCATATCCAGCTACCTTTGGCTTATTATGGTGTGTTGTCCTTGCATGTATGTGTCTGAACTAACAATTGCAACTGCTGGATGTGTCTGATCCACTGGTGTTTGCATACATAGCCTTCATGTGTTTAAGTGAGTGAGCATGTCCAGTATGGCCGTCTGTTTTGCATGTGTGGATCATGTCCGGTGGTTTGTACTGCACTGCTTACCATTGTGCTGTACACCGACAGTTAGCATGCTGTGTCTGCAGGATAACCACCGATCATTTGGCATTGACTGTTGCAACATGTCTGCATAGCATGGAGAACACCTGACTTTTTCTATGTTTCTACACAGGATTGGGGGGGGGTGCACCTGACTGTTACTATATTTCTATGTAGGGTGGGGGGCACACCTGACAGTTGTACATATTTGCTAGGAATGTACTGGTATGTCCTGTAGTCCATTTCACTCAGTATTCTTATCTATCGTGCTGGCTAAGCCATACCAGTGTACTACTGTTCTTATCTTTTGATTACATACACATTAGTTTCTGACTTCCTAGCCATCACAACTGAAATCCCACTACCTGGCCTGCTGAAGTCTATCCGTATAGACCTGGTGGGGGTGGTTACCCATACCCCTCATTCAGAGGCCATAGTACAGCATTTGTTTGTGTTTGTCTACACCTGTCCTGCTGGCTATGACTGTTGTTGAGTATGTGACCCCCCCCTCCTGACTGGCATGTATGAGTCCCTTAGCTTGTGGGTGTCTCAGTATTGAGGGTGGTGCTGCATGGCTGCCTATGTTGGATGCACATAGTACACTGCCTACGCATGGTTAGGCATAGGTAGTCTAATGTTTGGCATCCCTTTTACTGTATGTGAGAGTCAGAGAGAGTTGCTATTCCTATGGTCCTCCCATGTCAGAGTATGTGCTATGCATTTCCTCTTGCCAGGGCCAGGGCATACTGGGCATGCCTCCTTCTGCCTACTGAGGCAGGCTCAGGTTGTTCCTCCTCTGAGTCACTCTGTGCCTGTGCAGGGCTTGGCCCTGGTGGGGGGCTATGTGGCCCTGCCCCTTGCTGCTCCTGCTGCATCTGTTTCCGCAGGATCATATTGTGTAGCATGGCACATACAAGGACAATTTGGGTACATGTAGTTGGTGAGTACTGCAAGGCTCCCTCGGATGTGTCCAGGCACCGGAACTGTGACTTGAGCATCCCAAAAACACACTCTATTATGATTCTTGTTTGTGCATGTGCCTCAATATGGATTTCTTGTTCAGTTGTGTGTGCATTTCCGATGAGTGTCATCAGCCATGGCTCTAGTGCGTATTCAGCATCCCCCACTAGGTTACTATGTGGGATGTCCCCATTGGCAAATTTCTGGTACAGCTGCATCTGATGCCAGATGTGGAAATCGTGATAACTTCCGGGGCAGCCAGCACACGCATTCAGTATTATGCCCTGGGCATCACACACGACCTGGCAGTTGATGGAGGGGAAGCCCTTGTGGTTGATGTAGATCCTACCCTGCTCACTGGGTGGTGCTTTGATGTGTATTTGCGTGCAGTCTATTGCCCCACTACCTCAGGGTATTCTGCTATTTGGTGGAAGAGATGCATATTGCTGGCCAACGCCTCACGGGTGAGGGGGAAATATACGTGCTCACTGACATGTGCTGCCATGGTATCCAGGAACTGCTGGAGTACCCTGGATGCTGATGCCTGTGAGATCCGCATCATATCCCCAGTTAGCCTTTGGGATGTACCTGTAGCTAGTATTCTTAGGCCTACATATACCTTCGTTTCCACTGGGATGGGTTCCCCTCTGTTAATTCTGTGTGTCAGGCGTGGCTGGCACAGCTGACCAGTTTGCTGTAGGAGGTCCCTGTCCACCCTATAGTGCTCCACTATCTCCAGCTCATGTAGCCTTTGATAGGTTACCCTAGGTGTGTACACTCTTCTCCGTCTCCTCACTGTGGGTTGGTCGGCAGCATTCACATCCTCACCACCCTCAGCCTCTTCCACAAGTTGTATGATAGCTATTGCAGCCCCTAACATTTTGCTGTTGTGAGTGTTAAAAGTTCCCTGCTTGTTTACACCAGTGGTTTAGGGTGTGGGAAAAACTAGAGGGGTAGATGTTTGCATAGTTTATAGTGGCATTCTGGGCTTGGCTGGTCTGCTGCCTGTGTAATTGGCTGGTTCCGATACGTTTCACCTGGCAGCCAACCTAGTACCCCTTGATTAAATTCCTACTTCTCCTTTTCCTTCACATTGCCCTTCTGTTTCAGCCTGGGGGTGCACAGCTCAATTGGTGCACTCCAATGTGCACACTGCTGCTATTTCATGGTTTCACTTCCTTTTTTTTCCTGTAGATCCCATTGCATGGCATGCACACCCGCTTACACTTTCTCATACATGCTACTAAGGTTTAGACACCCCCCCCGGTTTAGCTGTGCTAAGCTGGGTGCAACCCTTAGCCACAGGGCTCCAATCCACTGATAGTATGCCTGACATACCCACCCATGATGTCACCTACCTCCTAGTCTTGCACTCAGCTATTCATACTCTTACACTGTTGGGTCCTGTCTCAAATATCGTTTCCCTCATTTGCATTGGATTGCCTGCTAATGCCTAGTTACGTCTGTCACACTGTGCCTCCCCCCTTAGCAACCACTATTCACTGGCTAGATTGTCTTTTGCCTGCCATTGACTTGTATGACGGAATACTGATTTTAGTTAGTCTGCTTTTTTTAGGTTTATTTTCTTATTTCCCCACCAATCCCATTTGTGCGTCGCTGCCCTATGCTTCGACAGCCGTGATCGATGGACATATAATAAAAGTTGTATTTTTTACATTTTGCATTGCCAATGGCCTTCTACTTAGCCATTGGCATGCTTCCTCAATGAAATGCAACCTTTATTTGGGACTGTCATGTCGCCGTTTTGGATTTTGCAGTACCGTACTCGGTTACTAACCGAGTACATTTCTACATGTTACGCTAGTGCTGCATGCCCTGATTCCTGCTTCCTGGATGGCAGATTTACCTCATTTGCATGGTTTTCACCTGCAAATGGGGTAATTTGCATATGGGGCTAGAAACATGCAGCACTAGTGCTAGAGCGCTCGTGCACGTCAAATGAGCACGTACATGGATTGCTCAGCTGCCATATTGGCAAAATTTCCTCTTACACTAATCATGCACGCCATGCAAGCATTTGATAATATGGGGGGTCTGTCTTTTTCAGACTACATTACATTGTCTCTGCTGCCCATGATTTACAATAGTAGATTAAAATATCCTAAAAGCATTGTATTTTGGAGATATTTTATTTCCTCAACTTTAGACCAGACTTTGCTTGTGATCATCTAATTATACTAGTTGTTGCAATGATTAAGGTCTTCACCTTTCAAGCATAAGCTATAAGGTTCAGTCCTGAAGTTTACATGTTCTTGTGTTTCTGTGGGGTTCTTCCCATCTCCAAAAACCACTGTTCCCCAGATTCAGCAAGCCCTGCACGATGTGCAGGACTAGTGCAGGAGCACCAGCAGGCAAAATTTCTGCCGTGCGATCCAGGAATAAGCTGTAGGGACATACACTAGTGCTCCTGCACTAGTCCTGCATGGACTCAGCCCCTGTATGCAAATTACCCCATTTGCAAGAGAAATCCATACAAATGAGGTGAATTTGCGATCCCGGAAGCTGAAAACTGGCCGTGCAGGACTAGTGTAACCTGCAGAAATGTACTCTGCCAGTAACGGAGTACGTTTCTCAAACTACAAAACAGAGCCATGACAGCTCCAAGTAAAGGGTGGATATGAAGTAGAAAGCATGCCAATGGCCAAGTATAAGGCTGATCTCAGCTGTTTAAGCATAGAGCAGCTGCGCCCAAATGGGATAGGGTGAAAATAAGAAAAGAATAACAAAATAAGCATTCTAACCAAAATCACGATTTTGCCATTATACTCAATGGCAGGCAGAAGACAACAAGGCCAGTGAATAGTGGTTGCTAAGGGGGTAGGATCAGTGTGGGACATGTAGCTATGCAAATGAGGGGAATGATACTGAATCCCATATTTCCCTTGCATGTTAGGCAGCACCCACCAGTGTAAGAGCAGGAATAGCTTGGTGCAAACCTAGGAGTTAGCTGACATCATAGTGGGGGGCGTGTCAGGCATATTGTAAGAGGATTGGAGCCCTATGGCATGGGGTTGCCCTTAGCTTAGCAGAGCTAAGCAAGGGGGTGTATCTGAGGCTACCTAGCACTGTTTATATTGCTTAAGTGGGTGTGCGTACTGTGCACCGGGTTTTAAAGGAAAAAAAATAAACCAGAAAATATCAGCTCTGTGATCATTTCAGCACTGTGTTTGCACTGCACGCCTCCAACCTTAAACAGGAAGGCAATGGGAAGGAAAAACATCTGTAGGAAGGTAATCAGGGAGAACTAGCATAGCTGGCAGGTGAAATGTATCGGAATCGGCCAATTACATAGGCAACAGACCAGCTCAGCCCAGAACACTACTATAAACAATGCAAACACCTTTCCCTCTGTTTTTTTCCAACATCCTTTACACCACCAGTGTATACAAGTGGGGAACTTTTAACAAACAAAAACAACAAAGTGATAGGGGCTGCAGCAGCTATCAGACATCAACATGTGGAAGGGGCTGTGAGTGGTGAGGATAAGAATGCTGTTGACCAACACACAGTGAGGAGACAGAGAAGGGTGTACAGACTCAGGGTAACCTACCAGGGGCTACATGAGCAGGAGATAGTGGAACATAATAGGGTGGACGGGGACCTCCTACAGCACATTGTTGAGCTATGCCGGCCACACCTGACACACAGAACTTACAGAGGGGAACCCATCCCTGTGGATACCAAGGTATGTGAAGGCCTAGGTATTTAGACACAGGTACCTACCAAAGCCCAACTGGGGATATCACGGGGATCTCACAGGCATCAGCATCCAGGGTATTCCACCAGTTCCTGGATGCCATGTCAGCACATGCCGGTGCGCACATATATTTCCTCAACACCCGTGAGGTGTTGGCCAGCAATATGCATCTCTTCCCACCAAATAGCAGAATATCCTGAGGTGGTGACTGCTATAGACTGCACGCATATACGCATCAAACATCATGTGGTGAGTGGGGTAGGGCCTATATCAACCGCAAGGCCTTCTCCTATATCAACTGCCAGGTCATGTGCAATGCCCAGGGCATTATAATGAAAGTGTGTGCTGGCTGCCCTGGAAGCTATCGTGATTTCCATATCTATCTGGCATCTGACGCAGCTGCACCAGAGATTTGCCAATGGGGACATCCCTTATGGTCACCTAGTGGGTAATGCTGGTTATGCACTGGAGCCATGGCTGATTACACCCATCAGAACTGCACACACGCCCGAACAAGAACTCCATAATGAGGCACACGCACAGACCAGAAACATAATAGAGCATGTGTTTGGGATGCTCAAGTCACGGTTCCGGTGTTTGAACATATCCGATGGAGCCTTGCAGTACTCACCAGCTACATGTACCAAATTGTTGTCATATGTGCCATGCTACATAATATGATCCTGTGGAAACAGCTGCAGCAGGAACAGCACAAGGCAGGGCCACATAACCCCCCACCAATGCCAAGGCCTCCATAGGCACAGAGTGACTCAGAGGAGGAACAACCTGAGCCTGCCCCAGTAGACAGATGGAGGCATGCCCAGTATGCCCTGGCCTTGGCAAAGAGGCAACACATAGCACATGTACTGACACAGTAGGGACCCAGGGAATGACACCTCTCTCTGACTCACACATACAGTAAAAGGGATGCCAAACACGACAATACCTGTGCTCAACCATGTATAAAGAGTGTACTATGTGCATCCAACATAGGCAGCCCACAGCACCATCCTCAATACTGGCAAACCCACAAGGTAAGTCACTCTCCTTACCAATTGCCGATTGAAGTAGTATGCATTGTTACTTGTATCTATGGTATGGATGTGAGCATTCAAGGGAATCACGTGGCTAAATGGTATGCCAGCAGATAGTGGCACCATGAGATCTGTAACAAATACTGCCCATATGACTCACACATGCCAGTCAAGAAGGTCCACATATCCAACAACAGTCTCAGCCAGCAGGACAGGTGTAGACAAACACAAACAAAGGCTGTGCTATGGCCTCTGAATGATGGCTATGGATAACCCCCCCCCGGCCTACACAGACAGACTACATCAGGTAAGGCAGTGGGATGTTAGTTCTGAAGGTTAGGAAGTCAGAAACTAATATGTAGGTCAATCAAACCTAAGACCTGTGGTACACTGGTATGCCTCTAGTCAGCATGATAGGTTAGAATACAGAATGAAATGGAGTACCTGACACACCAGTACAGTCATAGCAAATGTGTACAAGTGTCAGGTGTGCCCCCAAATCCTATATAGAAATGCAGAAACAGACAGGTGTGACACCCATCCTATGTAGAAATGTAGTAACAGTCAGGTGTGCCCCCTCAATCCTTTGTAGAAATGTAGAAACAGTCAGGTGTGCCCCCCCCTCCATTTATGTGTAGAAATGTAGAAACAGTCAGGTGTGCCCTCTCCCCCAACACTACTTAGAAATGTAGTAACAGTCAGGTGTGCCCCCAATCCTATTTAGAAATGTAGTAACAGTCTGATGTGCCTCCCCAGTCTGATGTACACACGTCATAACAGTCAGGTGTGCTGCCCCCTAAACCCAGTATAGAGATGTAGTAACATATATGTGTGGGTATAGTACCAGTGGAGCACAGATGCCCAGAGGAGGCTAAGGTAGCAAGATAGATTGTAGCATTTGTACAATATGCAGGTATGTCTGTGTTAGGTTGGTGTGTGTTTCATATTGTGTGAGAGTGGTCAGTTTGTATGCATGTTGAGGTATGACCTGGTGGCCATTGCCCAGTACTGCTGATGACAGGGCCAAGTTTTCACCACTGCAGTGCCAAAGACAATTCCCACCAGTATAACACATGCTAGCAGTAAGCCATTGT
Source organism: Protopterus annectens (assembly GCF_019279795.1). NCBI lineage: Eukaryota > Metazoa > Chordata > Ceratodontiformes > Protopteridae > Protopterus > Protopterus annectens. The sequence goes on from NC_056728.1 coordinate 1,503,781,434, forward strand.
AAATGTATGGTGGTAATATGTGTCACCATCTGAAAGATTGACATGGCATGGCTGTTGGGTTAGATATACAAGCAGCACACAGGAGAAAGTACCCCAGACATACAGTATATAATGTGTAACTGTGAAATGGACACAGCCTTGGAATTGTACATACAGGTATGCATCACATTATCTGGGCCTGTAGTAGGGTATGCCGGTGTCATCTGCCCAAACACTTGCAGATCACAAAGGTGGTAGGACTGATGTATTGGTAAACAGCTGATGTACCTGCACATGCCAGCATAACTGGAATGCCCCATGCATATATGTGTGTCAGATGCAAGTAGGGTCCATAGCACACATGCACCCAGCTCACCCAAACACCACCCACAATTACCTCTCTGGTCATATCCCTGCTGTTGGGAATGGGTACAATATGACTCCCACCTGTATATGGCAATAGTGGAAGAATGCAGCATGCAGTGCAGGTGTCTCATGCAGGTGTGTCCCTAGCTGTAGGTAGCACCCTGCCAGCATCTGGACCACCTAATCAATACTGATAGAAAGTATTGGCATGAACACCTAGCACACCTACCCTGTCACTCCAGGGGAATATACTGTATGGCAGTCTGGGACTGTAGGAATGACAGAATGCAACAGCCTGCCACAGCTGGCCTGCATCACCACCAAATGGCCTACAGGCCTCTGCCAAAGGCCTGTGTCGCACATGTACTGCCAATGCATGTTAAGGCATGGACACCCAAATAACAACATAACACACTCCACATAAGCCTTATGCAAGGCCATGTGGACAAACCACAGTAACATGTCCACCATGTCCCACTGCATGAACTGTGGACCAACACCAAAACACAGCTGTGATGAGGTAATAACCTTAGGGAAAGTATCAGAGAATGTATGCAGAATTTATGGAAGAGGATAGAATAATGGGGGTGGGGTGGGAGCATGGGCAGCATGGAATGTGCAAGGTCAGGGGCACAGCTGTGTGCACACATTATCCCTGGCTGCAAACACATAATTGGGTGACTACAAAGCTGCCCGTATGCCACAATAGTGGTAATGTCCTGACTCATGGCCCCTGCCTCTGGGTAACCTGTGTGAATCTGTACAGCTGTGAGGTATTGCCGCAAGATAAGGCCATACTGTCATGTCGATGGATGCATAAGTATGGGATCCTCTGCCAGCACTATACCAAGGCATTGAACCGAATACACAGACCCAGCAGGAAGAGTCTGTGGCTCCTCTTCCAGAATGGAATAACTTACCATGAATATGTAGGCATCTGCCCGCAATACCAGACATAGCTGCATTCACCCTTGTTCCCTAGGACATCACTGTGAGCAAGAATCTCCATCTGACAGTACTTGAGGACATAAAACATCACAGTGTATAACAATACACATGTCTGAATATCTCTGCTAACACCAGTGCCATGTAGCAGAAGCAGCACAGACACAATCACTTACAGTACACACTATCCCTTGCACAGTTTGTCCCCATATTGACAAAAGATCTACGGATTCCCTGCAGTAACAGTTTGCTACCTGTAGGTATACAGCACAAAGGTCTGGACTGGAGTACAAACTACCTGGAATGGATCCACACATTCAATACAGAAGGGCATATTGTGCATGCTCACACACGTAGAGAAATTAAGGCAATGTCAGACAACAACATTCTGAAAGGTCATACTGGGCATGCTCACACACAAACAAATGAAGCCCATGTCTGCAACCAAATGTGGGGCTATACATATCTGACAGTTGCAGATGTTAGCGCATACACTCCCCAGTATGCAAGAGTCATGCTTTGCACACATATTAGACAGGAATGCAGACATATATCCAAGGGCAACATACTATAATAAGTCAAAAGTAGACATACATAGATGTGTGGAAGAGAGTGACTGTGACAAAGAGCCATCCATCATGAGGCCTGTCCTACCCATCACACAGCCAAATGGCTACAACCACAGGATATGTAAATATCACTCACTGTAGAAATTAGCCAGTGGTATTTGTCAGCATTACAGACTATGTGGTACAAGTGCTAGCCGTGGAACATGACTGTACAAGGCAGTTATCATCTATCAGCTGTATACACATACCTGCAGAATATAACCCTGTGTGTGCCTGCATGTAGTGTGTCAACCTCTAGATTAATGGGTTATTGCCCATACACACACACTGCCCTCCCCATAGCCCTACTATGACAAGCCTGCTGATGTCATTCACTCTGAAATACACCTTTGGGAATAGAATAGCCCAGTAATCTCGGTGGAGCTTCCTAAAACTGTGCAATGCTGTAGTGTGATAAACTAGTTAGGTAGGAATTCTAATCCCAGACATGGCAACTATGTGCATGTTTGTGTGTGCGTGTGTGTCTCTGTCCATGTATGGAGCAATGCTTTTTAGGGTAGTCATGCTCAATACAATTCAAATGCCCTACCCTGGCAAGGCTGCTGATGTCATTCACTGTGAAATGCACCTTTGGGAAAAGTGCCAACTAGTATTTTCTGTGGTGCATCCTATAAGTGCATGATGCTATAGAGTGAGGAGCTAGTTAAGTAGGAGTTCTAATCCCAGACATGGCAACTGTGTGCATCTCTGTGTAGAGAGCAACACTTTTTAGGCTATTCACACTCACTACAATTCAAATGTCCTACTTTGGCAAGGCTGCTGATGTCATTCACCGGGAAATACACTTTTGGGAAATGTGCAGCATTGTAATGTCCATGGTGTGTCCTATAACTGCAGAGTGCTGTAGTGTGAAAAACTAGCTGTGTATGAGTTCTGATCCTAGACTTGGCAACTGTGTGCATCTTTGTGTAGGGAACAACACTTTTTAGGCTAGTCACACTTACTACAATTCAAATGTCCTACTTTGGCAAGGCTGCTGAAATACACCTTTGGGAAATATGTAGCCCAGTAATGTCCATGGTGTGTCCTATGACTGTGCAATGCTGTAGTGTAATAAAGTAGTTTGGTAGGAGGTCTAATCCCAGACATGGCAACTGTGTGTGTTTGTGTTTTACTCTATGTAGGGAGCAATGACTTTTAGGCTAGTCACACACATTACAATTCAAATGCCCTACTTTGGAATGGCTGCTGATGTCATTCACTATAAAAAACACCTTTGGGGAAGGTGTAGCCCAGTCATCTCTGTGGTGCATCCTATAATAGAGTAATGCTGTAGTGTGATATGGTACTCTCATAGGGGTTCTATTCTCACACATGGCAAGTGTGGATGTTTATGTGTGTGTAGGGAGCAATGCTTTTTAGGCTAGTCACACTCATTACAGATAAAATGCCCTACTTTGCAAAGGCTGCTGATGTCATTCACTGTGAAATACACGCACCTTCAGGAAAGGTGTGGCGTGTCCTATGACAGTGTAATTCTATACTGTGATATAGTACTGTGATACGGGTTCTATTCCACATATGGAAAGTGTGGATGTATGTGTATGTAGGGAGTGATGCTTTTTAGGTTAGTCACACTCACTACAGATCAAATCTCCAACTTTGTCAAGGCTGCTGATGTCATTCACTGTGAAATACACTTTTGGGAAAGATGTAGCCCAGTAATCTCTGTAGCATGTCCTATAACAGCTTAGTGCTGTAATATAATATAGTACCCTGGTAGGGTCTCTATTCCCACACATGGAAAGTGTGGATGTTTGTGTGTGTGTTTCTGTCTGTGTAGGGAGCAATGCTTTTTAGGCTAGTCACACTCGCCACAATTCAAATGCCCAGATTTGACAAGCCTGCTGGTGTCATTCACTGTGAAATACACCTTTGGGAAAGCCATACTCCTGTAATCTCTGTGGTGCATCCTACAACTGCGCAGTGCTGTAGTGTAATAAACTAGTTGAGTAGGAGTTCTAATCCTAGACATGGTGTGTCTATGTTTGGCATTCATATCCTTTGGGGCAATGAGTGTGTAACAACTGGACTCATTGTGGAGCAAATTTCTTATATGGTGGCCCAAGTATCACAATGTCCACCTTACAGGCATAACAGATGTGAAATACCCAAGATGCTGGGGTGCCAATCCATACCCCTACATGTGACATCAAGGCCCGGTGAACAAAGTTAGCAACCCTTGTATTACCCAGAGAACACTTTCATCCCATGTCTCATATACATACACTTGCCTAAGCAACAACCACTATGTTGGTAGTACACTGCATATTGCCCACAGATAGTAACCATGGTATGATTGCAGTGGACTACAGAGGGCATGGCACCCTGTCCATCAGTCTGATAGACACGTACATGTAGACAGTGCACCTTCACTATGTTCCCCACTATGTTCCCCACTGGACAATTGCAACATCTGTGGTGCCATCAAATGTGACCCACAAAGGACATACCATGCCTTAAACACATGCCCTGTATGGACAGATACCACTGACACCAGGGAATACCTGTATCATGGTATCACTGTAGGTGCAGGATCAACCTGCTGTCCATTACCAGCTCCCGCCACATGAGGCCAGGACTGGCATATCTGATAATAATCTGTGTACAAAACATGGGCCAGACACCCCAGGTATAGTTCCAAATG